>NC_092724.1:38454495-38759778 GCF_047496885.1 Scyliorhinus torazame
GTTATTTTTAACCTCCTTGCTTAGCCATGGATGTATTTTCCCACTCTTACAATCCTTCTTCCTCTCAGAATATATTTTAGTTGAGAGGAATTAAATGTCTCCTTAAATGTCTGCCACTGTTCATCAAATGACCTACCTTTTAGTCTTTCAGACCATTCCACTAGGGCCAAATCTGGTCTCTTGCCTAAGTAATCACCTTGGTTTAACACCAGAACACTAGTGTGGGACTAAGGTTTATTGCCCTCAAAATGATTTTGAAATTCAAGCATTCAATGATCACACTTCCCTAGAGGATCATTTACTACAAGATCATGAATTAATCCCATTTGATTACACAATACAAAATCCAAATTAGCCTGCTCCCTGGTTGGTTCAACAACATATTATTCCAAGAAACAATCTCTCATACACTCTATGAATTCTCCCTTGAGGCTAGCCTTGCCAATTTAATTAATCCTGTCAAAATGGTGGGAGATCCCAGACCCGTGTTATGCTCCTCGTGCTCAATGTGGGAGTTCAAGGACACGGCCGATGCCCCTGACTCCTTCATGTGTGGGAAGTGTGTCCAGCTGCAGCTCCTGTTAGACCGCATGGCAGCTCTGGAGCTGCGGATGGACTCACTTTGGAGCATCCGCGATGCTGAGGCGGTCGTGGATAGCACGTTCAGTGAGTTGGTCACACTGCAGATTAGGATTGGTGAGGGAGACAGGGAATGGGTGACCAAAAGGCAGATAAAGAGCAGGAAGGCAGTGCAGGTGTCCCCTGCGGTTATCTCCCTCCAAAACAGGTATACCGTTTTGGATACTGTTGGGGGAGATGACTCACCAGGGGAAGGCAGTAGTAGCCAGGCTCATGGCACCGTGGCTGGCTCTGCTGCACAGAAGGGCCGGAAAAAGACTGGCAGGGCTATAGTCATAGGGGATTCAATCGTAAGGGGAGTAGACAGGCGTTTCTGTGGTCGAAAACGAGACCCCTGAATGGTATGTTGTCTCTCGGGTGCACAGGTCAGGGATGTCTCAGATCGGCTGCAGGACATACTGAAGGGGGAGGGTGAACAGACAGTTGTCATGGTGCATATAGGCACCAACGATATAGGTAAAAAACGGGATGAGGTCCTACAATCAGAATTTAGGAAGTTAGGAGATAAGTTAAAAAGTAGGACCTCAAAGGTCGTAATCTCAGGATTGCTACCAGTGCCACAAGACAGTCAGAGTAGAAATTCAAGAATAGTCAGAATGAATACGTGGTTTGAGAGATGGTGCAGGAGGGAGGGGTTCAGATTTTTGGGACATTGGAACTGGTTCTGGGGGCGGTGGGACCATTACAAATCGGATGGTCTATACCTGGGCAGGACTGGAACCAATGTCCTAGGGGGTGCTTTTGCTAACACTGTTGGGGAGGTTTTAAACTAATGTGGCAGGGGGATGGGAACCAGATTAAGAAGTTAGATGTCAGTAAAGAGGCAGCAACTAAAGCCAGTAAGGTACCAGATAATAAACTCAATGTGACTAAGGGGAAGAGTAGACAGGGAAGAGATGATGAACGCAAAGGGACAGGTGGTCTGAGGTGCATTTGTTTCAATGTGAGAAGTGTAGCAGGTAAGGCAGATGAATTTAGGGCTTGGATTAGTACCTGGGAATATGATGTTATTGGTATTACTGAGACTTGGTTGAGGGAAGGGCAAGACTGACAACTAAATATCCCAGGGTATAGATGCTTCAGGAGGGATAGAGAGGGAGGTAAAAGGGGTGGAGGAAGGAGTTGGATTACTGGTCAGAGATGATATCACAGCTTTGATTAAGGAGCACAGTAAGAAGTCTTACAACACCAGTTTATAGTCCAACAGGTTTGTTTCAAACACTAGCTTTCGGAGCACTGCTCCTTCCTCAGGTGAAAGAAGAGGTGTGTTCCATAAACATATATATAGACAAGTCCAACGCCGGCACCTCCACATCGTGATTAAGGAGCGCACGATGGAGGATTCGAGCACTGAGGCAATATGGGTAGAGCTAAGAACTAGGAAGGGTACAGTAACATTGTTGGGACTTTACTACAGGTGTCCCAAAAGCGAGCGTGAAGTAGAGGTACAAATATGTAGACAGATTATAGAAAAATGTAGGAGCAATAGGGTGGTGGTGATGGGAGATTTTATCTTCCCCAACATTGAATGGGACTCATGTAGTGTTGGAGGCGTAGATGGAGCAGAATTTGTAAGGAGCATCCAGGAGAGTTTTTTAGAGCAGTATGTAAATAGTCCAACTCGGGAACTGGCCATACTGGACCTGATATTGGGAAATGATCCCGGCCAGGTGGTTGAAGTTTCAGTCGGTGATTACTTTGGGAATAGCGATCACAATTCCGTAAGTTTTAGAATACTCATGGACAAAGACGAGAGTGGTCCTAAAGGAAGAATGCTAAATTGGGGAAAGGCCAAGTATAACAAAATTCGGCAGGAGCTAGGGAATGTGGATTGGGAGCAGCTGTTTAAGGGTAAATCCACATTTGAAATGTGGGAGTCTTTTAAGGAAAGGTTGATTAGAGTGCAGGACAGACATGTCCCTGTGAAAATGAGGGATCTAAATGGCAAGATTAGGGAACCATGGATGACGGGTGGAATTCTGAGACTAGCTAAAATGAAAAAGGAAGCATACTTAAGATCTAGGCGACTTAAAACTGATGAAGCTTTGGAGGAATATCGGGAAAGTAGGACAAATCTCAAATGCGCAATAAAGAGGGCTAAAAGGGGTCATGAAATATCTTTGGCTAACAGGGTTAAGGAAAATCCCAAAGCCTTTTATTCGTATATAAGGAGCAAGAGGGTAACTAGAGAAAGGATTGGCCCACTCAAAGACAAAAGAGGGAATTTATGCGTGGAGTCAGAGGAAATGGGTGAGATTCTTAATGAGTACTTTGCATCGGTATTCACCAAGGAGAGGGACATGACGGATGTTGAGGCTAGGGATGGATGTTTAAATACTCTAGGTCAAGTTGGCATAAGGAAGGGGGAAGTTGTAGGTATTCTAAAAGGCATTAAGGTGGACAAGTCCTCAGATCCGGATGGGATCTATCCCAGGTTACTGAGGGAAGCGAGGGACGAAATAGCTGGGGCCTTAACAGATATCTTTGCAGCATCCTTGAGCACGGGCGAGGTCCCGGAGAAATGGAGAATTGCTAATGTTGTCCCTTTGTTTAAGAAGGATAGCAGGGATAATCCAGGGAATTATGGACCTGTGAGCTTGACGTCAGTGGTAGGCAAACTGTTGTAGAAGATACTGAGGGATAGAATCTATTCACATTTGGAAGAAAATAGACTTATCAGTGATAGGCAGCATGGTTTTGTGCAGGGAAGGTCATGTCTTACAAACCTAATAGAATTATTTGAGGAAGTGGAGGAAGTGACAAAGTTAATTGATGAGGGAAGGGCTGTAGATGTCATATACATGGACTTCAGTAAGGCATTTGATAAAGTTTCCCATGGCAGGTTGATGGAAAAAGTGAAGTCGTATGGGGTTCAGGGTGTACTAGCTAGATGGATAAAGAACTGGCTGGGCAACAGGAGACAGAGAGTAGTGGTGGAAGGGTGTGTCTCAAAATGGAGAAAGGTGACCAGTGGTGTTCCACAGGAATCCGTGCTCGGACCACTGTTGTTTGTGATATACATAAATGATCTGGATGAAGGTTATAGGTGGTCTGATTAACAAGTTTGCAGATGATACTAAGATTGGTGGAGTTGCAGATAGTGAGGAGGACTGTCAGAGAATGCAGCAAAATATAGATAGATTGGAGAGTTGGGCAGAGAAATGACAGATGGAGTTCAATCCAGGCAACTGCGAGGTGATGCATTTTGGAAGATCTAATTCAAGAGCAGACTATGCGGTCAATGGAAGAGTCCTGGGAAAAATTGATGTACAGAGAGATCTGGGAGTTCAGGTCCATTGTACCCTGAAGGTGGCAACGCAGGTCGATAGAGTGGTCAAGAAGGCATACAGCATGCTTGCCTTCATCGGACAGGGTATTGAGTACAAGAGTCGGCAGGTCATGTTGCAGTTGTATAGGACTTTGGTAAGGCCACATTTGGAATACTGCATGCAGTTCTGGTCGCCACATTACCAGGAGGATGTGGATGCTTTAGAGAGGGTGCAGAGGAGGTTCACCAGGATGTTGCCTGGTATGGAGGGTGCTAGCTAAGAAGAAAGGTTGAGTAGATTAGGATTGTTTTTGTTGGAAAGACGGAGGTTGAGGGGGGACCTGATTGAGGTCTACAAAATTATGAGAGGTATGGACAGGGTGGATAGCAACAAGCTTTTTCCAAGAGTAGGGGTGTCAATTACAAGGGGTCACGATTTCAAGGTGAGAGGGGGAAAGTTTAAGGGAGATGTGCGTGGAAAGTTTTTTACGCAGAGGGTGGTGGGTGCCTGGAACGCTTTGCCAGCGGAGGTGGTAGAGGCGGGTACGATAGCATCATTTAAGATGCATCTCGACAGATATATGAACGGGCGGGGAACAGAGGGAAGTAGATCCTTGGAAAATAGAAGACAGGTTTAGATAAAGGATCTGGATCGGTGCAGGCTGGGAGGGCCGAAGGGCCTGTTCCTGTGCTGTAATTTTCTTTGTTCTTTGTTCCTTTCTAAAATCACCCATGATTATTGCCGTACCTTTAGTATAAGCACCCAGTATTTCCTGGTTTATTCTGTGGCCTACTGTGGAACTAATATTGGGAACCTATAGATTACTCCCGCCAGGGACTTCTTTCTCTTACTGTACCTTATTTCTACCCACAATGGTTCCATATCTTGATCCCCATTGCCTATATCATTTCTTACTATAACATTGATCTCTTCCTTTACTAACACAGCAACACCACCTCCTTTTCCTTTCTGCCTATCCTTCTGAAACCCTGAATACCCTTTGATATTCAACTCCCAGACCTGGTCTCCTTGTAACATGTCTCAATAATCACCACCAAATCAGCCCCTTTGTCTCTATTTCCACTGTTAACTCATTAATTTAATTCCAAATGCTGAGCACATTCAACAGTTAAGTGTTATGGGCCAGGGCTTAGAATCTCCAAAATGTATTATGGCGTTCACCTGACCTACAACCTTTATTTGAATTAGGATGAGCACAAAAGCCTTCACCTCATGTGTGAATCATCAGGCTCCCTAGACACTTTAATCAAAACAAGGTTTATTCTAAGAATATCTATATATCTATATAAACACACAGCAAGATTTTTTTATCAATTACAAACATAAAGACACCACACAGCTACAGTAATCTATGTATAATACTGAATGAATTCCCCCTTAACTGTTCCAATTCAATAACACAATCCAATAAACCAAAAAACCCTATTCAAAGGCGTGGCCCATCACACTGTATTCTCACTTGAATGGGGCTGGTTCTTTCCTCAAATTTTTATCCAGTCTCAACCAACAGATTCAAATGCATTCCGGAAAGCAAACCATATCTTTTAAGTTACCAAAGCAGGTAGCCACAACCAATGTTTTTTTAACTAGAACAGATATTTAAAATTAAAATAGAGGAAGCCAGAGAAAAACACTTCTTTCCTCCTCTGCACCCCAAAACAGACCAAAATGAAACTGAAACCAAACACCTCACAGCCACAGCCCAGCTCCACCCACAAAATGACATCGCTGAAGCCATGTGATAAGCCAAAAACCTTTCTTAAAGGGACACTCACATGACATAAGCTTGCCCTATTATTATTTTTTTCTACTCTTGTATGATTCCCTAGTGGAATATGATATTAACGCACTCTGTTACTTCCTTTCATTATTTGGTAACGATTAGCTTCATCATTAACAAGTACTCCTACCTTCTCCTTACACTTAGATTTTTTAAAATTCCATGCATTTGATCCCTACTTCCCATTATTTAGCTTAAAGTCCTATCTGCAGCCCTAGTTATTTGATTGGCCAGTGCACTCGTCCCAGCATGCTTCAAGTGGAGTCCGTCCCAGTGGAACAGCTTCTTCCTTCCCCAGTACTGACGTCAATGTCCGATGAATTCAAACCCATTTCTCCTACACCAATCTTTGTGCCACGCATTTACCTCTTTAATCTTATTGCCCCTGTGCTAATTAGCTTATGGATCAGGTCGTAATCCAGAGATTATCTCCGTGGTTCTGCTTTTTAATTTAGCACTTAGCTGCTCATATTCCCTCTGCAGAACCTGTTTCCTCGTTTTACTTATATTTAATGGTCCCTACATGGACCACAACAACTGGATATTTTCCCTTCCACTCCAGGTTCCTCTGCATCCCAGGTGAGATACCCTTAACTCTGGCACCCAGCCTTCGGGATTCTCAATTCTGGTCACAGAGAAAAGTGTTTATTCCCCTAGCTATACTATCTCTGATACATGCTGACATTTTTCTTCCTCCCCCCCAACTTGAATGGTTCTCTGTGCCACTGTGGTATGGTCACTTTGCTCATCTTCCCTACAGTATCCCCTCTCATTCTCCCTACGGTCCCCCCTCTCATCCACACAGGGAGCAAGAATCTCAAACCTGTTGGAGAACGGGAGGGGCTCAGGCTCCCGCGCGCTACCTTTTGGATCCCTCTACCTGCCTCACCCGTAGTCACACCCTCATGTCCTGATCACTGACTGAATTTAAGATAGTTAATCTAAGGGGTGTGACAGCCTCCAGAAACACAGCTTCCAGCTAACTCTCCACCTCCCTGATCTGTTGCAATGTCTGAAGCTCTGACTCCAGCTCATTTCCTCTGGCCAAAGTTCCTCGAAGAACCAACACTTACTACAGGTGTGGTCACTATGAATCTCGATGAAGACCACCAGTTCCCACATGCTGCAGCTAGAACACATCGCCTAGCCCTGTATCCTGGTTTTATTTGATTAGATTTTCAATTTGTTTTAAAATTTATTACTGATCTTTAGTTTTCACTCGAATTTTTCTTCCATTGACTTCAATCTTCAAACAAGTCAGAAGAGACAAAAGAGGGAAATTCTCGCCTACCAATCACTTACCAGTGATATCCCATGGACTTGTTCACTCGCTGTTCCAGGACAGCTGTCGCTTATCTCCCAGGCCTGCTCCTTCCCCCTACTGATCAACCAATCAACTTTTGGCTTTCTTGTGGTGTCACTGCTCATTTGTATTCAAACTCAACGCGTCCCAAGACTCTTGGCAGCTCCTCCCCCCGTTCTGCGAGTATTTCCTACAAATCAGACTCTCCACTCCTCCCGAAGGTAAGTGAACATATATATGGAGACAGCAGGAGCTGAGCCCCTGGATCTGCACCACGAGAGACAGTGGAGAGGGCAAGTTCTGTGCCATGCCCTCTGCCAAGTTGGAACCAGACTCCTCCATGCCCTTCGTCAATGACAGTCTGCTTGAGCAGTCAGCCATTTCCTGTATGCCATTCTATTGATGTTCCCTGCAGCAGGACTCATTTGCCATGTCATTTACAACTGGCCCAGCTGCCGCACCCTTGTGCTGGTGCCAACTCTATGCTTGTCTCCAAGTTACGTGTGGTGCCAGTCTCTGAACTGGTGGCTGTGAGTGTCAGTTTGAGTGATGGGGGCACTTTACCAGTACTCTGCTGTTGCTTTCTTTCCTCCTCTTGTTGGGAGGTGGTGGTTGGGTGTCTGAAAGCAGGAACTCAAGGGGAAGGTTGGTCTGAGGGAAGAGAATGGGGTGGGAGGCAAAAGGTCTATGGTCACACCATCTGCTGCTTGTTCATCATTTCAAATAGCGGACATCTGCAGCTTGAATAGTGGAATGAGGGTGAGTTGAGGGTTGAGAAGGGAAATAAAATATAAACTTACCATTATCCTCAATGTTCTTTGCGATGGCAAATGCTGCAGGTCCTGTCACAACAACCCCATGAGGCTGAGAAACAGCTCCCCTCTGGGACTCTGGTGCTGAAGGCGTCCTTGTCAACTGTTGGCTCTGCTCTGATCCCTTCTTGCCTGTTAGAAAGAGAGGGCACAATGCTATGTTGCACAGTATTTATTTGATGTGCCTGGCACAGCTGAATAGCAGGTGGTATGTGGAGGCAGTGAAAGGTGAATGTGAGGTTTTAAGGATTGGTAAGTGTATGGGGATGAGGTAAAGAATTTGGATGCTAGTGTTGGGGGGGGGGGGGGTGAGCCTGGAGTGGGGGGCGTGAACCTGAAGTGGGGGGGAGGGGGTGAAGTGGGGTGAACCGGGAGTGGGGGGTGTGCACCGGAAGTGGTGGGGTGAACCAGGAGTGGAGGGGGTGAATCGGGAGTGAGCGTGGATCAGGAGTAGGGGTAAATTGGGCGTGGGGGCTAATTGAGTGTGGGGGTGTGGTGCATTTAACAGTGCAAGGTTAGTATTGTGGTGGGTGGGAGATGTCATCTGAAGATATTATTAATATGGGCTATCCTCGTGGAGCACTGCTGCAAGGTCCTCAGACCCAGACTTCTGGAGGTGACCTTCCTGGCCACCTCTGGTTCCACTCTAATATGAGAATGGTCCTTGAGGGTTTCTTGGCCCCCAACAGGACCATGGAGTCTCTCTTCCCGCCCTTCTGCACCAATAAAGCCTCCATTGGGGTAGCACGGTAGCACAGTGGTTAGCACAGTAGCATCACAGCTCCAGGGTCCCAGGTTCGATTCCCGGCTTGGGCCACTGTCTGTGCGGAGTCTGCACATTCTCCCCGTGTCTGCGTGGGTTTCCTCCGGATGCTCTGGTTTCCTCCCACAGCCCAAAGATGTGCAGGTTAGGTGCATTGTCCATGCTAAAAAATTGCCCTTGGAGTCCAAAAAGGTTAAGTGGGGTTACTGGGTTACGGGGAATAGGGTGGAGGTGTGGGCTTAGGTAGGGTGCTCTTTCCAAGGGCCGGTGCAGACCAGATGAGCCGAATGGCCTCTTTCTACACTGTAAATTCTATGATTCTCTGATTCTATGATCTCTACATCAATATGTCTGCCCTGGTGTTCACTTTGTAAGAATTTACATTACAACAATCTTTTTTGCTGCTTCGCTTTACCTGCCCTTAAGAAGATCAGGTTGGCTATACCACATAGCCTGGAAATAGCACTGCTGGGGCCTCCTGCTGTGCACAGAGCAAAGTGGCAGCGTTCAGCAGTGCTCAACAGCACTGAAGGCACATTGGCAAGTTCCATAATCCGGAAGGTGAGTTGGGTCTAAACGTTTTGTTGTTGTCTACCGCTATCTAAATGGGCACGGGCAGGTTGTGGCTCCGACACCCAAAAACAAGGGTATCCAATTCCTCGCCCCTAGACTATTAAATCATATTAGATTTAAATCTCCTCTCTTTTTCTCCTCCAGTGGAAATAGTCCCAGTATCGAGTTGCTCTTCAGAACAATGGTTCCTTATTGTTCTGGTGAATCTACACTTTGTATGTTCTGTGGCTTTAACAGGGAATAAAATCACCATTGTTGTTCCTGTTCCAAAAAGTGTAAAATGGGCACACAATAGCAAATCTAGCAGTGACATCCCACAACCAATTGATGTATGTGTTCAGATTGCTACCATGTTAGCCATGGCTGTTATTGAGGTGGCTCTTGCAGCATCCTGAATTGTTCCAAGCTGTCCCATACAGCTACAACACTGACATCTCCCTGACATTGTCGAAAACTGCCCAGGTATGTCCTGTACACAAAAAGCAGGACAAATTCAATGGTGCTTGTAGAGGTGCTAGCTTTCTAAAATGTCATCACGTGACGATTTGGTCTACACTTTCCCCATTTAAGTTGGGGCGACCGCTGGTATTGAGATGTAATGGTTGAGTTATGCTTCTTCACGTAGCATAAGCTGCTTCCTTGATGTATAATCTGAAAAAGGAAGGTTCAGTCTTGGAGATAGGTTTAACACATTTATTGAACAGTTAACAATTCTCCTACTTGGGTTCGACTCTCCTGCTAATCTTACTATAGTAACTCAATCTAACTAACCAGTCTGCCCCAATACGTGCGGTGGGTGTGATTCTTCCTGATCTGCCCCTGTGTCTCTGAGTGTCGCCTATGGAAAGGGGAAGAGCATGTGTGCCCTGTCCTTTTATATGGGTAGCCCCCTTGTGGTAGTGTCACCTCTGGATGTGTCGTGACTGCCCATTGGTCGTGTCCTATCTTACTGACCTATTGGTTGAATGTCTGTGTGTCATGATGTCTCTGGTGCTCCCTCTAGTGTTTATTTAGTCCTAGTGTATCTACATTAACCCCTTGTGTATCTACAGTGATGCATATCATCACATCCCCCCTTTTTTCGTGTTACATATTTTCTGTACAGTGTTAAAGAAAATTGAACAAAATAGATAGATAAGTGATGACATGTACAAATCATGATGACAGTGATGATTATGCAACACCAAATAATATGCATGAATCCAAAGTTCATGAATTAATATGGTCGAGTGGCTTTCTTGTTTTGTTGGTGAAGTGGTGATGTTGATGGTGGCATGTCCTTGTGAACGCCGTCAGTATCCCTGTGCTTAAGGAACCAAGAAGTCATCAGGAGGTGCGCAGATAGTCAAATCACTTCGTTGTCAGATTTGGACTCTTTTTTTCCCCGATGCTTGTGGTAGCAATGCAGTATGACATCTGAGTTGTCCAACCTGGACTGTTTCTGGTGATTGCGATATTGATGCCGTATATCAGCTGCCTTGAAATCTGGTTTGTGTGTTCGTAGTGGAGCAAACTCATTTGCCTTGAATCGGTGAGATTGACTGTCATGCCATTGTATGACTGTACTCTTGCTAGTGTTAGGAGCTGTGCTGTTACACTGTCCTGCAGTTGCAGAGTTGTACCATGTCGTACCAGTTGTTGCTCCAATGTTGTTGTTCTTGTCCTGCTTGTTGTTGACGTTGGTGCCTTTGGTACGCTTCTTGGTGCTGTCAGTGTTATTGTTTTTGTAGGTTTTGTTGTTGTGCTTGTTGTGCTCAATGACCACACCGAGTGGAGAATTCGAGTCCTTCACAAAGTTACTTGTGTCAGTGTCCTTTGTGGCATCTGCTGTTTCATTGAGCATGCCGTCTCTGACTCCTCGGCGCTCCCCGTCTGGAGTCATGTCCGGTTCATTAGAATCATCTTGGCTTGTCGATGCTCCCCGTCTGGAGTCCTTTCTAGTTCACCTGAATCAGCTTTGGTTTCTTGACACTCCCCTTCCGGAGTCATTTCATGTTCACTTGAATCATCTGAGGTGTCACTGGAATTATCTGAGGTTTCGTGATGCTCCCCGTCCGGAGTCAAAACGTTCAGGAATGCATTTTCTGGTGGAGAGGCTTGAGTGGTTGAGGTTTAAATTAACGTGGTGTCACCGGAGTCACCAGTAGTCTCACGGTGATTGTCGAGTGCCTCTGTACACACAAGCTGAGGTCTGTCACGTGGCACATCTGGTATGGGAAGTGGGATGCCGTCATCACTTGTCGCACATACAGTGGGTAGAGCCTCAGTGTCTTCTTGTCGTTCACTTGAGCGTGGTAGACTGTCATAGTCTTCTTGCTGTGCACCTGAGTGTGGTAGACTGTCATAGACTGGCATAGTCTGCTTGCCGTTCACTTGAGGTTGCGAGACCTTCATGGTCTTGTTCATGCAAGAACTGCGCTCTGGAGTCTTGCGTTGCTTCCATCGTGGAGTCTGTCCACGAGCTCGCTGTGGAGGCTTGTGTCACTCTCTCTGTGGAGTCTTGCTGCGTTCCCTGTGTGGAATTGTGCATTGGCCTCGCTGTGGAGACTGTCATCGCTTTCTGTGTGGAGGCTGGGACCCTTCGTGGTGCGTGGACCACTCTCTGTGTGGAGTCGGGGACTCTTTGTGGTGCGTGGACAACTCTCTGCGGCAACAGGCCGCTCTCTGTGGGCTTGTACCATTCTCTGTCTCTTGGCGTCAGGCCGCAGCATAATTCTGCACTCACGAGTCGGGATGTCATATATGCTGGGCTGAAGATCCTCAAATCCGAAGAACTCGTCCATAGCTGTGTCGGATTCTTCACTGTACAACACATCGTGTTGCGGTTCGGATTTGGTACTGGGGTCGCCATCTCCAAAGATGAAATCTTCGTCTGAGCCGTAGTCTTCAAGGACCATATCATCACTTTTTGTGTCGGAGCTGTCATTGTCCTCGCGATGTCCAAAGAAGTAATCAACGTCTGAGTCGTGGTCATCAAGGACTAAATCATTACTTTGGGCGGTGCTAACTGCTTGTTGCAGGGTTCTGCAGAGGTTACTTTCAGCTACTGGTCGACGTTCAGGCATTGTGCTGTTGTTCCAGGTGAAAGAATTGTGTTTTCCGGCGTTAATTTTTTTTTTACTGTTTTGGGACATTTCCCCTTTAAGTGGGCGTGGTCCGGGGCCTCTGACGTCATGACGCTGGTGACGTAGAGCATAGGAATGGATCGCGTATGCGCAGATCGCTTTACCTTTACTTTGCTCTCTACTGCGCTTGCGCGGCCCCTTTCCCAAGATGGCTGCCAATCAAAACTGCCGTTTCCTGCATTTGCCTCGTGGTGAGTGTTGGCGCCTCTTTCACCGTTCTCTCTTGTGTGTTCCTCACAGTATTCTTGAAACTTGCCCAGGACTGTTAGGAAGTCTCTCTTTTCTTGCCCTTTGGAGTACTTGAAGGTCTCGAAGATTTCTGCTGCTCTTGCACCGGCAATGGTGAGCAGAAGCTTTATTTTCTCTGCATCCACCACGCCATCTAGTGCGGACGCTACCAAGTAGATCTCGAATCTCTGCCTGAACGCACACCAGTTGGCACTGAGATTGCCGTGGTACCTGAGCTGCTGCGGAACCGGAATCTCGAACATCTTTCCTGGGTGCTGTTGCTGGTAGTCACGGATTTGTTGAGTTGAACTATAGGGATTCAACAGGTCACTAACTGGTACCATGTTGTGTTATGCTTCTTCATGTAGCATAAGCTGCTTCCTTGGTGTATACTCTGACAAAAGAAGGTTCAGTCTTGGAGATAGGTTTAACACATTTATTGAACAGTTAACAATTCTCTTGGGTTCAACTCTCCTGCTAATCTTACTATAGTAACTCAATCTAACTAACCAGTCTGCTCCAATACGTGCGGTGGGTGTGATTCTTCCTGATCTGCCCCTGTGTCTCTGAGTGTCGCCTATGGAAAGAGGAAGTGCATGTGTGCCCTGTCCTTTCTCTGGGTAGCCCCCTTGTGGTAGTGTCACCTCTGGGTGTGTTGTGACTGCCCATTGGTCGTGTCCTATCTTACTGACCTATTGGTTGAATGTCAGTGTGTCATGATGTCTCTGGTGCTCCCTCTAGTGTTTATTTTGTCATATGACCACAACAGTGTGCACAAACAGTAACTGTATGAACCCTCGTATACAGATCGAACAGGCGAACAATGCATTACTATTTACATATGGTGAAACACAAATTAAGCTGTTGCAACTGGGGCATTGCCCATTGTGTCTCCCCCCCCGCCCCATCCTCCATTTTGTGTTGTGCAAAGATGCGATTCGAAGGCCAGTTGCAGACAAGATGGTGGCATAATCCCAGAACTTTATGTTCAGTTTGATCATACGCCTTGAGCACGTGGTTATGCCAATTGGTTATGCTGTTATTTTTCTCAGGATTATGTCCCTGGTGTGAATGATCTGGGGCATTTAATATCATGGGTGTGTTGTAATTCACTGACTGACCACTAGGAATCTCACTAATATATAAGTGAATGTTAGATTCAGGTGACCCCTCAGACTGGCTGGAGGGAGCTGGAGAGAGAGGTTGCTTGTGCATGATCATACTGTTATTCATCTGTTGTTTTGTATATAGTTTATCCACAGTTAACATCAATAAATCATTTATAGCTTTAGCTACAAGTGTTCTAATATAAATCAGGCCCTCCGACAAGAGCATTACAAGGAGGAGGACTCCGTTGGTGTTTGTTTTCCCCATGCTTTCCCTTCCTAACACTCCTTTCCAAAATGTTGCATCTCTTCCGACTCTAGCATTGAAATTGCCCGAGGAAAATCAACGTTGGGATACGAGACAGCGATTGAACAAGGCTGCAGTAGAATGCCTCTTTTGTCTCATTTGTTGCATCTAGGGTGGGTGAGTTGGCACAGCCGGCTGTGATGTGCTGCTTCTGTGGCAGGGTGAGTCGTAGGGTCATGAGGCGTTCACTCACCCAGCGGAGGGGTGGCGGGGGTATTCGTTGTGACAGCCGACCAATTTGTCTTGTATGGCGAAGTGGACCCTGTAAAGATGATATATTGTTCTGGTTTGCCTGTCCAGAAGAAGGTGGGTCCGTCACCTTGATCTTTAAGTTGGGTTTCTCCTGCCAGTCGTGTCTTTTTGAAGGCGGTGATGTTAATGTTGTGTGCCGGAGTTCGTGGGCTATGATGGCGGTATGGTGTTCGGGTCTGTTGCTGTTGGCGTTATCCTTAAGGGTCCTGAAGTTCCAGGTCATGAAATTTATTTGGGTGGGTGGGGTGGGGTGGATGATGCCTGTGCGTGGATTCTTGTCATGTGAGATGGTCGTTACACACCAGCCACCACACGGTCGCAAAGGTGCGAGGCCTTGGCACAGTGACAGGCATATCTGAGACACCTGGAGACCAGACTTTGCTGTGTGGCGGGAGACTAACAAACACGCATCATCCTCCAATTATCTGCCTGCCTGGCAGAGATGTCACTTTTAAAGGGTGATGTAATTTTCCCTTTCCTTCGCGCCTTCCAGTCTTACCCCTGCTTGCACTGCTCCTCTCTCCCTGCTGCTGCTCCTCTCTCCCCGCTGCTGCTCCTCTCTCCCCGCTGCTGCTCCTCTCTCCCCGCTGCTGCTCCTCTCTCCCCGCTGCTGCTCCTCTCTCCCCACTGCTGCTCCTCTCTCCACACTGTTGCTCTTCTCTCCTCGCTGCTGCTCCTCTCTCCCCGCTGCTACACCTTTCACCCCACTGCTGCTCCTCTTGCCTCACTGTTGTAAGAAGCATGCAGCACCCAGATTTAGTGACGTCTCACTGGAGTGCCTCTGGGAGGTTGTCATGCGCACCACAACTGATCTGGCAACAGGACCTCCAGAAAGATGACCAATCAAGCCAGTGAGGCAGTCGCAGCACTGGTCAGTGCCAACGCTGTGCAGAAACGGTTAGCCACCTGGTGCAGGAAGATGATAAACAATGTCCCCCATTGTTATACTGTCAATTCACTGTGAGACTGTGAGAACGAGTAAACATTAGGCTTTAATATCCATGAACTCGCCTGCCAGAGTCAGCTGTACAAATGAGTTGCCACCCACAGGTGGCCGGACTATATATGGCCCCGGTGAGGGCGGAGCCAGAGGCGGAGCCCACCGGGGTTCCAGTACAGTACCTGGAAGTAGCCCGTATCATCACTTCCATGTCATGGGTCACGTCATTATACAGACAGTACAGACAGCTCATGCATTAGGTGAAATACATTCACCACACCCATTCCGGCAGGGTAAGTTAATCGTCTCATCACTCTCAATTCTCACACTCACATCATCATTGATGCACTATCAATTACGACGAGACGAGAGTGGAATGTAATCGAGGCTTTATTACACAGAGATGTGTGGCCTCCTCTAGCAGCTTACGAAATGGCTGCTGTTTGGAGAGCACACACACTTATACTCCTCCTCCTGGGCGGAGCCAGCAGGCAGGGATCTACCCCCGTACCTTACCGTAAGGGGCCTTACCATAATACCCATATATACAATATAATACAATAGTGGTGACTATCACATTCACCCCCTGTTAAAAATGAGTCCAGCTGGGGTGGTGGAAAAGTATTTACATACAGATTGGTTTTACAATTATAGAGAAGGTTACAAATTTAGATGATCGGGCGCCTTGATCTGTTGTTGAGAGCGCCGCAGTGCTGGTGGCGACGCAGGCATCGGCTTGGTCTTCGGTGACTCCGGGAGCGTGTCGAAATCCTCTTTATCCCCAGGTGGGAGCAGGGGGAGAGTGGATTGTCGTGGAGCGGGGATTGCGGTGGGATGTGCCGGGGAGGGGTGGGTGGTGCCGGGGCGGGGGGGGGGGGGGGGGGGGTTGGAGTGGGGGGGGGAGTGGGGGGGGGGACCCAGCTGGTGCCAGATCCCTGAGGGAGACTGTGTCTTGGCGGCTGTCGGAGTACCTACGTAGGCATATTGTGGGTTCGCATGGAGTAGCTGTACTCTCTCAACCAACGGGTCCTGAGGCAGGTAAGATGTCGGCGCTCTCGGGCCGCATGTGTCCTGGGGCAGGCAAGTTGGCGGTGCCCATTGGTTCTGAGGAAAGCAAGATGATGGCGCCCATGGGCCGCACGTGTTATGAGTGGAGCAAGATGGCGGCGCCCACGGGCCACATGTGGTCTGAGGAGAGGAAGATGGCGGCGCCCACTGGCCGCACGTGGGTGGTGCCGGGACAATAGCGGCGATTGAGCGGGCCTGGCACACTGCAGCAAAATGTCCCTTCTTGCCACAGGCCTTGCAGAGCGTGCTCCGCGCCGGGCAGCGCTGCCGGGGGTGTTTTGTCTGTCCGCAGAAGTAGCACTTAGGTCCCCCGAGGTTGGTTGGCTGCCGCGCGGCGCAGGCGTGGGGTTGGCTGAGGGCGGCCGCTGATGCGGTCCACGATGGGGTGGCCGCTGGCGGGGTCCAGGATGCATGGGGGGGGGCCGTGCAGTCGTGCGCATAAGCCTGTACGTTGTGTGAGGCGACCGTGAGCGAGAGCGCTAGTTTCTTGGTTGCCGCGAGGTCAACCGTGGCCCCTTCTAAGAGGCGTGGCGGATGTAGTCAGACCCTATGCCCGTAACGAATGCGTCTCTCATTAGCAGGTTCGAATGTTCAGTGGCTGAAACGGCCTGGCAATCACAGTCTCTCACCAGGGCTTGCAGGCCACGCCAGAAATCTTCCACAGGCTCACCGGGAAGTTGGTGCCATGTGGAGAGGAGGTGCCTGGTCTGCTGAGCGTAATTCTCCTTCAGTAGCGCCATGGCCTCTGCGTAGGTAGGCGCGTTCTGAACGAGGGGGAAAACGTTGGAGCTCAGCCACGTGTACAGAATCTGGAGCTTCTGAGATTGGGTCTGGCGCAGACCCGATGTTTGCTTCAAAGCAAGCTAGCCAATGTTGGAAGTCCTTTTTGGCGTTGTCTGCTTGAGGATGCAGCTGCAGGCGATCCGGCTTGATGCAGAGGTATTCTCTGAAGAAACTCTGTGTAATAAATTGATGCACTATCAATTACGACAGGACGAGAGTAGAATGTAATCGTGGCTTTATTACACAGAGATGTGTGGCCTCCTACAGCAGCTTACGAAATGGCTGCTGTTCGGAGAGCACACACATTTATACTCCGCCTCATGGGCGGAGCCAGCAGGCAGGAACCTACCCCCGTATATGTCGTACAGGGGCCTTACCGTAATACCCATATACACAATATAATACAACAGTGGTGACTACCACAAAAACTCACTGTCACCTCCCCCCACCCCCCCACATCTCCATCTGGCCTCATCTACTCTGGAGCTTGTGTCCTCATCCTGTCCAGGGCTTAATTTACCAACCACATCTGCAATCCTTATTATTTCCCCTTGCGTGCATCTTGCTGACACTCTCTCCATCTGTCTTCATGCAGGACAAGCTGGCTCACAATAAATAAGAGGGGTCCCAGATCGACAGAGGACTCAAGGGGCGGGATTCTCCAACCCCCCGCCGGGTTGGAGAATCCCCGGGAGGCGGTGTGAATCCCGCTCCGACGCCGGCCGCCGTATTCTCTGGCCGACGGAAAATCCCGCCGCGTGCCTCGCAGAATCGCAAGATACGGCGCGACGCAATAGGCCCCCGGGGCTGCCCCAAATCTCCGGCCCGGATGGGCCAAAGTCCCTCCCGCCGTAAATGAAGCATGTTTTTTAACGGCATCAACCAGTCGTGTTGGCTGACGCCGGCGAGCGCGGAGATAGAGGTCGGCGTGGGGCGGCTGCCAGAGAGGATACGGCACGGCTGTGGCTGGGGGGGGGGGGGGGGTGGGGCGGGGGGGTGTAGCTGGTGCAGACGAAAGATGCTACCCAGGACTGGGGTTGCGTTCCGGTGATCGTGATCGGTGCCAGGGATAGGGGTCGGGGATGAGAGTGTCGGCGGTGGGGAGGAGAGTGCCGGCGGTGGGGAGGAGAGTGCCGGGGGTGGGAAGGGGAGTGCGGGAGTGGGCGTGCCGGGGGTGGGAAGGGGAGTGCCGAGGGTGGGTAGGGGAGTGCCGGGGGTGGGAAGGGGAGTGCCCGGTGGTGGGTAGGGGAGTGCCGGGGGTGGGGGTGGCTGTGCCGGGGGTGGGGAGGGGAGTGCCGGGGGTGGGAAGGGGCTTGCCGGGGGTGGGGGTGGGCGTGCCAGGGGTGGGAAGGGGAGTGCCGAGGGTGGGTAGGGGAGTGCCGGGGGTGGGTAGGGGAGTGCCGGGGGTGGGAAGGGGAGTGCCTAGGTTGGGGAGGGGAGAGCCGGGGGTGGGTAGGGGAGTGCCGGGGGTGGGGAGGGGTGTGCCCGGGTTGGGGCGGGGAGTGCCGGGCGTGGGGAGGGGTGTGCCGGGTATGGGTGGGGGAGTACCGGGGGCGGGGAGGGGAGTGCCGGTGGTGGGGAGGGGAGTGCCGGGGGTGGGGAGGGGAGTGCCGGGGGTGGGGAGGGGTGTGCCCGGGTTGGGGCGGGGAGTGCCGGGGGTGGGGAGGGGTGTGCCGGGTATGGGTAGGGGAGTGCCGGGGTGGGCGTTCTGGGGGTGGGAAGGGGAGTGCCTGGGTTGGGGAGGGGAGTGCTCGGGTTGGGGAGGGGAGGGCCTGGGTTGGGGAGGGGAGTGCCGGGTTGGGGAGGGGAGTGCCCGGGTTGGGGAGGGGAGTGCCCGGGTTGGGGAGGGGAGTGCCGGGTTGGGGAGGAGAGTGTCGGCGGTGGGGAGGGGCTTGCCGGGGGTGGGGGTGGGCGTGCCGGGGGTGGGAAGGGGAGTGCCGGGGGTGGGTAGGGGAGTGCCCGGGTTGGGGAGGGGAGTGTCCGGGTTGGGGAGGGGCGTGCCGGGGCGGGGAGGGGAGTGCCGGGGATGGTGAGGGGAGTGCCGGGGGCAGGGAGGGGAGTTCCGGGGGTTGGAAGGGGAGTGCCGGGGGCGGGGAGGGGAGTGCCAGGGTTGGGGAGGAGAGTGCCCGGGTTGGGGAGGGGAGTGCCCGGGTTGGGGAGGGGAGTGCCCGGGTTGGGGAGGGGAGTGCCCGGGTTGGGGAGGGGAGTGCCGGGGATGGGGAGGGGAGTGCCGGGGGTGGGGAGGGGAGTGCCCAGGTTGGGGAGGGGAGTGTCGGGGTGGGGAGGGGAGTGCCGGGGGTAGGGAGGGGAGTGCCGGGGGTAGGGAGGGGAGTGCCCGGGTTGGGGAGGGGAGAGCCGGGGGTGGGGAGGGGAGTGTCGGGGGTGGGAGGGGAGTGCCGGGGGTAGGGAGGGGAGTGCCCGGGTTGGCGAGGGGACAGCCGGGGGTGGGGAGGGGAGTGTCGGGGGTAGGGAGGGGAGTGCCGGGAGTAGGGAGGGGAGTGCTGGGGGCAGGGAGGGGAGTGCCCGGGTTGGGGAGGGGAGAGCCGGTGGTGGGGAAGGGAGTGCCAGGGGTGGGGAGGGGAGTGCCGGGGGTAGGGAGGGGAGTGCCCGGGTTGGGGAGGGGAGAGCCGGGGGTGGGGAGGGGAGTGCCGGGGGTAGGGAGGGGAGTGCCCAGGTTGGGGAGGGGAGAGCCGGGGGTGCGGAGGGGAGTGCCGGGTGTAGGGAGGGGAGTGCCCGGGTTGGGGAGGGGAGAGCCGGGGGTGGGGAGGGGAGTGTCGGGGGTGGGGAGGGGAGTGCCGGGGGTAGGGAGGGGAGTGCTGGGGGCAGGGAGGGGAGTGCCCGGGTTGGGGAGGGGAGAGCCGGGGGTGGGGAGGGGAGTGCCAGGGGTGCGGAGGGGAGTGCCGGGGGTAGGGAGGGGAGTGCCGGGGGTAGAGAGGGGAGTGCCCGGGTTGGGGAGGGGAGAGCCGGGGGTGGGGAGGGGAGTGCCAGGGGTGGGGAGGGGAGAGCCGGGGGTTGGGAGGGGAGTGCCGGGGGTAGGGAGGGGAGTGCCCAGGTTGGGGAGGGGAGAGCCGGGGGTGGGGAGGGCAGTGCCCGGGTTGGGGAGGGGAGTGCCGGGGGCAGGGAGGGGAGTGCCAGGGGCGGGGAGTGCCGGGACTGGGATGGGGAGTGTCGGGGGTGGGGGGGTGAATGCCTGGGTTGGGGAGGGCAGTGCCCGGGTTGGGGAGGGGAGAGCCGTGGGCGGGGAGTGGCGTGCCCGGGTTGGGGAGCGGAGTGCCCGGGTTGGGGAGGGGAGTGCCGGGGTTGGGGAGGGGAGTGCCCGGATTGGGGAGGGGAGTGTCGGTGGTGGGGAGGGGAGTGCCGGGGGTGGGAATGGGAGTGCCGGGGGTGGGGGTGCCAGGGGTGGGGGTGCCGGGGGTGGGGGTGCCTGGTGAGGGAGGGATGGGGAGGGGAGTGCCTGGGTTGGGGGGGGGGCGGGGAGGTTTCCATGGCCAGGTGCCAGCTGGCAACAGTCGCGAACACGCAGCCCATGGCACCTGGCTGCGGAGGTGGGTACGGGCAATGATGACATGTCGTCAACACCCTCCCCCTGCAGACCGTTGTGTTTGGGCATCACCCAGCGATGTTGGCCAATGTAGCGGGACCAGCTCTTCTACATGTTGCCCTATGGGGGCTGGAGCAGGGACGTGCCAGGGAGGCGGTGGCGACTCGATAAGGCCCCGTGTGGACCGGCGCCGCTCATCGTACCAGGATCTCACAGACCGTGCGTGCATGAGAAGACTCAGGATGAGCCGGGAAACCGTCTCCCATATCCGCCACCGGATGGCACACCTGACATCGCATAGGACTGGGGGTGGATACACTCTCCCGGTGGCCGTCAAGATGAAGGTGGGCCTGAACGTCTACACCACGGGGTCATTCCAGTCGCCGAGTGGCGACCTGTCCGGCATGTCCTGTCATAATATGCACCCATGCACATCATGAGGTAAAAACAGGCAGTGACAGACATCCAGGTTAGCCAATCAACATACAGGACAGAACACAACCAATCACCAGACAGAACACCAGAGGGGGGCTTACAACTATAAAACACAGAGGCATCAGCACTCTGCCTCTTTCCACTGGTGACAACTGTAGTGACAGTCAGGGTGTATACATCAGACGGCACCTTCTACCCGTGGATCAGAGCTAGCCAGAGTGTCAACCCACAGCCAGCTGTGTGCATTGGGTCAGCGATCCCAGTTCCAAAGCAAACGCGTTCGAAGTGTGCAGCAAGGGCTGCTGGAATCGTAACCTGGTAACAGCACGGATCCAGAGGACGACTGTTCTGGCCATTCATTTACCTGACCTGGATCACCTCCCAGTGCTGCAAAAGGTGCAGCAACTCAGAAACCGGCAAAAGCTGACATACGATGCTCATGCTACTGATTTGCCTGTGCTCTCTCCGGAAGATGCTGTTCGCATCAAGTTGCCTGGTGGAGGCTGGTCAGCTCCAGCTGTTGTTGTTCGACAGGCTGCTCCCAGGTCGTTCGTGGTTCGCATGGCTGATGGATCCATTGTCAGGCGCAACAGAAGGGCACTACGCAAACTTGCCTGCCCACCACCGGATCTCACGTTCCCAGATGTCGTTATGCCTTTTCCGGACACCTCGCTCCACGAGGTCACCAATCTAGCGCAATCCCGCCTGTCAGGTGGGAGTCCTGGGTGGGGGTGTCCTGGGTGTGGGTGTCCTGGGGGTCAGAGTCCTGGGTGTGGGTGTCCTGGGGGTCAGAGTCCTGGGTGTGGGTGTCCTGGGTGTGGGTGTCTCCTGGGTGTGGGTGTCCTGGGTGTTGGTGTCCAGGGTGTGGGTGTCCTGGGTGTGGGTGTCCTGGGTGTGGGTGTCCTGGATGTGGGTGTCCTGGGTGTGGGAGTGTCCTGGGCGTGGGTGTGTCCTGGGTGTGGGTGTCCTGGGTGTGGGTGTCCTAGGTGTGGGTGTCCTGGGTGTGGGTGTCCTGGGTGTGTGTGTCCTGGGTGTGGGTGTCCTGGGTGTCGGTGCCCTGGGTGTGGGAGTGTCATGGGTGTGTCCTGGGTGTGGGTGTCCTGGGTGTGGGTGTCCTGGGTGTGTGTGTCCTGGGTGTGGGTGTCCTGGGGGTCAGAGTCCTGGGTGTGGGTGTCCTGGGTGTCGGAGTCCTGGGTGGGGCTTTCCTGGGTGTGGGTGTCCTGGGTGTGGGTGTCCTGGGGGTCAGAGTCCTGGGTGTGGGTGTCCTGGGTGTGGGTGTCTTGGGCGTCGGAGTCCTGGGTGTGGGTGTCCTGGGTGTGGGTGTTCTGGGTGTTGGTGTCCTGGGTGTGGGTGTCCCGGGGGTCAGAGTCCTGGGTGTGGGTGTCCTGGGTGTCGGAGACCTGGGTGGGGGTGTCCTGGGTGTGGGTGTCCTGGGTGTGGGTGTCCTGGGTGTGGGTGTCCTGGGTGTGGGTGTCCTGGGTGTCGGAGACCTGGGTGGGGGTGTCCTGGGTGTGGGTGTCCTGGGTGTGGGAGTCCTGGGTGTGGGTGTCCTGGGTGTGGGTGTCCTGGGGGTGGGTGCCCTGGGCGTCAGAGTCCTGGGTGTGGGTGTCCTGGGTGTGCGTGTCCTGGGTGTGGGTGTCCTGGGTGTGGGTGTCCTGGGTGTGGGTGTCCTGGGGGTAGGTGTCCTGGGCATCAGAGTCCTGGGTGTGGATGTCCTGGGTGTGTGTCCTGGGTGTGGGTGTCCTGGGTGGGGGAGTCCTGGGTGTGGGTGTCCTGGGGGTCAGAGTCCTGGGTGTGGGTGTCCTGGGGGTCAGAGTCCTGGGTGTGGGTGTCCTGGGTGTGGGTGTCTCCTGGGTGTGGGTGTCCTGGGTGTTGGTGTCCAGGGTGTGGGTGTCCTGGGTGTGGGTGTCCTGGATGTGGGTGTCCTGGGTGTGGGAGTGTCCTGGGCGTGGGTGTGTCCTGGGTGTGGGTGTCCTGGGTGTGGGTGTCCTGGGTGTGTGTGTCCTGGGTGTGGGTGTCCTGGGTGTCGGTGCCCTGGGTGTGGGAGTGTCCTGGGCATGGGTGTGTCCTGGGTGTGGGTGTCCTGGGTGTGGGTGTCCTGGGTGTGGGTGTCCTAGGTGTGGGTGTCCTGGGTGTGGGTGTCCTGGGTGTGGGTGTCCTGGGTGTCGGTGCCCTGGGTGTGGGAGTGTCCTGGGCATGGGTGTGTCCTGGGTGTGGGTGTCCTGGGTGTGGGTGTCCTGGGTGTGTGTGTCCTGGGTGTGGGTGTCCTGGGGGTCAGAGTCCTGGGTGTGGGTGTCCTGGGTGTGTGTGTCCTGGGTGTGGGTGTCCTGGGGGTCAGAGTCCTGGGTGTGGGTGTCCTGGGTGTCGGAGTCCTGGGTGGGGCTTTCCTGGGTGTGGGTGTCCTGGGTGTGGGTGTCCTGGGGGTCAGAGTCCTGGGTGTGGGTGTCCTGGGTGTGGGTGTCCTGGGCGTCGGAGTCCTGGGTGTGGGTGTCCTGGGTGTGGGTGTCCTGGGTGTGGGTGTCCTGGGTGTCGGAGACCTGGGTGGGGGTGTCCTGGGTGTGGGTGTCCTGGGTGTGGGAGTCCTGGGTGTGGGTGTCCTGGGTGTGGGTGTCCTGGGGGTGGGTGCCCTGGGCGTCAGAGTCCTGGGTGTGGGTGTCCTGGGTGTGCGTGTCCTGGGTGTGGGTGTCCTGGGTGTGGGTGTCCTGGGGGTTGGTGCCCTGGGCGTCAGAGTCCTGGGTGTGGGTGTCCTGGGTGTGGGTGTCCTGGGTGTGGGTGTCCTGGGGGTGGGTGTCCTGGGCATCAGAGTCCTGGGTGTGGGTGTCCTGGGTGTGGGTGTCCTGGGTGTGTGTGTCCTGGGTGTGGGTGTCCTGGGTGTGGGTGTCCTGGGTGTGGATGTCCTGGGTGTGGGTGTCCTGGGGGTCAGAGTCCTGGGTGTGGGTGTCCTGGGCGTGGGTGTCCTGGGTGTCGGAGTCCTGGGTGGGGGTGTCCTGGGGGTCAGAGTCCTGGGTATGGGTGTCCTGGGTGTGGGTGTCTCCTGGGTGTGGGTGTCCTGGGTGTTGGTGTCCTGGGTGTGGGAGTGTCCTGGGCGTGGGTGTGTCCTGGGTGTGGGTGTCCTGGGTGTGGGTGTCCTGGGTGTGGATGTCCTGGGTGTGGGTGTCCTGGGGGTCAGAGTCCTGGGTGTGGGTGTCCTGGGCGTGGGTGTCCTGGGGGTCAGAGTCCTGGGTGTGGGTGTCCTGGGCGTGGGTGTCCTGGGTGTCGGAGTCCTGGGTGGGGGTGTCCTGGGGGTCAGAGTCCTGGGTATGGGTGTCCTGGGTGTGGGTGTCCTGGGTGTGGGTGTCCTGGGTGTGGGTGTCCTGGGTGTGGGTGTCCTGGGTGTGGGTGTCCTGGGTGTGGGTGTCCTGGGTGTTGGTGTCCTGGGTGTGGGAGTGTCCTGGGCGTGGGTGTGTCCTGGGTGTGGATGTCCTGGGTGTGTGTGTCCTGGGTGTGGGTGTCCTGGGTGTGTGTGTCCTGGGTGTGGGTGTCCTGGGTGTGGGAGTCCTGG
The DNA here is from genome assembly GCF_047496885.1 of Scyliorhinus torazame. Taxonomy (NCBI): domain Eukaryota; kingdom Metazoa; phylum Chordata; class Chondrichthyes; order Carcharhiniformes; family Scyliorhinidae; genus Scyliorhinus; species Scyliorhinus torazame. Next base: position 38,478,982 of record NC_092724.1, read on the forward strand.
GTGTGGATGTCCTGGGTGTGGGTGTCCTGGGGGTCAGAGTCCTGGGTGTGGGTGTCCTGGGTGTGTATGTCCTGGGTGTGGGTGTCCTGGGTGTCGGAGTCCTGGGTGGGGGTGTCCTGGGGGTCAGAGTCCTGGGTATGGGTGTCCTGGGTGTGGGTGTCTCCTGGGTGTGGGTGTCCTGGGTGTTGGTGTCCTGGGTGTGGGTGTCCTGGGTGTGGGTGTCCTGGGTGTGGGAGTGTCCTGGGCGTGGGTGTGTCCTGGGTGTGGGTGTCCTTGGTGTGGTGTCCTGGGTGTGGGTTTCCTGGGTGTGCGTGTCCTGGGTGTCGGAGACCTGGGTGTGGGTGTCCTGGGTGTGGGTGTCCTGGGTGTCAGTGTCCTGGGTGTGAATGTCCAGGGTGTGGGTGTCCTGGGTGTGGGTGTCCTGGGTGTGGGTGTCCTGGGTGTGGGTGTCCTGGGTGTGGGTGTCCTGGGTGTGGGTGTCCTGGGCGCAGAGTCCTGGGTGTGGGTGTCCTGGGGTCAGAGTCCTGGGTGTGGGTGTCCTGGGTGTGGGTGTCCTGGGTGTGGGTGTCCTGGGCGCAGAGTCCTGGGTGTGGGTGTCCTGGGGTCAGAGTCCTGGGTGTGGGTGTCCTGGGTGTGGGTGTCCTGGGTGTGGGTGTCCTGGGTGTGGGTGTCCTGGGCGTGGGTGTCCTGGGGTCAGAGTCCTGGGTGTGGGTGTCCTGGGTGTGGGTGTCCTGGGCGTGGGTGTCCTGGGTGTCGGAGTCCTGGGTGGGGGTGTCCTGGGTGTGGGTGTCCTGGGTGTGGGAGTCCTGGGTGTGGGTGTCCTGGGTGTGGGTGTCCTGGGCGTGGGTGCCCTGGGGTCAGAGTCCTGGGTGTGGGTGTCCTGGGTGTGGGAGTCCTGGGTGTGGGTGTCCTGGGGGTCAGAGTCCTGGGTGTGGGTTTCCTGGGTGTGGGTGTCCTGTGTGTGGGTGTCCTGGGTGTCGGAATCCTCGGTGGGGGTGTCCTGGGTGTGGGAGTCCTGGGTGTGGGTGTCCTGGGTGTCGGAGTCCTGGGTGTGGGTGTCCTGGGTGTGGGTGTCCTGGGTGTCGGTGCCCTGGGTGTCGGTGCCCTGGGTTTGGGAGTCCTGGGTGGCGGTGTCCTGGGTGGCGGTGTCCTGGGTGGCGGTGTGCTGGGTGGCGGTGTGCTGGGTGGCGGTGTGCTGGGTATACTGCGACGGGGCTTGCTGGTGTGGTGCCCTTTCCGCTGCTGGATGTGGCCCTATGGCGTCACCGCGCTGGCACCAGATGGGGGCAGCGGATGCCTGACGATCCGGGTCTATCTCTGGGTGGGCGACCCAGCACTGAGTGGGGGCACTGTATGCCTGACGGCTCGTCTCGTTCCCTGTCCTATGGGCGCGCTGGCACGTCCTGGCGGCGGTTGGCATCCGCACGGACGGGTGGGTTGACGTTTGGTCCTGTGATACACAATACAGCATGCATGGTTAGAGACGCAGATGGAGGGGAAGGGGGGACAGGCGGAGTGTGGAATGGGGGGAACGGAGGAGAGAGTAGATGGGGGGCAGGGGGCAAGGAGGGAGGGGGAAGGGGGAACGGAGTAGAGAGGAGATGGGGGCCTGGGGGGGAGGGGATGCAGGGGAAGGGCGGAAGGTGGGAGAGAGGAGATGGGGAGGCGGGGAGGAAATGGGGGGAAGGGGAGAGAGGAGATGGGGGGAAGGGGCAAGGCGGGTGGGGGGGAAGTGGGGAAGGCAGTGGGGGGTCTCACTTTGCGCCCTCGACCTCTGCTTCCGCAACTTCCCGGTCCTCAGGTCCGCCTGCAAGGTCCAGGGCCCTCTCCCCATGAACGGTGAGGGGGCGCAATTCAGGTTGACCCCCTCCGGTCCTCTCACGCTCCCGGATGTTATAAGCGCGCTTCTCCTTGGCGGGGGGGGGGGGGGGGGGGGGGGGGGGGCTGACAGAGCTAAAGGGCAACAATGTTAGGCAGACATATACTTGCAGACCAGCGGTTGTGTGTATGTTGGCATAGGTTCACAACCCATCCTGTCAATGCAGCCTGCATGGGTTGGTGTAGCCATGTAGGCTCCAGCTAGGGCTGTGCCGCCCATCCTGGCGGGGGTGGGGGGGGGGGACTACTCACTCTGGCTGCCCTGACCTTCTTGTGACACTGGATGCCTGTCCTGGCTATTACGGCCACGTCGCTGACGGCCTCTGCCACCTCCCTCCACAGGCGCCGGCTGACGTGTGGTGCGATCCTGCGGCTGTGTCCGGGGTATAGGGCCTCCCTCCTCTGCTCCACTGCGTCCAGGAGCACCTCAGTGTCCCGCTCCTGGAACCTCGTGCTGCGCGCCGGGCGGCCATTTTGACGATTCTCTGGCGATGGCGTCTTTTGTGCTGCGACGCCACGTTTGGCATCACGGCGCTGCTCACCCCTTCCGGGTTGGAGGTTTCCGGAAGTTCCAGGTGGCCTTAGAAAACAGAGCCATATGACAGGCCAGCAAGGGCATGGACTTGGCCTGCACTGACGATGAGGTTGGCTGAGCACACCCAAGAGAGGATCCTGTAATACAGCATCCATCACACAACAACCATACTGCGAGTGGCGTTTCCTGTTTCACTGCTCCCTGCCAGGCACAAATTATTCCCATTTCTTTCGCAGCCACCTCCAGGAAGCAGCTGAGTGAAACCATGAACCAGGCCCTCAGAGTCAGCCTGACAACACTGCAGATGAGGATCCTGATGACAGCACCTTTGGAAACCTGTCACTGTGCAGACTCACACCCTCCACCAGAACAGACACACACACATAGGTGGGACCTGGTTCCAGAGTAACCTTGGGGCCACGGTCTGGTCAACACAGCTCACTATCTGATCCACAGTAGTCGGGGACAGGGACATCCAAGGATTCTGACTGCTGGAGGCCAGGAATCTGCTGAGCCCGAGTTAGATGACGAGCCGCTGGACTCAGTCCTACATCAGTTGGTGGAGTTGCAAAGACAGTCAAGGGAACATTAGGAAGGGATGTCAGCTGCAATCCTCAGATTGGAGGAGCCTCTCCATCTTCAGTCCGAGGTGATAGCACCGGCGTGTCAATGCACCAAAGTCCACACTGACAGATTGACAGCCTCTGTGGAAGTCTTAGTTCAGAATGATGTGTTGGGTATACCTTTAAGACATGGATGTTTAAGCAATGTACCTGTAAGAAAACAGTGATATCAGAGAGTGGGTGGAGCTGAGGTCAGGTCAGTCATTTTGCAGTTTAGTTTTGCAGTTTGAAAAGAGCTTGGGGAGTGTCTGTGTTTGCAGTGAGCGGATCTCTGCCATGAAAGACTATCTCTGGATCATTTGGGTGATTTAAAGTAAAGCCTTTAACCTGATGTGATTTTGTTTAAAGGTGTTAAGTCTCTTGGAAGTTTGAAGGAACATTTTAGGGAATTATTTACTGTTGCAATATTTTCTGAGTTTTCTTTGAAGTAAGGGGTGTTAAGAGATCCAATGTTTATTTCAGATGTTAAGTTGAGTTCATGGAATAAACAGTGTTTTGTGTTTAAAAACCCACGTGTCCATAATTGTAATCCCACACCTGGGGAAAAGCCGTGTGCTAGGAAAAGCAACAAATCCATTAAAGGGAGAGGTTGGTTGAACTCCATGATACATTTTGGGGTTCTGAAAACGCCTCTCCCATAACAACTGGGGGCTCGAGGGGGATAAAAGTCTATCTATTGGATTGGCTTTTGTGAACTTAAAGACAGTGAAGGATTGTTGCTTTTCCGGTGTGGTGTTTTAGTTTAAGTGGAGAGAGTTTTGTGGACAATGGCTCTTTCAGAGACTCAGAAGTTTTTGGGGGTGGAGAATGTCACACGTAGTACTTTACGGACAGAAACGAAAAGCAGACTGTTGGATTTGGCAAGAACATTGCAGTTAACATTACCTGACAAAATGCGAAAAGATGAGGTAATTATGGCGGTGGTTAAGCATTTAAAGTTGCCTGAGATAGAGTTTGACTCATTGGAAATGGCAAAAGTTCAGTTGCAAATTAAACAAATGGAACATGAGAAAGAATTAAAGCGGCTTGAATATGAGAGTGAGAGAGAGGAAAAAGAAAGAGAAAGAGAGAGAGAGGAAAAAGAAAGCGAAAGAGACAGAGAGGAAAAAGAAAAGGCGAGAGAAGAAAGGAGAAAAGAAAGAATAGCCCGAGAAGAATAAAAAGAAAAAGAAAGGAAGATACAGATCAGGGAAAAAGATAAAGAGAGGGAGTTTGAACGTCAGAAAATGGCCATGAAACATGACAATCAGTTAAAATTGGCAAACGTAAAGGGAAACGTACAGTTGGATGATAGTGATGAGGATAGTGAGAAAGAGCATCATAGTCGAATGCTTGGTGGGAATCTATTTAAATATGTCCAAGCATTGCCAAGGTTTGACGAGAAGGAAGCGGAAGCCTTTTTCATTTCATTTGAGAATGTAGCTAAACAAATGAAATGGCCACAGGACATGTGGGTGTTACTGATTCAAACAGAGCTGGTAGGTAGAGCTAGTGAAGTGTTTGCATCACTACCGGAGGAGGTATCTGGAATGTATGAGGAGGTGAAGAAATCCATCTTAAGTGCATATGAGCTGGTGCCTGAAGCTTACAGACAAAGGTTTAGAAATTTAAGGAAAGAATTTGGTCAAACATACGTGGAGTTTGAAAGGCTCAAACAGAGTAATGTTGATGTAGCGCACAAAGACTCCATGAGACGAAAAGAGTGAAGTCGATGAGGCTTTATTAAGCGTGTCTGTTCCCCAGCAGCCCGATAGTAAACTGGCATGCGGGGGAAGGCACCGGCTTCTTATACTTCGCCTTCAGGGCGGAGTATGAGGTCAACGGCCAACCAGGACCCGGGATCTGTCAGCCAATGACATTAGGGCTTCCAGTCCCACATCACCCCCAATACATACTACCACATTCACCCCTTGTCAAAAATGAACCCGGCGGGGTGATGCTTCGTATGGTGGTAAGGGTTTACAGGGCTGGTCCTGGGAGGATAGAACAGTTACATGGTAGTACAGTATTGGACAGTATCGTCCTGTTACAACTATTTACAGAGGGTATAGGAAAAACAAAATGTTCATTGAACAGTCCATCTTTGTTTTACATCGACGCCACGAGTCGGTCGGGCGGTCTGGTCGTCCGTGTCGATCGCCTCGGCCCCGGCGGTGGTGATGGTGCTTGTACCAGCGTTGTCGCCTCCGGGAGCCGCACGGTTTCAGCTGTCGGTGCAAAGGGGAGGGGGACTGATCCTCCTGGGAAGGGGGCGGTCGCGGGGTGCGGCGGCGGCAGGAAGGGGGGCGGTTGGGTTGATGGTGTCGGGGGGGTGTGCGTGGTGCCGGCGGGCGCCAGATCCCGCAGGGAGACCGTGTCCTGTCGGCCGTCAGGGTACTCCACGTAGGCGTACTGGGGGTTTGCGTGGAGGAGGTGAACCCTTTCGACCAACGGGTCCGCCTTATGTGCCTGCACATGCTTTCGGAGCAGGATGGGTCCTGGGGCCGCCAGCCAGGTTGGCAGCGACGTTCCAGAGGAGGACCTCCTAGGGAAGACAAGGAGACGCTCTTGCGGCGTTTGATTAGTGCTTGTACATAATAATGACCGGATGGAATGGAGAGCGTCCGGGAGGACCTCCTGCCACCGTGAAACTGGGAGATCCCTGGACCGTAGGGCCAGTAGGACGGCCTTCCAGACCGTGCCGTTCTCCCTTTCTACTTGCCCGTTCCCCCGGGGGTTGTAGCTGGTCGTCCTGCTTGAGGCTATGCCCTTGCTGAGCAGGAACTGGCGCAGCTCGTCACTCATGAAAGAGGACCCCCTGTCGCTGTGGACGTATGCGGGGTAACCGAACAGCGTGAAGATGCTGTTCAGGGCTTTAATGACTGTGGCCGCGGTCATGTCGGAGCAGGGAATGGCAAAAGGGAAGCGGGAGTATTCGTCCACTACATTAAGGAAATATGCGTTGCGGTCGGTGGAGGGGAGGGGCCCTTTGAAATCCAGACTGAGGCGTTCAAAGGGGCGGGAAGCCTTAATCAGGTGCGCTCCATCTGGCCTGAAAAAATGCGGCTTGCATTCCGCGCAGATGTGGCAGTCCCTTGTGACTGTACGGACCTCTTCTAAAGAGTATGGGAGATTGCGGGACTTGATGAAGTGGTAAAACCGAGTGACCCCCGGGTGGCAGAGGTCCTCGTGGAGGGTTTGGAGGCGGTTAATTTGTGCGTTGGCACATGTGCCGCGGGATAGGGCATCGGACGGCTCGTTCAGCTTTCCGGGCCGGTACAAGATCTCATAGTTAAAGGTGGAGAGCTCGATCCTCCACCTTAAGATCTTGTCATTTTTAATCTTGCCCCGCTGTGCATTATCGAACATGAAGGCTACGTCGGAGGCGTCGCTCTCGACCTGGAAGGGGAGGGACTCGTCGATGGCGCGCATCGTGGCCTTTGCGATGTCCGCTTTGATGCGGCTGAAGGCCTGGCAAGCCTCTGTCGACAGAGGGAAGGTCGTGGTCTGTATTAGGGGGCGGGCCTTGCCTGCGTACTGGGGGACCCACTGGGCGTAGTACGAAAAGAACCCCAGGCAGCGTTTCAGGGCTTTTGGGCAGTGCGGGAGGGGAAATTCCATGAGTGCACGCATACGTTCGGGGTCGGGGCCTATTATCCCATTGCACACTATGTAACCCAGAATGGCTAGCCGATCGGTGCTAAAAACGCACTTGTCCTCGTTGTACGTGAGGTTCAAGGCTTTGGCGGTCTGGAGGAATTTTTGGAGGTTGGCGTCGTGGTCCTGCTGATCGTGGCCGCAGATGGTTACATTGTCGAGGTAAGGGAACGTGGCCCGTTACCCATGTTGATCAACCATTCGGTCCATCTCCCGTTGGAAGACCGAGACCCCGTTTGTGACGCCAAAAGGGACCCGTAGGAAATGGTATAATCGCCCGTCTGCCTCGAAGGCTGTGTACTTGCGGTCACTTGGGCGGATGGGGAGCTGATGGTAGGCGGACTTGAGGTCCACGGTGGAGAAGACTTTATACTGGGCAATCCAATTGACCATGTCGGATATGCGGGGGAGAGGGTACGCGTCTAGTTGTGTGTACCTGTTGATGGTCTGGCTATAGTCAATGACCATCCTTTGTTTCTCCCCTGTCTTCACTACTACCACCTGCGCTCTCCAGGGACTATTGCTGGCCTGGATTATGCCCTCCTTTAGTAGCCGCTGGACTTCGGACCGAATGAAGGTCCGGTCCTGGGCGCTGTACCGTCTGCTCCTAGTGGCGACGGGTTTGCAATCCGGGGTGAGGTTCGCAAACAAGGACGGGGGTTGCACCTTGAGGGTAGCGAGGCCGCAGATAGTGAGTGGGGGTATGGGGCCGCCGAATTTAAACGTAAGGCTCTGTAGGTTACATTGGAAGTCTAAGCCCAGCAAGGTGGGGGCACAGAGTTGGGGAAGGACGTTAAGTTTGTAGTTTTTGAATACCCTCCCCTGTACCGTTAGGGTGACTATGCAGAATCCCTGGATCTGTACGGAGTGGGATCCTGCAGCTAGGCAAATCCTTTGTGCGCTGGGGTAGGTAGTTAAGGAACAGCGTCTTACCGTGTCGGGGTGTATAAAACTTTCCGTGCTCCCGGAGTCGACTAGGCATGGCGTCTCGTGGCCGTTAATTAGGACCGTTGTCGTCGTCGTCTGGAGAGTCCGGGGCCGAGCCTGATCGAGCGTAACCGAAGCGAGCCGTGGTTGTAGTAGTGGGGTGTGGTCCGTTGTTGCCGTCCAAGATGGCGTCGGGGATGGACAAAATGGCTGCCCCCATACATCGTACGTGGCTGAGGGGTCACAAGATGGCGGCGGGGGTGGACAAAATGGCCGCCCCATGCGTCGTACAGGTCGGGGGCGGTCCAAGATGGCGGCGCCCCTCCTCCCCTCGTGGTGGTCGGGACCCAAAATGGCGGCGTCTGCGGGTCGCACATGGTGTGCTGGGGGGTCTGTGGAGCGCTAGGGCCGCGCGGAGTTCCTTCACTGCGAGCGCCAGGGCCGCGGGCGCTAGGACCGCGCGGAGCTCCCTCTCTGCGAGCGCCAGGGCCGCGGGCGCTAGGACCGCGCGGAGCTCCCTCTCTGCGAGCGCCAGGGCCGCGGGCGCTAGGACCGCGCGGAGCTCCCTCGCCGGGGACAGCGGTGGTCGGGGCCCAGGTAAGTTGCGCCGGCGGGTCAGGCGTGGGGCGCGGGACAGGGGTGAGGGCCCAGGTCGTCGGCGCCGGCGGGTCAGGCGTGGGGCGCGGGACAGCGGTGGTCGGGGCCCAGGTCGGCGGCGCCGGCGGGTCAGTCGTGGGGCCGCGAGCGCAAGGAGCGCAAGGAGCGCGAGGAGCTCCCTCACCGGGGACAGCGGCGGTCGGGGCCCAGGTAAGTTGCGCCGGCGGGTCAGGCGTGGGGCGCGGGACGGGGGTGAGGGCCCAGGTCGTCGGCGCCGGCGGGACAGGCGTGGGGCACGGGGTGAGGGCCCAGGTCGTCGGCGCCGGCGGGACAGGCGTGGGGCGCGGGACGGGGGTGAGGGCCCAGGTCGGCGGGTCAGGCGTGGAGCGCGGGACGGGGGTGAGGGCCCAGGTCGGCGGCGCCGGCAGGACAGGCGTGGGGCGGCGAGCGCTAGGACCGCGCGGAGCTCCCTCACCGGGGACAGCGGTGGTCGGGGCCCAAGTCGGCGGAGCCGGCGGGTCAGGCGTGGGGCGCGGGAGGGGGGTGAGGGTGGCGTTCGGGACGCGAAAGACCCATTCCTCTCCGTGGAGAGTGTTGGCTGGCACCCAAATCGGGAGCGCCGGCGGCGGGTCGTACATGGACTGCGAGGAGGGGGGTTGGGGAGCGTAGGCGGCGTGCAGGGCTCCCAGTTCTCCCGGGGCCGCGGTGGTCGGGACCCAGAGCGGCTGTGCCTGTCGGTCGCACATGGCGTGCTGGGGGGGTTGGGAGGCATAGACTGCCTGAAGGGCTCCCTGTGGCCCCGGGACGGCGGCGACCTCGCGGGATCGGCACACCACCGCATAGTGGCCCTTTTTCCCGCAGCTTTTGCAGATGGCTGCGCGGGCCGGACAGCGTTGTCGGGGGTGGTTCGCCTGGCCGCAGAAATAACAGCGGGCGCCTCCGGTGCGACTCGGCGTTTGGGCCGCGCAAGCCTGTGGGGTGTCCGGGGGGGAGGGGGTTTGCCGCGACGGGTACGTACGGGGCCCAATGGCCTGCCGCGCGGTCGGGGCCGTAGGCGCGGGTAGCGCGGCGTAGAACTCGTCCATCGATTCTTCGGGAGCTTGCCGTCTCGTCGCAAGCTGGTAGCGAGCGTAGATTTGGTTAACTGGGCGGACATAGAGACTTTTCAGTGCTGCGAACGCCGTCTGGAAATCGTCAGTGTCTTCAATGAGGGTGAAAATCTCCGTGCTCACCCTCGAGTGCAGGACCTGCAGTTTTTGTTCGTCTGAGGCCAGTGGTCGGTCTGAGGTAGGCCTCGAAGCAAGTCTGCCAGTGTTTGAAGGCTGCTGCCGCATTCACTGCGTGGGGGCTGATCCTCAGGCATTCTGGAATGATCCTGAGCTCCATAGTCCTTTTTAGGCACGCTTAATAAATTGTAGCGCACAAAGACTCCATGAGACGAAAAGAGTGAAGTCGATGAGGCTTTATTAAGCGTGTCTGTTCCCCAGCAGCCCGATAGTAAACTGGCCTACGGGGGAAGGCACCGACTTCTTATACTTCGCCTTCAGGGCGGAGTATGAGGCAACAGCCAACCAGGACCCGGGATCTGTCAGCCAATGACATTAGGGCTTCCAGTCCCACATGACCCCCAATACATACTACCACAGTTGATAGGTGGATAAGGGCTTTGAAAATAGACCAAACGTATGAAGCTCTCAGAGAAATTATACTTTTGGAGGAGTTTAAAAATTCAATTCCTGATGTAGTGAGAACTCATGTGGAAGAACAGAGCGTTAAAACTGCGAGATTAGCAGCAGAAATGGCAGATGATTATGAATTAGTTCGTAGACTTCCGGTTGCGACGATGCGGAGCTAAATCACACATTTTGGCAGCTCACGCTATCACGGACTTTTGGGCTCTCCAGAGGAGCCCCAACGGAAATGTTTTGATTGAATCCCGTGTGGGAAGGTGAAGTAAGGTCCCTCTTACGTTGTATGGCAGGGATTAGCGGTGGAGCATCGGAGAAAGAGGCTTTGGAGCAGCGGCAAAAGCGAGGAGGAAAAAACAAGATGGCGGAGGGCGGAGATCGAGCAGCATGGGGGCCGGACCAGCAGGAATTCCTCAGGCGCTGTGTGGAGGAGCTTAAAAAGGAGGTGCTGGCGCCAATGCTGTTGGCTATCGAGGGGCTGAAGGAGACCCAGAAGGCCCAGGCGGTGGAGCTCCGTGAGGTGAGGGATAAAACTAATGAGAACGAGGATGAGATCCTGGGCCTGGCGGTAAAGATGGAGGCGCACGAGGCGGTGCACAGGAGGTGGGCCGAGAGACTCGAGGTCCTGGAGAACAGGTCGAGGAGGAAGAATCTCCGGATTCTGGGTCTCCCCGAAGGAGTGGAGGGAGCTGATGCCGGGGCGTACGTGAGTACGATGCTCCATTCGCTGATGGGTGCGGAGGTTTCTCCGAGCCCCCTGGAGCTGGAAGGAGCTCACCGGGTCCTGGCGAGGAGACCCAGAGCTGATGAGCCGCCAAGGGCGATAGTGGCGAGGTTCCATCGCTTCGCGGACAAAGAAAGTGTCCTGAGATGGGCCAAGAAGGTGCGGAGCAGTAGATGGGAGAATGCGGTGATCCGAGTTTACCAGGACTGGAGCGCGGAAGTGGCAAAGAGGAGAGCAGGCTTCAACCGGGCCAAGGCGGTGCTGCACAAAAAAAGAGTCAGGTTCGGAATGCTGCAGCCTGCGTGACTGTGGGTCACTTATCAGGACCGACACCACTATTTTGAAATGCCAGAAGAGGCTTGGACCTTTATCCAAACGGAAAAATTGGACTCGAACTGAGGGGCTGTGGTAGTGGGAGGGATGTTGACTGTATAACGGGGTTGTAAATATGGGTAAAGAATGTTTTATAGGTGGGATGATGGATGGGGATGTGGGAAGAGTTCTTGTTAAATTTTTTTTCTGTTGACGAGATAGTGGGAAATGTGGGCGTCGGTGCTGGAGGGAGGTGAGACTCGGGGATGGGGGAACTGGGATAAGACCGCAACAGGAGCTGCGCCACAGGGGGCGGGGCTGGCTCAGGAAAGCGCGGGCTTTTTCCCGCGCTAGGGAGGGGGGGGATGGAGGAAGGTAAGGAGGAGGAGAGACTCCCACACGGGGGAGACCAACGGGAAGGCAGGGGAAGCCGGGGTCAGCAGAAGTCAGCTGACTCACGGAAGTGAAATGAAATGAAAATGAAATGAAAATCGCTTATTGTCACAAGTAGGCTTCAAATGAAGTTACTGTGAAAAGCCCCTAGTCGCCACATTCCGGCGGCTGTTCAGGGAGGCTGTTACGGGAATTGAACCGTGTTGCTGGCCTGCCTTGGTCTGCTTTCAAAGCCAGCGATTAGCCCTGTGCTAAACAACCCCTGGTAAGTAGTATGGGGGGAGCAAAAGAGCTAGATGCGGATCTAGCGGGGAGGGAAGGGGGGAAAAGGGGGGGACAATAGGGTTGCTGCTGCACTGGCCGAGGGGGAACTGAAAATGGAAGACATGGTCGGGGCGTGAGTTCCCCGTCTGGGGGACTGGAGGGTGCGGGAGGCGCGGGCACGGGATTGGCCTAAGATAGGAGATGGCTAGTCGGCGGGGTGGGGGGGGGGGGGGGGGGTTTGGGGGGGGGGGTTTGGGGGGGTGGGTAGCCCCCCAATCCGGCTGATCACGTGGAATGTGAGAGGCCTAAACGGGCCGGTTAAGACGGCCTGAGTGTTCGCGCACCGAAAGGGACTGAAGGCAGACGTGGTCATGCTTCAGGAGACACATCTGAAGGTGGCAGATCAGGTCAGGTTAAGGAGTTAAGGAAGGAATGGGTAGGACAAGTGTTCCATTCGGGGCTGGATGCGAAGAATAGAGGGGTGGCAATACTGGTGGGGAAGCGGGTGTCGTTTGAGGCCAAGAACATAGTAGCGGACAATGGAGGCCGATACGTGATGGTGAGCAGTAGGTTGCAAGGGACAGAGGTGGTATTGGTAAATGTATACGCCCCGAACTGGGACGATGCTGGATTCATGAAACGGATGTTGGGGCGTATTCCAGACTTGGAGGTAGGGAGCTTGATAATGGGTGGGGATTTCAACACGGTGTTGGACCCAGCATTAGATCATTCCAGATCTAGGATGGGGAAGAGGCCGGCGGCAGCCGAGGTGCTCAAGGGTTTATGGATCAGATGGGGGGAGTAGATCCGTGGAGATTTGCCAGGCCTTTGGCCAGAGAATTTTCTTTTTTCTCCCATGTACATAAGGCCTACACCCGGATAGATTTTTTTTGTTTTGGGCAAGGCATTGATCCCGAAAGTGGAGGGAACGGAGTATTCGGCCATAGCCATTTCAGACCATGCCCCGCATTGGGTGGAGCTAGAGCTGGGGAGGTGAGGGACCAACGCCCGTTGTGGCGGTTGGATGTGGGACTGCTGGTAGACGAGGAAGTGTGCGGGAGGGTGCGGGGGTGCATCGAAAGGTACCTGGAGGCCAACAACAACGGGGAGGTGCGGGTGGGGGTGGTATGGGAGGCGCTGAAGGCGGTGGTCAGGAGAGAGTTAATCTCCATCAGGGCTCATAGGATGAAGAGAGAGGGCAGGGAAAGGGAGAGGTTAGTGGGGGAGATTTTAAGGGTGGACAGGAGATATGCAGAGGCTCCTGATGAGGGACTACTCAGGGAGAGACGAAGTCTCCAGACGGAGTTCGACCTGTTGACCACAGGGAAGGCAGAGGCACAGTGGAGGAAGGCACAGGGGGCGATATATGAATATGGGGAGAAGGCGAGTCGGATGCTGGCACATCAGCTCTGTAAGAGGATGGCAGCGAGGGAACTAGGTGGAGTCAAGGATGGCAGGGGAACTACGGTGCGGAGCGCGGTGAAAGTGAATGAGGCATTTTCGGCCTTTTACAAGGAGCTGTATAGGTCCCAGCCCCCAGTGGTAAAAGAGGGGATGCGATGATTCTTGGACCAACTGGGGTTCCCGAGGGTGGAGGAGCAGGAGGTGGCTGGTTTGGGGGCACCCATTGGGGCGGAGGAGCTGGTTAAAGGACTGGGGAGCATGCAGGTGGGGAAGGCCCCGGGGCCGGATGGGTTCCCGGTGGAGTTTTATAGGACGTATGTAGACCTGTTAGCCCCGTTGCTGGTAAGGACCTTCAATGAAGCAAGGGAGGGGGGGACCCTGCCCCCAACAATGTCGGAGGCAATGATCTCTTTGATCTTGAAGCGGGATAAAGACCCACTGCAATGCGGGTCGTATAGACCGATCTCGCTCCTCAACGTAGATGCTAAGTTGCTGGCAAAAATGTTGGCTACGAGGATTGAGGACTGTGTCCCGGGGGTGATTCACGAGGACCAGACGGGATTTGTAAAGGGTAGTCAGTTAAACACTAATGTGCGAAGGCTCCTAAATGTGATTCTGATGCCATCGGTGGAGGGAGAGGCGGAGATTGTGGCAGCCATGGACACGGAGAAGGCCTTTGACCGAGTAGAGTGGGAGTATCTCTGGGAAGTGTTGAGGAGGTTTGGGTTCGGGGGAGGGTTTATTAGTTGGGTTAAGCTCCTGTACAGAGCCCCGGTGGCGAGGGTTGTCACGAACCGGCGGAGGTCGGAGTATTTCCGGCTGTACCGAGGAACGAGGCAGGGGTGCCCCCTGTCCCCTCTGCTGTTTGCATTAGCAATTGAACCTTTGGCCATGGCGTTAAGGGAGTCGGGGAAATGGAAGGGGGTGGTCCGAGGGAGAGAGGAACATCGAGTGTCGCTGTACGCAGACGACTTGTTGCTGTATATGGCGGATCCAGTGGAGGGGATGGTTGAGGTCATGCAGATCCTAAGGGAGTTTGGAGACTTCTCGGGCTATAAGCTCAATGTGGGAAAGAGTGAGCTCTTTGTGGTGCAGCCGGGGGATCAGGGAAGAGGAATAGACGACCTACCGTTGAGGAGGGCGGAAAGGAGCTTTCGATACTTGGGGATTCAGGTAGCTAGGAGCTGGGGGGCACTGCACAAACTTAATTTGACGCGGCTGGTGGAACAGATGGAGGAGGACTTTAAAAGGTGGGACATGTTGCCACTCTCGCTGGCGGGCAGGGTACAGTCGATTAAAATGGTGGTTCTCCCGAGGTTTCTTTTTGTATTCCAATGCCTCCCAATTGTGATTACCAAGGCCTTCTTTAAGAGGGTAAGCGGGAGCATTATGGGATTTGTGTGGGTGAGCAAGACCCCGAGGGTAAGGAGGGGGTTCCTGGAGCGCAGCAGAGATAGAGGAGGGTTGGCGTTGCCCTGATGTCCGTTGCTGATGTGAGGTCAGTCAGTCTGACCACCTCGGGGTCGTTGGAAAAGTAGTCCATGAGGAGGACGTAGTCTCGGCCCTATGCATGAAAGAGGTCAATACCAACTTTGGACCATGGGGAGGACACCAGTTCATGTGGCTGTAGAGTCTCTTTGGGCTGAGCCGGCTGGAACCTTTGACACGTTGGGCAATTGAGGACCGTGTTGGCGATATCCTGACTGATGCCTGGCCAATATACTGCCTGTCGGGCTCGACGGCGACACTTTTCGACCCCCAGGTAACCCTCGTGGATTCGGCTGAGGACCAGCTCTCGCATGCTCTGTGGGATTACTATCCTGTCCAGCTTCATTAATATGCCGTCCACTACCGCTAGATCGTCCTTTATATTATAAAACTGGGGGCACTGCCCCTTTTGCCAACCATCCGTGAGATGTCGCATTACCCGCTGGAGTAACGGATCCTTGGCCGATTCCTGACAAATTTGCACGATCCTTTCATCAGTGGCCGGAAAGTTGGATGCGCAAAACTTCACCTGAGCGTCTATCTGACAAACAAAGTCCGACTGCAGACACGGCGTGGTGATGGAGCGAGAGAGTGCATCGGCCACAATGAGCTCTTTGCCTGGGGTGTAGACCAGGTCGAAATCGTAGCGGCGGAGTTTGAGGAGGATACGTTGTAGCCGTGGCCTCATATCATTGAGGTCTTTTTGGATGATGTGAACCAATGGCCTGTGGTCTGTCTCAACCGTGAATTTGGGGAGCCCATACATGTAATCATGGAATTTGTCAATCCCTGTGAGGAGGCCCAGGCATTCTTTTTCAATCTGAGCGTATCGTTGCTCAGTAGGTGTCATGGCTCTAGAGACATATGCGACTGGGGCCCAGGAGGAGGATTCGTCCCGCTGGAGTAGTACTGCCCCAATGCCAGCCTGGCTCTCGTCGGTGGAGATCTTCGCCTCCTTGGCGGAGTCGAAAAATGCCAGTACCGGGGCCTTGGTGAGTTTCGCTCTGAGCTCACGCCACTCTTGCTCATGAGCGGGGAGCCACTGGAAGTCCGTAGTTTTTTTGACACGATTGCGGAGAGCTGTGGTGTGTGATGCAAGGTTGGGGACAAACTTCCCAAGGAAATTGACCATCCCTAGGAAGCGGAGGACCGCCTTCTTGTCCTCTGGGGTCTTCATGGCGTTGATCGACGACACCTTGTCTGCATCTGGCCGCACACCGAACTGCAAAATATGGTCGCCAAGGAACGTTATTTCTGCTTGACCGAACGAGCATTTGGCTCTATTGAGTCGGAGGCCATGCTCGTGGATCCTGTGGAACACACGCTTGAGGCGATCAATGTGCTCCTGAGGAGTTGTGGACCAGATAATAATATCATCGACGTACACTCGCACCCCCTCGATGCCCTCCATCATTTACTCCATTATGCGGTGGAACACCTCCGAGGCGGAGATGATGCCAAAGGGCATCCAGTTGTAACAGTAGCGACCGAATGTGGTGTTAAATGTACACAACTTTCGACTGGACGCGTCCAGCTGTATTTGCCCAAACCCCTTGGAGGTATCCAGCTTCGTGAAAAGCTTGGTGTGAGCCACTTCGTTGGTGAGCTCTTCTCGTTTAGGTATAGGGTAGTGTTCCCTCATGATGTTACGGTTCAAATCTTTGGGGTCGATGCAAATGCGAAGTTCCCCTGACGGTTTTTTGATACAGACCATGGAGCTAACCCAGTCCATGGGCTCAATGACCTTAGAAATGACGCCCTGGTCCTGGAGGTCTAGCAGCTGCTGCTTGAGGCGGTCCTTAAAGGGTGCCGGCACCCAACGCGGTGCATGAACCATAGGTGTGGCATTCGGCTTCAGCAGTGGGAGGAAACCGGAGCACCCGGAGGAAACCCACGCATACATGGGGAGAACATGCAGACTCCGCACAGACAGTGACCCAAGCGGGAATCGAACTTGGGACCCTGGAGCTGTGAAGCAATTAGCACATAGAACATAGAACATAGAACAATACAGCGCAGTACAGGCCCTTCGGCCCACGATGTTGCACCGAAACAAAAGCCATCTAACCTACACTATACCATTATCATCCATATGTGTATCCAATAAACTTTTAAATGCCCTCAATGTTGGCGAGTTCACTACTGTAGCAGGTAGGGCATTCCACGGCGTCACTACTCTTTGCGTAAAGAACCTACCCCTGACCTCTGTCCTATATCTATCACCCCTCAGTTTAAGGCTATGTCCCCTCGTGCTAGCCATTTCCATCTGCGGGAGAAGGCTCTCACTGTCCACCCTATCTAACCCTCTGATCATTTTGTATGCCTCTATTAAGTCTCCTCTTAACCTTCTTCTCTCTAACGAAAACAACCTCAAGTCCATCAGCCTTTCCTCATAAGATTTTCCCTCCATACCAGGCAACATCCTGGTAAATCTCCTCTGCACCCGTTCCAAAGCCTCCACATCCTTCCTATAATGTGGTGACCAGAACTGTACGCAATACTCCAAATGCGGCCGTACCAGAGTTCTGTACAGCTGCAACATGACCTCCTGACTCCGGAACTCAATCCCTCTACCAATAAAGGCCAACACTCCATAGGCCTTCTTCACCACCCTATCAACCTGGGTGGCAACTTTCAGGGATCTATGTACATGGACACCTAGATCCCTCTGCTCATCCACACTTTCAAGAACTTTTCCATTAGCCAAATATTCCACATTCCTGTTTTTCCTTCCAAAGTGAATCACCTCACACTTCTCTACATTAAACTCCATTTGCCACCTCTCAGCCCAGCACTGCAGCTTATCTATATCCCTCTGTAACCTGCTACTTCCTTCCACACTATCGACAACACCACCGACTTTAGTATCGTCTGCAAATTTACTCACCCACCCTTCTGCGCCCTCCTCTAGGTCATTGATAAAAATGACAAACAGCAACAGCCCCAGAACAGATCCTTGTGGTACTCCACTTGTGACAGAACTCCATCCTGAACATTTCCCATCAACCACCACCCTCTGTCTTCTTTCAGCTAGCCAATTTCTGATCCACATCTCTAAATCATAGCAATTGTGCTAACCACCGTGCTGACCGTAGAGTTTAATGACGCTTAGCCGCCCAGTGTCCGCTGTAAATGGACAGAGTGAATGGCAGACTTTTGAAGCATTGACAAGAGAAGCAGAGCACTATATCTGCTGCAATTCCTCACTGGGCAGGAACAGCCCAGTCTGCTTCACATGGAATCCCGCCTCACAGTTGCATCAGGCAGACCTCGGCCATCAACGGGTGCAGCCCAGGAGGTGCCTCTGAAGTTATTTTCGACTGCTGGCCGCTCCTGTTTCGGAAGAAATTAGCCTCCCACCCACGTGCTGAGTAGGAATGCCAGATTCCAGTGGTTTGCCAGATTAACCAGCGCTGTCAAAATTTGTCCAACTGTGTTGTTTGAAATGTGGTTCTGCATCTTATCACTCCGCCCACACAAACCCTCCACCCTCCTCAGAGCCTCAACACTTAAGACCGCAGCCAACGAAAGGCTTCACAGAACTTCCGGAACTGAACCGTGAGCAGCACCTAGTGGAGTTACTCTGTCAGTGCAGTAAGAGAGCTGAGTGGCATCTCAGAGTCTGGGCCACCAAAGCTGGGGGCCAGCCTGTTTGGGTGCCCTTTTTATTTGTGCAGGCAACTTTGCTGGATGTCGATAAGTTCTGTTTGTTTCTGAGTTGCCCTGTGTAGTTGTGTGTGTAAACTTCACGCTGGGGAAATATGTTATAGATTAACCTCCAAAGGATTGGAATGTCTGGCTTAGAGGAAGAATGTAAAACAGTTGACAGCTGGATGCGTGTTAGTTTTTGCTCTTATTCTCTCACTGTACTGTAATAAATCAGGTATTGTTAGAGGCCTGATTTTAACTGGCGGGGAGGTGGGGGGGAGAGCGCGGACTTTGGGGCTCAGGGTATCATCGGGCCAGTGTGGCCCAAAAGGGGAGGGTGGGAAGTGTCGAGGCTGCACAGTGAATGTGGGAGAACGTGGAGTGGAAGGCCCAGGACATTTTAACTCCCGAATCTCATCTACCTCCACCAGACTCAACTGCTGCCCAAGATACAGCATGGGTATGGGCCATGGCCAGTCAATGACACTGGCAGCCTGCAGCCTATGACCCACAGAGGGGTGCGTGGGAATGATTCAGGCTAGGGGAAAGGGATGTTGGATGAGAGGCCCTTTTCTTTCCTTGTGGGGCTCCCAGTCTTTCCATCCCAGAGGAAAACCTAATTTTAATTACCTATGAGGCCAACAGGGATACACCAATCAAAATCCATCCCGGACTGGGACTGGTTAGTCCCGGCCGGGACCTGTTGTGTTGTGTGCTGCCATATCGGCTGTTTCATTTAACCAAAAAAAATGCTCAAAGTTAACTCACCGTCTCGGGCCTCCTGCATCTTTATACTGGCGATGAGGTAAAGAAAATGACCGTGATTCTGGGCATTCTAGCCGCATTGGAATACTCCCGCACAGGAACAAAGTCGGAGGAATTTTAAAATGACGCTTTTAGGGAAATTAGAAGCCTTTGATGCAGGCCTAGAAGATTGGGCCCAATATATCGAGTGTAAGTGGCATTTCTTTCAGGTGAACGGTATCAGTAGAGAGCACTGATATAAGGTAATCGTCTTGACCACCTGCAGGGCCCAACCTTTGGTATAATCAAGATCCCTGCATACCCGGCAGCACGGGACTGGAAATCCTTTAATGAAGTCGTGGAGAATCACTACGACCCAAAACCGTCAGAGATAATTCAAAGGTATCAGTTTAGCACAGCTGCATGGACTACAGGGGAGTCAGTACAGAATTCCTGATGCCACTCCAGAAGCTAACAGAACAGAGTTTGGGTCATCTCCGTCCGAGATGCTAAGGGACCGTTAGATCTGCGGGCTCAACAACGTGGCTACCCAGAGGAAGCTATTGATGAAGACAACGTTGGACCTGAAAAGAGCTATTGAACTCGCCCTATCACGTGAGAATGTTGTGAAGGGGGTCCAGGAGCTCCAGGGCTCTATTGATTACAGTGTCCATAGTGTTGGACGGCCCCCGTGTGGATGTGAGGCGCCCTTTAAGGACAGTACTCATGTAACCCAATCGCCACCAAAGCAACGGCCAGGTACACAGCATTGCGAACGACTTAAGGGCCAAGGGCCACCATTGACCAATGGGACACCTTCCCAGAGGATGACAGAGAGTACCCCCAGCGTTGTGATACCTGCGGTCGCAGAACGCGCGGCTGCCCGCCTGCCAGAATCGACAGAGATCGCACTGAGCCACGGCCTTGCACATTGCTGAACCTGAGGAGGATGACCTGCTGCAGCAGAATTGATCACAGTCCCTAAAGTAGCCCTCATTCAGATCAGGCTCCAAGTTAACGGTCACCCCTGGTCATGGAGATTGACATGGGGGCTGCCGTCTCCATCATCATTCAATAAGCCTTCCACCGGGTATCCTGCCCTTGGGCTTGCGAGATACCAAGATACCGGTTGGCCCCTCAGCTGGCTACTGGAGATACTAGGGAGCTACTGAACATCATAGGTAACAGCATGACCCCAGTAACCCACTGACAACAAACTGCCCGGCTGTCGCTGACAGTGGTTTTCCAGGAGAGCCTGGAGAAAATAGAAGGGGCCAGAGGGAAAATCTATGTCAAGCTGGAGGCCCAACCCAAATTCCTCAGGGCACGACCGATC
This sequence comes from Scyliorhinus torazame, assembly GCF_047496885.1. Taxonomy (NCBI): domain Eukaryota; kingdom Metazoa; phylum Chordata; class Chondrichthyes; order Carcharhiniformes; family Scyliorhinidae; genus Scyliorhinus; species Scyliorhinus torazame. Next base: position 38,499,179 of record NC_092724.1, read on the forward strand.
CTCTAGGCCCTACTTGTGAAGTTAGACCGAATTGCGACTTTGGAAAGTTTGGGTATTATACAGCCGGTCTGGTTTGCAGAATGAGCAGCACCAGTGGTCCTGTGCTGAAGATGGATAAGTTGGGGCCAGCAGTATGACAACGACTCAGCCTAGGACACTGACACAGAGGCATTGACATTTCATGATGATGTCATAACCAGAACTGGGCCACCAGTAACAATCCTCCGTGGTTCTACATGGAAGAGGTGATCACTGACTCGATTCACTGCCCCACCCCCGGCTAGGCCCCACATGCGGCAGAGGCGCAGCCACATGCAAAGTGGTGAAGAAGGCCCCTCAGGAGGGAAACTTTCAGACTTTGCAGGCAGGGGTGCGGGGAAGGATATAATACTCCCTGAAAAGGCCCAAGGATGCACACTGATCGATCTCCCCGTGGAACTGTGAGAACACAAGCTTCCCCGCCGGTGGGCGGAGCCCGTCCAGCTGGGGCTCGTTACCATACACTGTAAAAGCTGGCCTGGACTGGGACAGGCACTCTGGTTAGTCCCGACCGGGACCTGTTGTGTTGTGTGCTGCCGTGGCTTCATTGAACCAAAGTAAAACTCCAAGTTAGCTCACCTTCTCGGGCCTCCTGAATCTTTATGCTGATCAATAAAATGTAATCACTGGGCCTGCTGTTCCATGCAGCCCGATGTTCCTGACATGGCCACACATGTTTCTACAAGTTAAAATCTCATGGGGGCCTGAAACACGTCATCGGGTTTTTTGGATGTGCCCCTCGTCGGCCTGGGGCGAGGGACTCGCACGTGCCTGTTTAAAATGGTGCCCCCCCCTTTCATATTCTGAATGTGGGTCCATTAGGTTGCTGCTCAGATTTCTCCCACTTGTAAGCACCATTTTCACTGTGCGTTAAGGGTTAAAAGCAGCTCTTTATGCTCTGGTGCAATTAGACAGATGTTAAAGTTCAAAATTAATCTTTTAATAGTTTTCACTCGGCTTGGATCTTCACGAACCAGAAACTCTGAGGAAACACCAACAGAGCAAATCCAGGAGCTGTTTGATCTGAGCAGGTCAGCAGTGCAGAGCTTTTATTCACGGAGCAAATGTGGTTCTGCTTCTAGATAAAAGAGACTGAGGTAGTGCAGTCCATCCCGCTGGAATTTGAGTGTGCTTCCTGTTATCAAGGAATCAAACACTACAGCAGCTGTATATTCATCACCATCGTCTTTCGGAGAAACATTGAATCTCAGTGCTTCAAGCATTAGGCACAATCCAACCTATCCTACTCGTTTGCCAGTTAGTTGTCACCTAGCGAAACTTTTGAAGGAATTCTTTCTGATCCCTAAGGTAATCAAACAGAATTCCAGAATGCCTTTCCATGCCCATATCTTCACTCACCACTCAACTTCAAAGACACCCTGCCTCATCTTCAAATATTTATCCAGTTGTCCCTTAAATGATTCAGTCACCTCTGCCTCAACCAGTCATGCAGGGCATTCCTTGCTCCAACAACGTCTCGAGAAATGTCTCCTTGTTTCTTTGCTGACGGCTATAAGTTTTAGAATTCTGCACCATTCCCCAGCCAGAGATAGTGGTCTTTCCATATTTCCTTCAGAATTTTAAAAGCCTCTATTACATCTTCCCTCGTCTTTCCCTGGTTGTGGTGGAAACAGTCACGGCGTCAGAAGGCTGACCTTGAATGATAAATTCATCCCTGGTGAATCTGCACAGCCCACTCTCTTTTCTCTAGTGCGGTCCCCAAAACAGCACACGGTACTTCAACTGTGAACCAGATTTCACCCCTACCTCCTTTCGGGGAAGACAGAATTCAAACCATCTCTGCGCCCAATGTCCATTGTGCTGTGGAGAATGAGGTTCAATGATTTTACTTCAGGCCTGGGAAGTTCAGATTTGTTTTCACAAATCGTGTGCTTATTGTGAATCAACTTTACTACTCGAACATTATCTCTACCTTTCATTATTTCCTGAGGAGTGATATACATCAAAAGAGGTTTGAACCAATAAACTAATGAACAGCAGATGGATTTTACTGTAAATAAATACTAGATTGAAATAGGAAATGGTTGAAGAGAATGGGGAGGGGTGGGGGAAAGCATAAACGGTGATTTCTGACAGGAGTCAAACAAGGGTAGATTCGGGTTTCTGGAGCCTCACTGATGTGAGTTTGATAGCTGCAGTAGTTAAACTGATTGTGGAGCGCTTAGTGTCATTAACGTACATTAGGTAACGGACCTCTGAATAATTCCCTGCTGTGTTTCACCAGGGATAAATAGACTTTGCTTCTTGATTTCACACTTTGATTTGAATGTGCCAACAATGGATGCCTACCAAAGGTGGAACTAGGAAAGGTGCTGATGGCCAGCTAACGTAATGTGCCTTACCATGTCTCCAATCAGTAGCCTTTACAATATTTTTAATGCTGTCAGCTTGCTGATGGGATGGCAGGGACAGGAATCCAGTGTATGCCTCACAGTTACCTGTCAATTCCACCATTCAACGGATCTGTATGATGTTTAACCCTGCCCACTGGATGACAGTGTGGGTGACGTTGATGTTAAGGAGGTACCTAACATGGGAATTTGTTTGTCTGGTTTCCACTCACTTTGTGATTATATTAATAGTTTGGATTGATGGAAGTTCTGTCTAAACTCCTGTCCTTGTATAACGTATTAGCCAACAGGATTCCCTAGCTGCTACCAGAGAACCCATTTCCATTTGGTGATGATCGACCAATTGTAAAAAGGCTTGGAGAATACCCATGAATAGGAACACGTGATGAGGTATCTCGGGTAGTGACCTTCCAATATGGGCACTATTTGGACCACATTATAGTTAGTACAGCTCTCAAGCCTTCTCGCCCATCTCCCCTTGACATTCAAAATCATGCTCATTGCTGAATTCCTCACCATAAACATGCTGGGGGGTCATTATTGACCAGATACCTAACTGGATCAGCCATATAAATACTATGGTTACAAGGGCAGCTCAGAGACTGGGAATTCTGTGGGGAGTAACTCACTTCTTGACTCCCCAAAGCCGGTTCACCATTTACAAGGCACAAGTCAGGAGTGTAATGGATAACACTCCAATTGCCAGGATGAATGAAGCTCCAACTTTAGGAAGCTTGATACCATCCAGGACAAAGCAGCCCATTTGATTGTAACCCCCATCTACCAGCTTCAACATCCACTTCCTCCACCACTAACACACAGTGGCAGCCGTGAGCACCATCTCTACAAGATGTGCTGCAGAAACCCACCGAGGTTCCTTTGACAGCATCTTCCAAACTCTTGACCTCTACCACTTAGAAGGGTAAGAGCAGTAGATACATGGGAACACTGCCACCTGCAAGTTCCCCTCCAAGTCATACAGCATCTTGGAACTATATCGACATTCCTTCAGTATCACAGGGTCAATATTCAGGAGCTCGTTCCTTAATGCAATGTAGGTGCGCCAATAGCAGCAGTTCAAGAATGTGGCTCAGTACCACCTCCAGAATACAATTAGGGATGGGCAGTAAATGCTGGCCTAGCCAGCGAAGCCCATATCCCATGAAAGAATTGGAAAAAACGGAAGCCTGACCAAGGTTTCGAAGATGCTGAGAGAAAGTGATAAATGTATACCAACTGCTTATTTAACTGAGAAATTTAGTATAGAACGACAGGGTGAAAGTATAAAATGAACAAACTTCAGGCTAGATCAGAAATGGCAAAATAGATGCTTGTCCCACAGAGTTATAGCTACGCGGAAGAATGTTCCAAATCAATAGCTCATTCAGTGCTGATGAACACAGTCAGAGAAAGCAGAATGAACACTTGGTTAGAGTGGGATTAAGGGTTACAAGGATGTGTACAGATAGAAATAATTGAATGATCCATGAAACATGATGATCACTGATTCAGGAGTATGGAAAGGTCAAGCCACAGAAGGCAGCTGGTGTATGTGGAGGGTGAGGACAGGGGGAACACTTTCCTAGTTGGCTTCCCACCAACCCCCAGAAATGACACTGCAGACTGAAAGCTTCCATCCTCAGCCTGGGCAAAGCAACTCAAGGAAGACAGTTCTTGTAATTAATGTCGTGAGAGGGATTCAAATCCCGTTCAGGGGTCGTCACTCTAACGATGAAAGTCGCCGGTTTAAACTATGATCAGCAAAAATATCCGGTGAAAACATCACATCTTCCTGTAAACGGTGATGTTCTTTTGACAAAAAAAGGATTCACCTGTCACTTTCTAGAATTCTCCTTGAAGAGAAAATCTGGAGTAAAGTTAAATAAGAGGGACTGGGAATTGTCTGTGTCCTCCCCCCAACCTCCCCCCCATTCCCCATGTGTAACTCTGGCTGCTCTGATACCCCAAAGATTGCCACTATTGGGCATGGCTTCACCCTCACCCCCACAACCTTGGACATTGCCTCGGAGAAGGCTGTCCAGAACCCAGCAAGTTTGGGGCAAGCCCAAAACATGTGGGTGTGGTTGGCCAGGCCCCTTTGGCACCGCTCACATTTGTCCTCCACCTCCGGGAAGAATCTGCTCATTCGGGTTCTGGTCAGGTGCGCTCTGTGCACCACTTTGAGCTGCATTAGGCTTAGCCTTGCGCAGGAGGAGGTGGAGTTCGCCCTGCTCAGTGCTTCGCTCCAGAGTCCCCATCCCACCTCTGTCCCCAGCTCGCCCTCCCATTTTTGTCTGGTCCCGTCCAGTGGTGTTCGGGCTCTGTCCAGTAGCTGTCTGTATATTTTCCCACATAGCCCCCCCTTCTCGCTGCTTGTGCCTATCAGATCCTCTAGTAGTGTGCTTTCTGGGGCCCCGGGGTGCCCTACTGTCTCTTTGCAGAGGAAGTGTTTTATTTGGAGGTGTCTCAATTTCTGTCCTTTTGCTAGTTTCCACTTCCTCGCAGTTCGTCCAGTGTCTCCAGTGTGCGCCCTACGTAGAAGTCCCCGACCGTCAATGCGCCCCCGTCCCGCCGCCATCTTTTGTAGGTGGTATCTAGCATGGGTGGGGGGAATCTCTGATTGCCGCAGATGGGGGCAATGAGGGATATTTTGGTTATCCCGAAGTGCTGTCTCAACTGGGTCCATGTTCTCAGCGTGGCCGCTATCACTGGGCTCGTTGTGTGTCTTGTTGAGGAGGATGGGAGTGCTGCTGTAGCCAGGACCCAGAAGGTTGTTACTTTACAGGATGCCTTCTCCATTTGCACCTAATCTGTCGGGTTTTTGTACCCATCCCCTCACTTTTTCTGCCGTTGCTGCCCAGTGGTAGTATTGTAGGTTCAGTAAAGCCAGGCCCCCTCTGACCTTTCCTCTTTGCAGTGTCGGTTTGGGAATTCTCGAGTTCTTACCACCCCCCACACAAATGCCATGATTAGACTGTCTACATTTTGGAAAAAGGCCTCGGGGATGAAGATCGGGATGGATTTAAACAGGAAGAGGAACATTGGCAGTACGTTCATCTTGATTGGCTGCATGCTCCCCGCCAGGGAGAGTGGGAGTGAGCCCCACCTTTGAAGGTCGTTTCTTACTTCCTCCACCAGGCTGGTCAGGTTCCACTTGTGGATCTGTGTCCAGTCTCTGGCTATTTGGATCCCCAGGTAACGGAATCTGTTCTGGGCCGTTTCAAACGCGACCCCCTTCAGCTCTGTCCCTCCCCCATTTGGGTTCACTGGGAATGCCTCGCTTTTGCCCAGGTTACGTTTGTAGCCCGAGAAGGTTCCAAACTCTTTCAGTATTTGCAGTATTGCCTCCAGTCCCTCCTGTGGCTCTGAGACATAGAGGAGCAGGCTGTGGTAGTCACCACTGATGTATATATTGTATATATAGGATGTTGATATAGGTGCTTTACGGTAAGGCCCCTGTACTACAGATACGGGGGTAGATCCCTGCCTGCTGGTTCCGCCCAGTAGGCGGAGTATAAATATGTGTGCTCCTCGTACAGCGGCCATTTCGTCAGCTGCTGTAGGAGGCCACACATCTCAGTGTAATAAAGCCTCGATTACATCCTCCTCTCGTCTTTGTGTAATTGATCGTGCATCACAGGCCATCTGCATAGAGTGAAACTCTGCGCTTTCTGTCTCCTCTCTGGATTCCCTTCCAGCTTTTTGAGTCTCGCAGGGTTATCGCCAGAGGTTCGATCGCTAGCGCGAACAAGAGTGGGGACAGGGGCAGCCCTGTCTTGTTCCTCTCAGTAGCTGGAAGTATTCAGAGCTGGTGGTATTAGTTCGGACACTCGCTTTGGGAGCGTTGTACAGGAACCTCACCCAGGCAGAGAATCCTGCTCCTAGCCCAAACCATTCCAGTATCTCGAGGAGGTAGTAAGACTCTGTCGAAGGCCTTTTCTGCGTCCCTGGAGGGGGTCATTCTCACTCTGGATCTTTTCACTGGGCCGTTGAGTCCCCTTACGTTCCAGGTAACAATACTGGTGGGAGGCTTTCGACCTCCCCGGTCCTGCGGGATCACCCATACTTACCTGGTGGACACGCCCCTGCACTCCGGGTTTCCCTTTGTTATGGGGCTGTCCAGAATGGCCGCGGTCGCCTCTCTCACCATGAGGTCGTGCCCTCGCTCTCCGTGGGTTCCCTTTGTTAGGGGGCTGTCCAAAATGGCCGCGGTCGCCTCTCTCACCATGAGGTCGTGTCCTCGCGCTCCGGGGTTCCCTTTGTTAGGGGGCTGTCCAAAATGGCCACGGTCACCTCTCTCACCATGAGGTTGTGCCCTCGTGCTCTGGGGTTTCCCATCCTCCCCCCCTCTTTGTGCCAGGCGCTCCCTCTCCCCTGAGAGGCGCGCCTGTCCTCCTTTGTTGGCCCTTCTCGCTAACACGGTGGCTCCCATCCCAGTACTTGCCTTGCTCTGGCCCTGTTTTACCTTCCTCATGCTAGCCCTTGTCTCGCGCTCCTGTCCGCTTTTCTCACCCTCATTTCTCTTGCTCCGCTCCAGCCCCCATTGCATTGAGAGAAGAAATGAGCCCGGAAACGAGTCAGCACAGTCCCGCGCTATACACCAAATATCTGTGTACAGTTCATGACCTTATCGTCTCTGTTCGCGGTCTGCCCTCTGCTCTTTGTTCCAATTCTTCCTTTCTTTTCCAACCCCATCGCTTTCATGATGGCCGTTGCGGCTGTTTCTCCCCCAGTTTGTTCGATCTAACAAACTCCTCAGCCTCCGCTGGGGTTTTAAAATACAGTTCCTGCCCCTCAAATGTTACCCAGAGTTTGGCCGGGAATAACATTCCAAATTTCACATTATTTTTGTAGAGAGCTGATTTGACCCTGTTGAACTCAGCCCTTCTTTTGGTCAGGTCCGCCCCAATGTCCTGGTACACCCTTATGATCTTCCCTTCCGATCTGCTCGATCTCGTCTGCTGGGCCCACTATAGGATTTTTTACCTGGTCTTGGAACCGGTGCAGCTTCACGATAATCGCTCTGGGCAGCTCCCTGGCTTTGTGCCTGGGTCGAAGCGAATCCTGTCTATTTCTGTTTTTTAAAAAAAATTCTCCCTTCCCATTAGCTTGCCCAGCATTTGGGAGATGTAGCCTGCTGGGTCTCTCCCCTCCATCCCCTCTGGCAGACCCACTATTTTAACATTCTGCAGTCTGGACCTGTTTCCCATGTCCTCCACTTTCCCTCTTCGGTAAAGGGGAAGTCACACGGGATCAGGGGTGAACTGGCAAGGTGGATACAGAACTGGCTAGGCCATAGAAGGCAGAGGGTAGCAATGGAGGGATGCTTTTCTAATTGGAGGGCTGTGACCAGTGGTGTTCCACAGGGATCAGTGCTGGGACCTTTGCTCTTTGTAGTATATATAAATGATTTGGAGGAAAATGTAACTGGTCTGATTAGTAAGTTTGCAGACGACACAAAGGTTGGTGGAATTGCGGATAGCGATGAGGACTGTCTGAGGATACAGCAGGATTTAGATTGTCTGGAGACTTGGGCGGAGAGATGGCAGATGGAGTTTAATCCGGACAAATGTGAGGTAATGCATTTTGGAAGGGCTAATGCAGGTAGGGAATATACAGTGAATGGTAGAACCCTCAAGAGTATTGAAAGTCAAAGAGATCTAGGAGTACAGGTCCACAGGTCATTGAAAGGGGCAACACAGGTGGAGAAGGTAGTCAAGAAGGCATACGGCATGCTTGCCTTCATTGGCCGGGGCATTGAGTATAAGAATTGGCAAGTCATGTTGCAGCTGTATAGAACCTTAGTTAGGCCACACTTGGAGTATAGTGTTCAATTCTGGTCGCCACACTACCAGAAGGATGTGGAGGCTTTAGAGAGGGTGCAGAAGAGATTTACCAGAATGTTGCCTGGTATGGAGGGCATAAGCTATGAGGAGCGATTGAATAAACTCGGTTTGTTCTCACTGGAACGAAGGAGGTTGAGGGGCGACCTGATAGAGGTATACAAAATTATGAAGGGCATAGACAGAGTGGATAGTCAGAGGCTTTTCCCCAGGATAGAGGGGTCAATTACTAGGGGGCATAGGTTTAAGGTGAGAGGGGCAAGGTTTAGAGTAGATGTACGAGGCAAGTTTTTTACGCAGAGGGTAGTGGGTGCCTGGAACTCGCTACCGGAGGAGGTAGTGGAAGCAGGGACGATAGGGACATTCAAGGGGCATCTTGACAAATATATGAATAGGATGGGAATAGAAGGATACGGACCCAGGAAGTGTAGAAGATTGTAGTTTAGTCGGGCAGTATGGTCGGCACGGTCTTGGAGGGCCGAAGGGCCTGTTCCTGTGCTGTACATTTCTTTGTTCTTTGTTCTTTGGTACCCCTGGGACGTTACCAACCTTTTCACCTCGGTTTCCTGAGCTACCATCTGTCGCTCTGGTCCGAGGCGGCCCTCTCCAACTCCAGAATTGTTTTCTCCTACGCCTCCACCTTCCTTCCCAGGCCTTCGATGGTTCGCTGCATTTTGTCCGTTGTCTCCGCCAGCATCTCCCTCGTCATTGTGTGGAGCTCCGTCCTGAGTGCCTCCTTCATGGTGTTTATCTCCGTTTTTATCTCCTCCTTTATGGCGTTTAACTCTGTTTTCAGCACGCTTCTCCATTCCTCCCCCTGTGCGGGGGTGGGGGGGGGAGGGTTGGGGGGGTGGGGGGGGGTGCCGCGTCCTGTTCCTGCTCCACTGCTCGGCTCGCCAGCCTTTCCGCTTCCTGGTTTGCCTGAACCTCCGCCTCGCCCCATGGGGTCGTCCGCCTGCGCAGCCGCAGCTCCTGCCTTTTTCCTTCGCCTTCGCTGCTGCTCCTTCTTACATCTCGCGGTCCCCCCGATTTATTATTATTTGCAGGCATATTTCTGTTATGTGCCTTTCTCTTTTTGCTGGGTTTTGGTGCGAAAATGAAATTCTCTTTCTTTCAAAGAAAAAACCCCAAAGAATTTTTTTTTTAAATTTCCCCTTCAAAAAAAAGGGATTTTTTTTTTTTTTAAAGTTTTTTTTTGAAGTTTTAAATCTTTTCAGGAGAGGAAAAAAACAAATTGAATACAAAATTGTCTTATCCACTCCGTGCTCTCTGAGTCCTCCGGCCTTCAGGCTGTTTCTTAGTCGCGATCCCCACTCCTCCTCCACGTGCAGCCCACCGGGACCAGTCTCTCCCTCCCCTCATCCTCAGGGATCCAGGCCCAAAAGCATATTGAAATATTCAATTCTGCAAAAAAACATTTTGAAGTGAATAGTTTTCGATTGTGGACTGTGACTGGGATACGGAGTCTTCTCGTTGCCCCACAGGGATCAGACACGTACTCCTCTGGTATTCCAGGTTTGTTCATTATCTTGTTTTTAAAAATATATTTTTATTGAAGTATTTGCAAATTTTTATAACAATAACAAAAACAATAACAATGACATTGACATGGTAAAATAAACATTTCCCCACCCGACCCAATCTTCACACACCACAACCATCTAACATCTATCCAATCACCCCCCCACCCCCCCCCCTCCCCCCACTTTGGAATACTGCTTCTGCTGACATTTTAATTTTCCCCGAGAAAGTCGACGAACGGCTGCCACCTCCGGGTGAACCCCAACATTGACCCTCTCAAGGCAAACTTTATTTTCTCCAGCTTGAGAAACCCAGCCATGTCACTAACACAGGTCTCTACACTCGGGGGTTTTGAGTCCCTCCACATTAACAAGATCCATCTCTGGGCTACCAGGGAGGCAAAGGCCAGAACGTCGGCCGCTTTCACCCCCTGGACTCCAGGATCTTCTGACACTCCAAAGATCGCTACCTCTGGACTCGGCGACACCCGGGTTCCTAACACCGTGGACATTGCCTTCGCAAACCCCTGCCAAAACCCTCTGAGCTTTGGGCATGCCCAGAACATGTGGACATGGTTTGCTGGGGTTCCTGCACACCTCACACATCTATCTTCGACCTTGAAAAGCTTGCTCATCCTCGCCGCCGTCATACGTGCCCGGTGGACCACCTTAAATTGTATTAGGCTAAGCCTGGCACATGAAGAGGAGGAATTGACCCTGCTTAGGGCGTCTGCCCATAGACCTGCCTCTAACTCTCCACCTAGCTCGTCCTCCCACTTGCCCTTAAGCTCTCCCACCGGGGTTTCCTCCACCTCCAACAACTCCTGGTAAATATCCGATACCTTCCCCTCACCCACCCAGGTGCTGGAAACTACTCTATCCTGTATCCCCCGTGGCGGCAGCAGCGGAAAGGCCGGCACCTGCTTTCTCAGGAAGTCTCGCACTTGCAAATACCTAAAACCATTCCCTGGCGGCAGTTTAAATTTATCCTCCAGCGCCTTCAAGCTGGGAAAGCTCCCGTCTATAGATAGATCCCCCCATCCTTCTAATTCCTGCCCTCTGCCAGCTCTGGAACCCGCCATCCAGCCTGCCTAGTTGCAAATCGGGGTCCAGACCGACACACCTTCCACATTCTTATGCCTCCTCCATTGCCCCCAGATCCTCAGAGCCGCCACTACCACCAGACCTGTGGAGTACCGGGCTGGCGAGAACGGCAGAGGTGCCTCCAGACGGTGACGTTTCAAGATGCCGCCTCCAACCGCTCCCATGCCAACCCCTCCCCCATTACCCACATCCGAATCATGGCGATGTTAGCCACCCAGTAGTAGTTGCAGAAGTTCAGCAGCGCCAACCCACCCTCATCCCGACTATGCTCCAACAACATTCTCTTCACTCGCGGGGTTTTATTCGCGCATACTAAGCCCGAGATGATCTTGTTCACCCACTTGAAAAAGGCCTTAGGGATGAAGATGGGGAGACACTGAAAGACAAACAGAAATCTGGGGAGGACCGTCATTTTCACAGTCTGAACCCTCCCGCCAGTGACAACGGGAGCATGTCCCATCTCTTAAAGTCCTCTTTCATTTGCTCAACCAACCGGGATAGATTAAGCTTGTGCAGTACCTCCCATTTCCGAGCCACCTGGATTCCCAGATAGCGAAAGCTCTTACCTACCATTCTAAGTGGCAGCTCCCCCCAGTCTCTCCTCCTGCCCTCCAGCCTGAATCACAAACATTTCACTCTCCCCATGTTCAATTTATACCCCGAAAAACTGCCAAATTCCCCCAAGATCCGCAAGATCTCTCCCATCCCCTCCAGCGGGTTCAAAATGTACAAGAGCAAATCATCCGCGTAGAGCGAGACCCAATGCTCCACCTGCCCCTCTGAACCAGCCCCTGCCAGTTCCTCGAAGCTCGTAGTGCCATGGCCAGTGGCTCTATAGCTAGAACAATCAGTAATGGGGAGAGGGGGCACCCTTGCCTCGTCCCTCGATGTAATTTGAAATATCCCGACCCCAGCCGGTTCGTACGGACACTCGCTACTGGTGCCTGATAGAGCAACCGCACCCAGTCAATAAAGCCCTCACCAAACCCAAACCTTCCCACCGCCTCCCACAGGTAATTCCACTCCACCCAATCAAAAGCCTTCTCCGCATCCATCGCTACCACCACCTCCGCCTCTCCTCTCTCTGAGGGCATCATAATAACATTTGGCAGCCTCCGCATGTTGGCCTTGAGCTGCCTGCCCTTAACGAATCCCGTCTGGTCTTCCCCTATCACCCCGGAACACAGTCTTCTATCCTTGTGGCCAATATCTTAGCCAACAACTTGGCATCTACATTCAGAAGCGAGATCGGCCTATATGACCCACACTGCTCAGGGTCCTTCTCCCGATTAAGAATAAGTGAAATCGAGGCCTGCGACATTGTCAGGTGGAGGATTCCCTTCTCTCTTGCCTTGTTAAACGTCCTCACCAGCAGTGGGCTCAATATCCCTGAGAACATCTGATAAAATTCCACCAGGTAGCCGTCCGGCCCTGGAGCTTTGTCCGACTGCATGCCCTCCAGCCCCTTGCTAACTTCCTCCATCTCAATTGGGGCTCCCAGCCCCTCCTCCAGGTCCTCCTCCACCCTCGGGAACTCCAACCGATCCAAAAATTGCCTCATCTCCCCCACACCAGCCGTGGGTTCCGACTCATTTAATTCACTGTAAAATTCTTTAAACACTTCGTTCACCCCCCCCCCCCCCCCCCCCCCCCCCCCCCCCCGGGTCCAAGACCATGTTCCTGTCCCTATTCTTCACTCTACCAATGTCCCTGGCCGCCTCTCCCTTCCTAAGCTGTTGCGCCAACAGCCTACTCGCCTTTTCCCGGTACTCATAAACCGCCCCCTTTACCTTCCTCAACTGTTGCACTGCTTTCCCTGTGGTCAACAACTCAAACTCCGCCTGCAGCTTCCGCCGCTCCCTCAGGAGCCCCGCATCTGGGGCTTCCGCGTATCTCCTGTCCACCCGGAGCATCTCCTCCACTAATCTCTCCTCTAGCTCCCCTCTAACAACCGCCTTCAGAGCTTTCCACACCGTCGCCGCAGAAACCGCTCCTGTGTCATTTGTTTCCAGATAGTTCTGAATGGACTTATTCACCCGCCCGCAGACCGCTTCGTCCGCTAACAACCCCAGATCCAATCTCCATAACGGGCGTTGCCTCTCTCCTCGCCAACCCGCAAATCCGCCCAATGTGGGGCATGGTCCGAGACTACAATTGCTGAGTATTCCGTCCCCACCACCCTCGGTATTAGCGCCCTGCTCAGAACAAAAAAGTCAATACGAGAGTAAACCTTATGGACGTGAGAAAAAAAAGAAAACTCCTTCGCCCTCAGCCATAGAAACCTCCCAGGGTCTATACCCCCCATCTGTGCCATAAAGCCCTTCAATTCCTTTGCAACAGCCGGCCTCCACCCTGTCCTAGACATTGGCCGATCCAATTCCGGATCAATGACCGTGTTAAAGTCTCCCCCCATGATCAGGCTATGCGACTCTAAGTCCGGGATCTTACCTAACACCCGCCTCATAAACTCCTTGCCGTCCCAATTCGGAGCATATATGTTCACGAACACCACTCTCCAACCTTCCATTCACCATTATATACTTACCTCCCTTATCTGACACGATTCTCCCAGCCTCGAATGCCACTCGCTTACTAATCAGAATTGCTACCACTCTGGTCTTTGAGTCCAGCCCTGAGTGGAACACCTGGCTAACCCAACCCTTCCTCAACCTCGTCTGATCTATGACCTTAAGATGTGTCTCCTGCAGCATAGCCACGTCTGCCTTCAGTTCCCTTAGATGCGCGAACATGTGAGCCCTCTTGACCGGCCCATTCGGTCCTCTCACGTTCCACGTAATCAGCCTGAACTGGGGACTTCCCCCCCCCCCCCCCCGCGCGCCCCAGCCGACTAGCCATCACCCTTTTTAGGCCAGCCCCGGGTCCCGCCCCCCGCTTCCCCGAGTACCCCCATGAGCAGCAGCCGCTCCCGATCTCCCACTTATTCCCCGACAATAGCTCCTCCTCTGTCACAAAGCAGTCTCCCCCCCCCCCCGCCCCCCTTCCCTCACCCCCAACAGCACCAGAAACCTCATCCCCCGGGCCAAGCACCAGTTTAACACTTGCTCACTCCCCACTGCGCTTCCGAGAGTCAGCTGTACCACAATAACCCTCGCCCCTGGCGCCAGTCTGTCTCCCTATTGTTCGAACCTCCCCCCCACATGAATAAACCTATTAACAGCACCACGTTCCCCAGTAAGTAAACAGCAGCAAAACAAACAAACAAAAAGATGCAATTAACAGAAACCAGTGAAGAGACAGTCCCTGAAGGCAAAATCCCATCTCCCAAAGAAAAGCTCGAACTTGAAGACCCCTTCCCTTCCACATCAAATCCTTGCAAGGCAAAGCACCCTACCACCATCACCGCCGCCCACAATTTCCCCCAGAACAACATGAAATCTCTTTTCTTTTGAAAAACCAATACAGTAATACGAGCCACCGCTACAAAACTTCCACAACTTAAGTGTCCTTTAACTCGTCTCCAGATTCGTTTCTTTAATGAAAGACCCATACATCGTCCGGCGTCTCAAAATAAAAGTCTCACCCCTCGTGCGTAACCCACAGCCGCGCTGGGTACAGCATCCCGAACTTCACCCCCTTCTTGAAGAGGGTCGCCTTTGCCCGATTGAACCCAGCCCGTCTCTTGGCCAGCTCCGCTCCCAGGTCCTGATAAATACACAACTCACAGTTCTCCCACTTGCTTCTCCATTCTTTCTTGGCCCACTGAAGGACGTGCTCCTTGTCTGTAAACCGGTGAAAAGATACCACCATTGCCACGGCGGGTCATTCGCGCTGGGCTTCCTCGTGAGGGCTCTATGCGCTCTATCCACCTCCAGGGGCCGAGGGAACGCCCCAGCCCCCATCAACTTCTCCCTCATGTCCGTCACATATGCCCTCGCATCCGATCTTTCACTGCCTTCAGGGAGGCCAACGATTCTGAGGTTCTGCCTCCTAGACCTATTCTCCAGGTCCTCCAGCTTCTCCTGCATCCTCTTCTGGCGGTCGTCCAACACCTCCACCTTGTTCTCCAGCACGGTTATATAGTCCTCCTGGTCGGATAACTTTTGTTCGATCTCCTGTATCGCTTTCCCCTGGGTCTCCTGATTCAAGACTACTTGATCAATCGAAGCCTTGATCGGGTCCAGCGTATCCTTTTTCAGCTTGGCAAAGCAATCCTCAAAAAACTTCACCAGCTGCTCCGTCGACCACTGTGCCGTCTCTCCTCGGACCTTGCCCTCCGCCATGCTGTCCCGCGGTACCAGCTCCGCTTGCTTCTCGCTACCAGGGCTGAGTCGTTTCACACGGCCACTTCAGGTCCAATTCTCCATACACCAGACAGGGAATCCTCCTTACTGTGGCACAGTTCACCGATTTATCCCCCCAAATCCAAGAAAAATCAGGGGAAAAAGGTCCGAAAGTCCATTACAGGCGGGAGCTATCGAATGTGTGACCTACTCCTCCATGGCCACCACCGGAGGTCAGCCGATCATTATCTTTTTAACACAAACTTTTGCTGCTTGGTTTGACTCAGCTCAGTCTGCGATGAGCTTAGCATGTAATTAGAGAACTAAATCCAAATACTGCTCTTAATGTGCTGAAATAGAAGGTTGAGAGACTAATTAAAACATCAAATAAAGTATGTGTATGTGAGCATTCGTGAAATGTGCACATGTGCATCTTGTACGTGCAAACTCATAAACTATTTGTTGTATGTGTGTGCGTGATTGAGACCACAGCAACATTTGTGCAATGAGATGTTTGGCCATGTCTGACTGGCTCCCAGGAGTTGGCAGGAGGCAGGAGAATATGCTGCTCTGGTGTCTCTCTTTCGTCAGGATTTAAGTGAAACTAAATATCTCTTCTGGCTTTTATTAATCACTTGAAAACATTTGATATTCAAATGTTTCAAGGCTGGACCCTCTCCTGAAAGTCCATTTTGCCTGCCAAGTTACTTGGGTGTAACCCTGGTGTCGTGCTCTCCCTCCTAAAACCTGTACAATCAATCGCATTCATTTGGGGAGTTGGGGGTGCTGATTGACAGTGTGAAGTGGGTGATATTGAATGCGGAGAGATGTATAACCAACGACTGGTTCAATAAGCTCTGTTTCTCCAATCACCCTTGCAGTTTTCAAATTCTCTGCTCATATAATGGGGACATTGTCATTTCCTGCTCCCATTTCCCCTGATGCCTTCCTCCTTCATTCTGTTGGCTTCCAGTGGCTCTGCTCTCACATTGCTTCTACTTCTCCTCAGCTTCCTGCCCCTATTCCAGAGTCTCTGCTCCAAACAATCCCCAAATCACAGAATCACCACTGCTCTTGTGGGCTGCCTCCACCTCCTCGATCTGCACTGGTGGCTGACTGAATGTTGGAACATTGCAGGAAAGACCAAAGGATGCTGCAAAGTATTATTGAGCATAACCTCGCTTCTTTTGCCTGAACTCTCACTTTTCTATGCATCTATCTGGCTATTTGGGATTGTAATTTCCCCAAGCACCCACGTGTGACCATGTATACATTTTATTTTATTCATTTGCAGGATATGGGCATCCTTGTCCATGACAGCATTTATTTTCCATCCCTAATTCCCTTTTGAGAAGTTGGTGGTCAGCTGCCTTCTTTAATAGCTGCAGTCCATGTGCTGTAGGTACATCCACAGTGCTGTTGGAGATGTGGTTCCAGGATTTTGAACCAGCGACAGTGAAGGAATGGCGATATGTTTCCAAGTCAGGACGGTGAGTGACTTGGAGGGGAACCTCCAGGGAGTGGTGTCCCCATGTGTCTGCTGACCTTGTCCTTCTAGATGGTAGTGGTCGTGGGTTTGGAAGGTGCTGCCTGAGGAGTCTTGGAGAGTTCCTGCAGTGCATCTTGCAGATGGTACAGACTGCTGCTACTGTGCATCGATGGTGGGGGGAGTAAATGTTTGTGGAAAGGGGCGCCAATCAGGCGGATTGCTTTGTCCTGGATGGTGTTGAGGTTTGTGAGTGTTGTCGGAGCTACACTCATCCAGGCAAGTGGAGAGTATTCCATCACATTCCTGACTTATGCCTTGTGGATGGTGGACAGGCTGCAGGAAGTCATGAGATGAGTTACTCTCTGCAGGATATATAGCCTCTGATCTGCTCTTGCAGCCACAATATTTATATGACTAATCCAGTTCAGTTTCTGGTCAATGGTAACCCCAGGACGTTGCCTCATGCATGATTGGATTGGATTGGATTGGATTTGTTTATTGTCACGTGTACCGAGGTACAGTGAAAAGTATTTTTCTGCGAGCAGCTCAACAGATCATTAAGTACATGGGAAGAAAAGGGAATAAAAGAAAATACATAATAGGGCAACACAAAGTATACAATGTAACTACATAAGCACCAGCATCAGATGAAGCATTCAGGGTGTAGTGTTAATGAAGTCAGTCCATAAGAGGGTCATTTAGGAGTCTGGTGACAGTGGGGAAGAAGCTGTTTTTGAGTCTGATTGTGCGTGTTCTCAGACTTCTGTATCTCCTGCCTGATGGAAGAAGTTGGAAGAGTGAGTAAGCCGGGTGGGAGGGATCTTTGATTATACTGCCCGCTTTCCCCAGGCAGCGGGAGGTGTAGATGGAGTCAATGGATGGGAGGCAGGTTTGTGTGATGGACTGGGCGGTGTTCACGACTCTCTGAAGTTTCTTGCGGTCCTGGGCCGAGCAGTTGCCATACCAGGCTGTGAGGCAGCCAGATAGGATGCTTTCTATGGTGCATTGTAAAGGTTGGTAAGGGTTAATATGGACATTCCGAATTTCTTTAGTTTCCTGAGGAAGTATAGGGGCTGTTGTGCTTTCTAGGTGGTAGCGTCGACATGGGTAGACCAGGACAGATTTCTGGAGATGTGCACCCCTAGGAATTTGAAACTGCTAACCATCTCCACCTCTGCCCCGTTGATGCTGACAGGGGTGTGTACAGTACTTTGCTTCCTGAAGTCAATTACCAGCTCTTTAGCTTTGCTGGCATTGAGGGAGAGAGTGTTGTCGCTGCACCACTCCACTATGTACTCTCTCTCCCGCCTGTATTCTGACTCGTCGTTATTCGAGATCCAGCCCACTATCGTTGTATCGTCAGCAAACTTGTAGATGGAGTTGGAACCAAATTTTGCCACGCAGTCGTATGTGTACAGGGAGTGTCATGATATTCAGGTAAACATCATAGCACATACATTCTGATGGACAGATCAACGGACCAATCAACACACACACAACACCACAGCCAATCACAGGCAAGTGCATACACAGTACAAAACAGGGAACACAACACTTCCTGAGGATTCCAGCAGGAGACAGCTCAGGGCACAGAGCTCATTGCAAGCCACTCAGACATCCACCATGTGCTGAGTGCCACTACAAGATAGTATTAGGAATAGGTCCACAAATTCTAGGGTTATGATCAAACCTCAGTAACCAGTTTACCACTGTAAATAGATGTTAGCAATAAAGCTGAGTTGTACCATTCGCAACCGTGTTGGTTCGTCTGTGTAGCAGAGTACCCAACACATCATAGTACCAGGTGTAACTGTGGGACCTACCTACAGATCCTCCGGAATCTGCCATCCTGCGCATGGACACCGTCAGCACACCACAGCTGCTACAAGTCGCTGGAAACCTCGGCGTTAATTGGAAGCTGTTCAAACAGCGCTTCCAGCTCTTCCTGGAAGCCAGCGAAAAGGAAGAAACCGACAATGCCTCCGCTGTGGCAAGGTGGGCCACTACGCTACCTGCTGTCGAGCAGCTCAACCTGCCAATGTTCCCCAATTCCAACAACCTCGCAGGGACGTGCGGACCATTCAGCCTCCTTACTACGAGTCGTGCCCAGACGATATCCAGACCAGTGAAACAGACGACCGGGACGCCTTCCGTGTTGCGGTCTTTGATGGGAACCGGATGTCTCCAGCCAGGACCCACCAGCCGTTGCAAGTGAACACTGTCAATCCGGGTGATGAATGGTGTGCCACCCTAACGGTCAACTGATCACCGATAACATTCCGCCTGGACACTGGCGCCTCCGCCAACCTCATAGCATGGTCAGCCTTCTATGCCATGAAGGTCAGACCACCAATTCGGCCATCCCGTTGCAAGATGGTCAACTACAATGGGAACGTTATCCCGGTTATGGGATCTTGCCAGCTCCAGGTGACACACAACACACACACGGCTACACTCTCATTCGAGATAGTCGGGTCATCAAAGGACTCCCTGCTAGGCGCACAGGCATGCAAGGTTCTCCACCTCGTGCAACGAGTCCACGCTCTGTCTCCAGAAGGCACATTTGACTTCCCGGATGCAGAATTCAGGGCACAGCTCCAATCGCTCCTCGCCCACAACCAGGAGGTATTTGAGGGCATGGGAACACTGCCCTACACCTACAGAATTCGGCTCAAACCGGATGTCACCCCGGTCATTCACGCACCTCGCAGGGTCCCAGCGCCACTCAAAGACCACCTCAAGCAGCAGCTGCAGGATCTCCAGGACCAAGGGGTGCTATCCTGGGTCACGAAGCCCAGTCCATGGGTCAGCTCCATGGTGTGTGTTAAGAAGCCCTCCGGCGAACTCCAGATCTGCATTGATCCAAAAGACCTCAACAACAACATAATGAGGGAACACTACCCCATACCCAAACGGGAAGAGATCACGAGCGAAATGGCCCGGGCTAATGTTATGTATGTCCTCTCTGTATTTGCATCTTGATTGCCTCTCTGGACCCTACATTATTCTTTTTCTTCGCAGGGTCTCCATGGGCTCTGCTCTCAGATCCTTTCTCTTCCATTTCTCCTCATCTAACCACCTTATATCTCCCTGCTCTCTTCCCTCAAACCTCCTTGACCTACACTTCATTGCTGCTCTGTCTACCATCCCTTCTGCCACAGTCCCAGGCTTGATCCCTCTATTACTAAGGCCATGGCTACCCTCTGCATCTCTCTCAGCATCATACACCAAGCCTATTATAGTGTTTGCCTCTGGCTCTCCATAATCAGCAACCAAAATTAGACAAACTCTAGTCTTGCCAAAGTTCCCTGCTGAATACAATTGTTGAGGTCTAACCCTACCAAGGACTGCAGGAGTTGAAGAATGGAGCTCACCATCATCTTCTCAAAGGAAATTAGGGATGAAAAATAAATTGCCAGTAAAGCCCATGTTCCAAGACTATGAAATGGTGTACAAATGTTTTTGTGCATCAGGAGTTACTCTGATTTGTAATGTAAAGACAGTGGAACAGATCCAGATATATTTGAATGGTTCTATTGTCACAGTAGTGATGTGTTTGGCCATTACTCCAATGGTAAATTCCATTTTTTCAACTCATGGCTGAAACAATTTGCTTTGGGCAGCTAAATGGAAGGTATCCCATTGGCCACTACTGTGACCTCCACATGATCTTCAGTCCGATTGAAGTCAATGGAATTAAGTATCAGGCTAAGAGTGTAACTGCCCGCTGATTGGAGGAATGCCCATGTTACACTGCCAGCCAGGAAACATTTCTGCCTCCGTGTCCTTCTCGTTCAGAAACTCTTACAGAAAATCAATCCTCAAATCTTCAAATGGTGATATTTGAATGTCAGCAACAACCAAAAGAAAGAAAGAAAGGGTGGGATTTTATGGTGGCGGGTTTTACCGTCCCATTGCATTTTACTGTCTCTGTCACATTTGTTTTTTGAATTTAGTGTGCCCAATTCATTTTTTCCAATTAACGCGCAATTTAGCGTGGCCAATCCACCTCCCCTGCACATCTTTGGGCTGTGGGGGTGAAGCACGTGCACACGAGGAGAATGTGCAAACTCCACACAGACAGTGACCCAGAGCCAGGATCGAACCTGGGACCTCTGCGCCGTGAGGCAGCAGTGCTAACCACTTGTGCCACCGTGCTGTCCCTCGGTCACATTTTACTGCCCCACTGCATTTTACCATCCTGCCACACTTTACCTCCCCTGCCGCATTTTACTGCACCTGCCGCATTTTATTGCCCCTGCCACATTTTACCACCCCGCTGCATTTTACTGCCCGCTGCATGTTCCTGTCCCACTGCATTTTACCGGCCAGCTGCATTTTACTGCTCCACCGCATTGTACTGCCCTGCTGCATTTTACTGTCATGCTGCATTTTATCGCCCTGCCACATTTTACTGCTCCACTGTAATTTACTGCTCCATCACATTTTACCGCCCTGCCCATTGGATTTTACTGACCCGCCCCCGGCTGCACTTTACCGCGCCCACCACATTTGACCACTCCGCTCCTGTCACATTTTACCACCCTGCTCCTGCCTCGATGGGGGTCATAAAAACCTCACCAAATGTTGTCACAGAGAATGTCAAATCAAACATGCAAAAATGCAGAACAACCCAGCAAAACCAACCAATGCAGTAAGTGGAAATAAAAATGCAAAGAAAAACCTTACCTAGAAAGCTGCCTCTGCTTTTAAGAGGCCATTCTTGGCAGGCCAGGCCCTGTTTCTGCAGAGGTGAGGTTTGCACCATGGCCAGAGCCTAATGCAGAGAAGTGAATCAGTGCTTACCAGCACCAGAGTTTTATTAGTGGCCAGTTGGCAAATTACTCATCCCGCAAATCCATCACACAAGACCTGGCGCCAGGTTTTCTGATCTGCATCTACTTACTGCCTGTGGGGCCACCGTTACTGATGATAAAATTGGATGCATTATGCACCATAAGTAAATGCTTGGCCAGTGAATGGAGGGCTCCTATCTGCCAGGACCATATGTGGCTGCAACAATGCTGCAGAAAGTAGGCCACACACGGAAGCTTATCCCTTCCAATAGTATAGCCCACCATCTCACAGTGCCGGGGAATGTTCTCTGTGCAAGTGGTGTTTTCCCAGCCATCCTGGTGAATCCCGTCAGTACATGGGAGGTATATTTAACGTTGTTGGAAATTTTCTTCATGAGGTTACTTTTTCCAATGTTATAAATGGCAGGACGTGTCTTTAATTTAAACATGTTTTGGCCTTTGAAGCTGCATTTCTGTAACAGTAAACACGCAGCTCTTTACCGTATTTTACATTTCTGTACTCCTTCTGTTGGCTCAAGCACTGGGTAAAACCCTCAGTAAGAGGCCCAAGTCAGCTGAGTCATCCCAGCCGCAGTCCTTTTAATAGTCACTGAAGCGTTTCCTCAGATGGTATTTGAGGAAAGTGGAGCAGGCTTCTCAGCAATGAGGATTAGTCACCGAGCTCTGTTTCTAGTCAGTGCACAGAGGCTGTGTGCTCAGAAACTTCCAACACCCATTCTGGAGGGCAATGGCGCAATTCATTTTTTAAAGTTTAGTCAGTGTTAACAGGTTGCCTTTTAGTTGTGTGCACCGACCGGTTCCTGTCTCTCACTTTAAGATGCAGTCCATCCAATCCACTTGTTATGTTGACTGACAATTCCAGTAAGTGGGGAATCCAACGCATGCAGACCCAGACACCTGTATGCTACTCATCTTGAAGAGATTGCATTCTTAATAGATAGACAAAGAGTGATTCAAAATCCAGACTTGCGTCCCTTCTCTCTGCTCTACCTCGTCCTCTCTCTCATCTCAATGTTCTCTCTCCCGACTCTGGCCCATTTTTCTGCAAGGGGTATTTCATTCTTTACTTCATCAAATATTAAACACTCACTGAATGTGGCTGGTTGTACAGACACTACTCTTTCAACCTATGTCCCAACTGAGCTGAGAGCAGTTGACTGAATGTATCCAACAGAAAGGAGTTTCCGACTTAATTCACTTTCTAGTGCGTCCAGTCCCACAGCTTTCAACAACCTCGTACTTGAAGCAAGGAGATAAATTGGAATTCTGGGCTTTGCCAGGCGGAAAGTAAGGAGGGAACAAAATGCACTCACCGTGGAAAATGTCAGGCCCAAGAGCCTTTAACTTGTGGGCCTCATTTAAATCTGACAAGTTGGTTGCCCACACAACTTGTGGCTGAATGGGAGCATGCTCTCTTGTTTTTAACACAGTTTCCAGCCAGTCCTCCAGAGGCCAACTTAATGCAGCTGTTAAAGAGAAGTTGCATTTCCTTCCGTCTGCTGCTGTCTCAAAGCTATCTTAAGCACGGTAGCATAGTGGTTAGCACAGTTGCTTCACAGCTCCAGGGTCCCAGCTTCGATTCCCAGCAGGGTCACTGTCTGTGCTGAGTCTGCACGTTCTCGCCGTGTGTGCGTGGGTTTCCTCCGGGTGCTCCGGTTTCCTCCCACAGTCCAAAGATGTGCAGGTTAGGTGGATTGGCCATGCTAAATTGCCCTGAATGTCGAAAAAATGTTAAGTGGGGGTTACTGGGTTACAGGGATAGGGTAGATACGTGGGCTTCAGTAGGGCGCTCTTTGTAAGGGCCAGTGCAGACTCAATGGGCCGAATGGCCTCCTTCTGCACTGTAAATTCTACGATTCTATGATTCTATAAAGGGAGATTTGCAGCTAACCCCCTTTCCTGATCCTTAGGGACCACCCTGGAAATACTATTGCAGGAGGCAAGGTGGGGAGGTCCGGTAATCAAGCAATGAAAACGTAACTTCCAAATATGATTTGGAAGATGATGGCTGCAAGTTCCAGAAGTGCAATATCCCCAGGACCTCATACCAGTGCGGGAAGCATCACTAACTCAAGAAAGTGACTCACAACCACCTCCTCAAGGACAATGAGGGATTGACAGTGAATGTTCATACACCAGAAGTAAATTAAACATAATTACATCATGACCTCCACATCCCCACCCATAGTGGGATTTTCAGTTATATTCAACCCCCCAGCAACCTCACTGCTTTGTTGTAAATATCAAGGCCTTGTTCTGCATTCAGCCCTTCCTCATGGTGCTTACAACCTGCTTCTTCTCTCTCTCAGATCGTAGAATGCAATCAGAGGACCCGCACTGTGCACTGGCTTCTGCAGGGGGCATCACTAATCTCTCCAGGAGGAAGACAAGGAAGACTTTCATTTTTATAGCACTTTTTCCAGCCTCAAGAATTTCCAAAGCACTTTATAGCTGAGGAAATACTTTCAAAATGTAGCCACTGCAATAATCTAATATTGTTGTAGGGCAGCACGGTGGCACAGTGGTTAGCACTGCTGCCTCATAGCGCCAAGGACCCGGATTCAATTCCAGTCTTGGGTGACTATCTGTGCGGAGTCTGCACGTTCTCCCCGTGGGTGCGTGGGTTTCCTCCGGGTGCTTCGGTTTCCTCCCACAGTCCAAAGATGTGCAGATTAATAATAATAACAATAATAATCGCTTATTGTCACAAGTAGGCTTCAATGAAGTTACTGTGAAAATCCCCTAGTTGCCACATTCCGGCACCTGTTCGGGGAGGCCGGTATGGGAATTGAACCCGCGCTGCTGGCAGTGTTCTGCATTACAAGCCAGCTGTTTAGCCCACTGTGCTAAACGAGCCCCGTTAGATGAATTGCCATGCTAAATTGAACCTTAGTGTCCAGGGATGTGTAGGTTAGGTGGATAGGCCATGTTAAATTACCCATTAGTGTCCAAGGATGTGTAGGTTAAATAGAGTTACGGGGACAGGGTGGGGTCTGGGACGAGGTGGGGTGCTCCTTCGGAGGGTCAATGCAGACTCGATGGGCTGAATGGCGTCCTGCGCTGTAGGAATTCTATGGTTCCATGTAAGACAATAGATTCATAGATTCATAGAATTTACAGTGCAGAAGGAGGCCATTTGGCCCATCGAGTCTGCACCGGCTCTTGGAAAGAGCACCCTACACAAGGTCAACACCTCCACCCTATCCCCATAACCCAGTAACCCCACCCAACACTAAGGGCAATTTTGGACACTAAGAGCAATTTAGCATGGCCAATCCACCTAACCTGCACATCTTTGGACTGGGGGAGGAAACCGGAACACCCGTAGGAAACCCACGCACCCACGGGGAGAACGTGCAGACTCCGCACAGACGTGCAAACTCCGCACAGTGCATGCACCAGGAAGAAAAATAGCACCAATAAAAGATCAGGCAATCTCACGGTCGCATCAGGGTTGGCAACATTTTTTAAAATAATGGAGCCGATAAGAGTGAAGAGAAGCCCCTGGGTAATACTTTGGCTGAACGTTTGACTGAGTAAGGCCTTTGGTGACTACTTGTACCCCTGCATGAAACACAGAAAAATGCGCTTTCAGCCAACTTTCTAATAAGCAGTATTTTTATGCATGGTGTGGTAGTCTGTGTAGAGTTAGGGCAGCATGGAACCCCTCCGCAGCCGACCCCGAGACATCCCCCCTCAAGCTTGTGCTGCAAGGCGGCCTGGCAACCCCGGGGGGCCCCGCTGCTACTTTTGCAGGCAGGCCAAGCACCCCCGGCAGTGCTGCCCGGCCCGCGCATCCACCTGCAAGGGACGCGGTAAAAAGGGCCACTTCGTGGTGGTATTCCAGGCCCGTGCGGTTGCCGCGGTCTCCGGCGGTGAATGCGGACCGCCACCACAAACCTCTCCATGGTCCCCGTGCGGTCAGTGGGCGCCGCCATCTTCCTCCTCCAGGGCCACGTGCGGCCCCCGGGTGCCGCCATCTTATCCCGCGGACGCTATGTTCGATGGATGGGCGCTGCCATTTTGTGATCAATGGGAGCCGCCATCTTGGATGGATTTCCAGGACCCCAGCTTGGCTGACCGCACACCGCCCGAAGAGAACACTCAACTGCTGCGATTAGCTTTGGTGACCCTGGACCAGTCCCGGCCTCGAACACTCTCAACTGCTACAACAACAGTACTAATCAACGGGCACGAGACGTCCTGCTTAATCGACTCTACGTCCTTCCCCACCTCTGCGAGGCCACACTCCTAGGTTTAGACTTCCAGTGTAATCTCCAAAGTCTAACTTTCAAATTCGGCGGCCCTATACCCCCCCTCACTGTCTGCGGCCTCGCAACCCTCAAGGTCGATCCGCCTTCCCTGTTTGCGAACCTCACCCCGGATTACAAACCCGTCGCCACCAGGAGCAGACGGTACAGTGCCCAGGATCGGATCTTTATTAGATCAGAGGTCCAAAGGCTACTGCGGGAAGGAGTCATTGAAGCAAGCAACAGTCCCTGGAGAGCGAAAGTAGTGGTGGTAAAGACCGGGGAGAAGCATAGGATGGTCATTGACTACAGTCAGACCATCAACAGGTTTACGCAGCTGGACGCGTACCCTCTCCCCCGCATATCCGACCTGGTAAACAGGATCGCGCATTACAATGTCTTCTCCACGGTGGATCTTAAGTCTGCCTACCACCAGCTCCCCATCCGCACTAGTGATGGCAAATACACTGCCTTCGAGGCAGATGGGCGGCTCTATCACTTCTTAAGGGTTCCCTTCGGTGTCACCAACGGGTCTCGGTCTTCCAGAGCGAGATGGACCGAATGGTTGACCGGTACGGTTTACGGGCAACATTCCCGTATCTCGATAATGTCCCCAACTGCGGCCACGGCCAGCAGGACCACGACACCAACCTCCGAAAATTCCTCCAGACCGCAAAGATCCTTAACCTTACATACAACAAGGATTAATGCGTGTTTAGCACCGACCGCCTAGACATCCTCGGCTACGTAGTGTGAAATGGAGTTATAGGCCCCGACCCTGAACGCATGCGCCCCCTTATGGGGTTCCCCCTCCCTCCCTGCTCCAAGGCCCTGAAGCGCTGCCTAGGGTTTTTCTCTTACTATGCCCAGTGGGTCTCCAACTATGCGGACAAAGCCCGTCCCCTGATCCAATCAACAGCTTTTCCCCTGTCGATAGAGGTCCGCCAGGCCTTCAGCCGCATCAAAGCAGACTTTGCAAAGGCCACGATGCACGCCATCGACGAGTCCCTCCCCTTCCAGGTCGAGAGCGACGCGTCTGACGTAGCTCTGGCAGCCACCCTCAACCAAGCGGGCAGACCCGTGGCCTTCTTCTCACGTACCCTCCATGCTTCCGAAATCCGCCACTCCTCAGTCGAAAAGGAGGCCCAGGCCACAGTAGAAGCTGTGCGACATTGGAGGCATTACCTGGCCGGCAGGAGATTCACTCTCCTCACTGACTAACGGTCGGTTGCTTTCATGTTCGATAATGCACAGCAGGGCAAGATAAAAAACAATAAGATCTTGTGGTGGAGGATCAAACTCTCCACCTACAACTACGAGATCTTGTATCGTCCCGGGAAGCTAAACGAGCCTCCTGATGCCCTGTCCTGCGGCACATGTGCCAACGCACAAGTGGACCACCTCCGAGCCCTCCACGAGGACCTCTGCCACCCGGGGGTCACTCGCCTTTTCCACTTTATCAAGACCCGCAACCTGCCCTACTCCATCGAGGAGGTCAGGACAGCCACCAGGGACTGCCAAATCTGCGCGGAGTGCAAACCGCACTTCTACCGGCCAGAGAAAGCCCAGCTGATAAAGGCTTCCCGTCCCTTTGAACGCCTCAGCATGGACTTCAAAGGCCCCCTCCCCTCCACCGACCACAACACGTATTTCCTGAACGTGATTGACGAGTACTCCCGGTTCCCATTCGTCATCCCCTGCCCCGACATGACCGCAACCACCGTCATCAAGGCCCTCCATAGCATCTTTGCACTGTTCGGGTTCCCCACTTACATACATAGCGATAGGGGTCCTCCTTTATGAGCGACGAACTGCATCAATTCCTGCTCAGCAAGGGCATCGCCTCGAGCAGGACGACCAGTTACAACCCCCGGGGTAACAGACAGGTAGAGAGGGAGAACGGAACGGTCTGGAAGACCGTCCTACTGGCCCTACGATCCAGGAATCTCCCAGTCTCCAGCTGGCAGGAAGTCCTCCCGGATGTCCTCCACTCCATCCGGTCGCTGCTTTGTACCACGACCAATCAAACACCTCACGATCGTCTCCTTATCTTCCCCAGGAAGTCCTCCTCTGGGACCTCGCTCCCGACCTGGCTGGCAGCTCCCGGACCCATCCTGCTCCGAAAACACGTGCGGGCGCACAAGTCGGACCCGTTGGTCGAGAGGGTCCATTTTCTCCACGCTAACCCCCAGTACGCCTAGGTGGTGTACACCGACAGCCGGCAAGCTATGGTCTCCCTACGAGACCTGGCGCCCGCCGGATCCCCACGCACACCCCAGCCACCAGTCCCACCCTCCCTCCCACCGGTGCACCTTACAGGAGGATCGGTCCTTCTGCCGTCCCCGTCTAGGCCCCCCCACCCACCGGCGCACCCCGCAGACGCTCCCTTCCCAGGTCAACCGTTTTTCCCACCAGCCCCGTCTAGGGATGTTGAAGCTGCCACAGAGATCGAGGCCATGGTCCCAAAGTCACAGACGCCCGAGCCTCCACCGGCGTCACCACCGAAGCTGCGACGATCACAGAGGATGACCAGGACTGATTGCTTCATTTTAAAGTGTATAGTTAATTATGAATCTGTAAATAGTTATAAAACGCTGTACGGAGGCTTTACGATACCTCCATAACTATAATTTCTACCACGTTACCATGTTGTAATATCAAGCCACCACCCCCGCCAGACTCTTTTTTAACAGGGGTGAATGTGGTAGTCTGTGTAGAGGTATTACGGTACCTGGTAATTCTGGAACACCATTGGTAGATATTGTATGTTTCCTATTGGTCAAGCTGGATGGTAGCTCCGCCCTGCAAGGCGGGGTATAAGAGCCCGTGCCGCCCCAGCAGCCTTCTTTCTGTATCTGAGTTGCTGGGGGAAAGATCTAGCTTATGAAAGCCTTCAGTTGGACAACATCCTCGCTTTAGTGGTCATTGATCGTGCATCACATGGCTTCTTTAACCATCCAGCCTTTCAGAGTCAGTATTGTGTCTATTCTCTTTCCTTTAGGTTCTTCCAAAAGGGGAATAATCTCCCCAAAAGAGAAACCCCAGGAAAGGACAACACTGTCATGCACTCAAACATTTCCCAACACTGGCTCAGACTTGGACACTGAACTGGGTTAGAGAGTGAGTTTGAGAAGACCAGAGCCTGCCTGGCAGCTGATCGAGATTTATCAAAGCAACAAAGTTTGGTAGCATCAACTCCTGTGGTGAGGGCCTGACTGAAGCATTCCTGGAGGTGGCCACTGGAGTGTTCAATTGTTGTTCCTTTTTATTATGTGAATCTGGCTCCTATTGTGCTTGATTGGTTAAGCCTCGGCATGAATTCAGGAGAAAAGTATATAATTTGCAGAAAGTTGGAGCTAGAAGCACATCTTAGAAGCACTGTGAATAAAACCTCTTACACACCTAGATATTAGTGTCATCTTTGCATGCATCTGTGATTTAAAATGATCCAACATCCACATGCTGTAAAGTGGATTGCAGCATCGGTAGTGTCAGCCCAAGGGAATAGGAGTCCAGCATTGCATGTCACCATCCATCTGTTTGGCTGTGTATTCCATTCCGGAGTTTATGGTTTCGCTCAGAAATAGCAGCCTTTTTTATTTTTGTTTCTCTTGTCACTGACAGATGATCAGCTCAACAACTGAATGCATCGCTTAGATGATTCTCCCCTCATCCCTGCCGCAACCCCCCCCCACCCAATCCTAATTCTGACATTACATCAGCATTTCTGGATACATCTGCCTCGTGTAGAAAATCCTGCAACAAATCATAATCACTCGGCGAGATTTGTTGCGTCGGTGTGTTAAATCAGCCTGTTGCGATGTCTTTGAGAGTTTTTTGCTCCTTTTCCTTGGCCCAGCTGCTGCTTTTATCATCTGAACTCTTCCGTCTGTGCCAGCGAAGTAACTGATGTTATTCCAACTGGTGGAGGAGATTTCATACCTTACTGTTCCCCCCCTTACATCAAATGTGAAGTAACATCTTGCTTCAATTTCTCTGTTCTTTTGTCTTTTGTAAAAAAAATAGTGCATTGTACCTGGTTCCTCAGTCAGTTTGAATCAAATGTAACCATGTTTGATATAAAAATGGAAAGTTCTGGAAATAGTAAGCAGGTCTGGCCAGGATCTTTGAAGGGAGATAGGTCGTTGGGCCCTCTTCAGTACTGGGAATAGTTTGGAATGTAATAGGTTTTCAGTCGGTCAAATGGGAGAAGGCATAAGAAGGGAAGATCTGTGATGGAGCTGAAGATAGGAGACATTCAGTCACCTGAAATGCAATGCAGGTGTCTTGCCAAGAGACCGCACCCAGATATCTTATGCCCTGGATGGAAGATTAGAAAAGATTCTTGCATTGTCTACAAAGTCTTCAGCCTGCATCCAGGTCTCTCGGGGGTGTTGGCAAAAGTCCTTCCACCAGGTTTTTTCAGGCACCCTGATGCTGGGGCACCCAATGGAGATACAGAGAGCAAGATAAGGTGCGGAACTAGGAACAACCCCAATAATATGGTATAACTGACCCTGCATATACTGAAGCCACAGCGTCTGTTACAGCAGCTGAGGTAGGTCATTGACCCCTCTTCAGAACTGGGAAAAGATAGAAATGTAATATGTTTTCAGTGCAGATTTAACGTAAAATGCCTCTGTTCTTTTACTACACCCAGTAAACATCAATTTCCCAGCGAAATGAAGTGGAAAGTCTTACCTATGTGTCTGGGCAGGTATCAGGGGCTGGATTCTCCACTTTCGAGATGCTCCATTTTTCCGGCAGCCCGGGGGGTTCCCGACGGCGTGGGACTGCCCCTGGCGCAGCGGGACGGAGAATCCAGCCCCAGACCTCCATGTTCCCTCCCATTTCCACCATTAGCCCAGCCAACGCCTTGCCCCCCCTGATGGGACCAGCGAGTGCGGCCGTGACCTGTCCAACCTTGGCTCCTGCACCAAGTTTCTTCCAGAGCTAGTCCCTCAGATTAATGAAAGGATAGAAAATAAATGAAATCCAAACTCTGAAATGATAATGCCTGGAAGCAACATAAATACTTATTCAGATAAATGAAAATTAGGTTCTCCTTAAAGAATAGAAGAGAGGTGCCAGACTCAATTGAGGGTGACAAAATTAGTGGGACGGTCAGCCAAAAGAGCAACAGGAAAATATAATAATAATCACTTATTGCCACAAGTAGGCTTCAAAGAAGTTACTGTGAAAAGCCCCTAGTCGCCACATTCCGGTGCCTGTTCGGGGAGGCTGGTACGGGTATTGAACCCACGCTGCTGGCATTGTTCTGCATTCCAAGCCAGCTATTTAGCCCACTGTGCTAAACCAGCCCCAGGAAAAGGGATTATAGTTAAATGTATAAGTAATAGCATACTCATTCCTACTTCCTCGAGGCAGATTGGGATGAGCATTAAGTGTTGGCCTTGCCAGCCACATCCCATATCCCACAAACAAATTACAAGGACGTTGCGTTCAGAATAAGAGAGAGATTAGAGGACACATAAGGCCTTTAAGAGTCTCTGCAAGGGCACATTTGGGTACATTTGGTTGATAAGAAGGGTGGGGGGGGGGGGGGGGGGGGGTGTGAGAGACCCCCAGTTAGGATCGTCATGTGGAACGTGAGGGGGTTAGGAGGTCCGGTCAAGAGGTCAAAGGTGCTTGCGCATCTTAAAAGTTTGAAAGCCGATGTAGCAATGCTGCAGGGGACTCACTTGAGGGTGAAGGACCAGGTGAGACTTAAAAAGGGCTGGGTTAGTCAGATGTTTCACTCTGCACTTGACGGAAGGGCTCGAGGGGTAGCAGTAATGGTCAGGAAAAGAGTACGCTTCCAGATGGAGAAGGTGGTGGCAGATCAGGGGGGTAAATATGTGATTGTGACACGGGCGCTGGAGGGGAGATTAGTGGTGCTGTTAAGAGTATACGGCCCCAATTGCGACGATGTGGGATTCGCGAGGAAGGTGTTTGGGGCTATCCCTGACTTGGACACACACGAACTGATAGTGGAGGGCGGACTGGAACTTGGTGCAGGAGCCAAGGTTCGACAGGTCACGGCTGCACTCGCTGGTCCCATCAGGGGGGCCAAGGCGTTGGCTTGGCTAATGGTGGAAATGGGAGAGGTGGACCCTTGGAGGTTCCTGCACTCAAGGGAGCGGGAGTACTCGTTTTTCTCAGCAGTCCATAAGGTATACTCGCAGATCGACTTTTTAGTAGTGGGGAAGGCTTTGCTGGTTGGGGTTAAGGGGTCGGAATACTCGGCAATTGCAGTGTCAGATCATGCTCCACATTGGGTGGATATGATGCTGGAGAAGGGGATGGCGCAGAGGCTGGGGTGGAAATTAGATGTGGGACTTTTGGGGGACCAAGTGTTCTGTGACAAAATTGAAAAGGTAATTAAGGAATATGTAGGTTTCAACTGTACGCGTGAGGTGTCGAAGGCGGCCATCTGGGAGGCTCTAAAGGCGGTGGTGAGGGGGGAGGTGATCTTGTTTAAGGCCAGGGTGGACAAAGAGGAGAGGTTGGAGCGGCAGAGGGTAATAGATGAGATGTTGGAGGTAGATAGGAGGTATGTAGAGGATGGGGCCCAGCAAAGCTGGAAAAGTGGAAGGAACTGTAGGCGAGCTTTGACCGACTATCTACCAGGAAGGCGTTGCGCCAACTGAGATGAGCAAGGGGTGCAGTTTACGAACATGGAGATAAGGTGGGGCGTATGTTAGCAGGTCATCTCCGGAGGGAAGCAGCGGCAAGGGAAATTGTGCAGGTGAGGGATAGGGCAGGGAAGTTGGTAGTGGCTCCAGATCTGATTAACAAGGTTTTTGAGGAATTTTATGAGAGGTTGTACACGTCAGAGCTACCTGGGGGAGACCGTGAGATGCAGGAATTTCTAGATGGGTTGGAGTACCCGAGGTTAGGGGAGGGGGACAGGGCTACATTAGAAGGAGCGATAGTGGAGCAGGAGATAAAGTATGCGGTTGTGAAAGCACTAGCAACAGCGCTGCTCCAGGTAGCCCCGGGGAAGTACTCAGGGAGTCCGGTAATAATAGCTTTGTTGAGAGTCTGGAGGCAGTTTCGCCAACACTTCGGGTTGGGGTCAGAGTCAAGTGAAATGCCGATTCGGGGGAACCACAGATTTGAGCCAGGGAGATGGGATGGAAATTTTCGCAAATGGGAGGAAAAGGGGATTAAGACACTGAAAGATTTGTTTCTTAGGGGTCAGTTTGCAGAATTGAAGAAGCTGGAAACGAAGTATGGGCTGGAGCAGGGGGAAATGTTTAGATACATGCAGATTCAAGATTTTGCCAGAAAGTAGAAACAGAGCTTCCTGGTGGAGCCGGCCTCCACATTGCTGGAGGAGGTGCTGACGACAGGGAACTGGAGAAGGGGGTAGTGTCAGCGGTTTACGGAGCTATTTTGGAAGAGGAGAAGGCACCACTGGAAGGGATCAAAGCAAAGTGGGAGGAAGAGTTGGGAGAGGATATGGAGGAGGGGTTCTGGTGGGAGGTGCTCTGGAGAGTGAATGCCTCCACCTCGTACGCGAGGTTGGGGCTGATACATCTGAAGGTGGTATACAGAGCACACCTCACGAGGGCGAGGATGAGCCGATTCTTTGAAGGAGTAGAAGATGTGTGTGAATGTTGCGGGGGAGGCCCCACTAATCACGTCCATATGTTTTGGGCCTGTCCATAGCTGGAGGATTACTGGAAGGAGGTTTTTCGGGTAATTTCTAAAGTGGTGCACGTGAAACTGGACCCGGGCCCCCGGGAGGCCATATTCAGGGTGTCGGACGAGCCAGGGTTGGAAACAGGTGCGGAGGCAGATGTTGTAGCCTTCGCCTCGTTGATCGCCCGAAGGCGGATCCTGATGGGTTGGAGAGCAACCTCCCCACCCTGTGCCCTGGTGTGGTGGGGGGACCTGTTGGAATTCCAGACTCTTGAGAAGGTTAAGTTTGAACTGAGGGGAAGGATGGAGGGGTTCTACAATTCATGGGCATAATTCATTATGCACTTTGAAGAACTGGATAACATCGAACATTAGTTGGGGGGTGGGTGAGAGGGTTGGGGGTAGGGGGGCTGTGTGTGTTAATGGCGACTATGGGTGATTCCTGACTCCTTTTCGTTATTTGTTGATGTGAACATGCGGGCAAATGTTTGGGGTTTGGTGGAAGGATGGGATTGTTGTTATTGATATGGGGATTGACATATTTGTTACTGATTATTGTTTATTGTTGGTGGGTGTAAATTTGGGAGAAAATGTGAAAAAGGAGGAGAATAAAAAAATATTTTAAAAAAAATATTTGGGTACAGTCTCATGATAGGAGGGAGCTGCAGAATCTGTTTTCATTGATAATGATGAGCGTCTGGAACTGCTGGATATATTTGGTCCCCAAATTGACTCTATCAAAGTTGAAGCAAAGTTACTCCATACCAGGACTCTCAAGGCAACATGGACTGCTGACATTGACGGTATTCACCCTCGAGCACTTATGAACATGAGGGCAGTGTTCTCTCAACTACTGGCTCATATATTTAGCAAGCTGTTGCAGTCTAGGAATGTTCCCATGGAGTAATGTGAGGCCTATAATTAAAACAAAACAAGTCAGAACGTGGGAATTATCTGCCCATAATCTGGACAGCAGTTATCAGTAATGATATGATTAGAAATCACTGTATGGTCTTTTGGAAAGTGCAGAAGGACAATTCTTTGGATTGGACCCTTACTCTTAGAATAGTGACAGACATGGAGACTATTGGGCACAATTCTCCCAAACAATTTCTAAGTGTGGTCTCCAGCGGGAAACACAGTGCGATTCCCGACAGATGAATTGGCACGATCCAGATCGTAATCCAGCCACAATTAGACATTTTTGGAGGTTGGAATGATTTGCGCCATGAATAAGGTGTGCGGGGTCTAAAGAAGCTGACAGGCCTGGGTCCTCAAAGGTATGTGGCACCATTTTTAAAGAGCACCCCAATCTTAAGACAACCTTTCAGACCCCCCCCCCCCCCCCCCCCCAGCCCTCCGGCCCCTCAGAGATCGGGGCATCATTTTTAAAGGGCATCCCAACCTTAAGACAACCCTACAGAATGCTTCCCCTTCACAGTGCTGGCAAAGAATCTGGCTGCCCTCTCAATGCTGTCATCAGCCCCCCCCCCCCCCCCCAAAGTGAGTGACATGTTAACATGACACCCCGCTATGGGGTCGCCAAAGGCCCCCTCTTTCAGGATCTGCCCACTCAGGCCCCTCCTCAAGCGCCACCCCTTGGCAGTGCCAATCTGGCACCCTGGCATGGTCATCACAAAGGCCTCTGAACCCCCGGGCGAATTCTTCACGTCTATCCTGGGAATTCAACAGTGGCTGCGAGTAGGTCCTCACTGAGGAACTCTTGCACTTTAATTTCTGAGTGGTGCCTGCTGCTGCTATGGTGGAAAAATAGCTCCAGTGCAGGCATGCTGTTCAGGCATCAGAGGTTCAAAATGATCCAGTCTAAAAAAAAGCTGGCAAACAGAGCACCTGCTCTTTCTAGGATGCACTTCAGACACTATAAAAAGCCCACTCTGTGAATCCATTGTTTCCACTTACACATGATGTTACCTTTACTAAGCCTTATTTTCAAGATACAGAAAGCAGTCGTGACCAGTTGCTGGGTGTTGGAGCTGACCCCAGGCGGTTGATTTGCCAACATCTTCTCCCTGTATTTTTTGCAGTGACTGACCAAGTCACTCCTTCTCGACTGCCGTACAGATCTTCCCCCGCTCCGACTTTTCCAACCTAGACTGCATTCCAGTTACCGGGATGTCAGCATGTCTTCTGTCTGTGCCCATATTTGGATTGATTTTCTATTATTTTGTTGTCAACTGCCGACCAAACTTTACTGACCTTACCACATTTTGGCTGAACACTGATTAGGTCAGTCCAGTTTGTTGTAAGTTTCAGTTTGTTCCCATAAAGTCGGAGGGGCCTAAAAGTGTCGGGGAGGGGGAGGTGTGGGGGTTGAGATCGGCTGTGGGATTCTCCATCAGCGGGGTCCTCCGCCCCGCCAGCAGCGCACCCACGCCCGCGCGTTTCCCGATGGCGTGGGGTGGCCCACAATGCAAACCTATTGGCCGGCTGCGCGAACAGAGAATCCCGCTGCCGGTGGGAGGAGAGCTGCGCCGGGAAAGGGGGCTGGCAGGGCAGGACGGAGAAACCCATCCCGGGGCTGACGTTCAAAATGCCTCCCCGATCTGTGATGTGCCATCCCTGCTGACGAGATCAGCTCGTTGGCAGGAAATCGATTTAAATGTGGGCTCAGTGAGGCAAAACTCCCAGAGGCCATAAAAAGGTAAAGTGCTATTGAATAGTAGAGTGATTTTTAGCATTGCAACCGCCAAGAAACACCCCACCAAATGTGCCTAAAAGAGGACTTTAACTTTTGTTTGCTGAATCGCACCCTATATCTGTTTCAGCATTTGTAACGCAACTTACAGATAATAACAATATAAAAAAAATATATAGAGTACCCAATTCATTTTTTCCAATTAAGGGGCAATTTAGCGCGGACAATCCACCTACCCGGGACATCTTTGGGTTGTGAGGGCGAAACCCATGCAGACACGGGGAGAATGTGAAAACTCCACAAGGACAGTGACCCAGAGACCAGGATCGGGATAATAGCAATTCTGAACAAGGCTTTCGAAAGCAGCGGATCTGTATCACCAGTTTAGTTGAACAGGTCACAAAGCAGCCCATTTGATCAGAACCCCATCGAACACCTTAAATATTGACACCCTTCAGCACTGGAACACAATGGCAGCATCTGAGGAGTCGTGAATGGTGCTGAGCATTGTGCAATCATCAGCGAGCACCCCACTTCTGACCTCATGATGGAAGGAAGGTCATTCATCAAAAAGCTGATGAGTTGAGCCTAGGACACGGCTTTGAGGAACCCCAGCAGCGATATCCTGGGACTGAGACAATTGTCCTGCAAAAACCATCTTCCTTTGTGCCAGGTATGATTCCAGCCAGTGGAGAGTTTCCCCCAATTCCCATTGGCTCAAGTTTTCTTCGAACTCCTTAATGCCATACTCGGTCCAATGCTGCCTTGACATCAAGAAGAGTCACTATCACCTCATCTCTTTGAACCAAGGCTGTAATGAGGTCAGGAGCTAAGTGGCCCTGGCAGAACCCAAATTGGGTGTCAGTGAGCAGTTGTTGCTGAGAACGTGCAGCTTGTTAGCACGATCGATAACCACCTCCATCATTTTGCTGTAAGAAGTCTTATAACACCAGGTTAAAGTCCAACAGGTTTGTTTCAAACACTAGCTTTCGGAGCACTGCTCCTTCCTCAGGTGAATGGTGCTCCGAAAGCTAGTGATTGAAACAAACCTGTTGGACTTTAACCTGGTGTTGTAAGACTTCTGAGGTACCCTCAATAATGACGCTTAGAGATTAAACTGTAAAGAAGGCTTTATTAGACTAATAACTATACTACAGCTAGAGACGAGTGCTGACTGCTATACAGACCATGAGGCAGCCCTTTATGTATGGCTCCCAGATGGGTGGAGCCAGAGGCGGAGTCCCCAGGGTTCCAAGCCCGGTCTTAAAGGGGACATCACCTTACATGATGATAAGGCAGTAACCGTTCATCACATTCACCCCCTGTTTAAAAAGGAGTCCGGCGGGGGTGAAGTGCCATCATAGGTCCATCCGTCTCGGTGGCCGGATCGTCCTACTCGACCTCCTCAATTCGGCGGTGGTGCGGTGGGCACGGACGTCCCGGTTGAGGGCACATCCGGGAGCACAGCGGTCGGAGCTTCGGTCCGGGTCGGGGCAGAGGAACTAGGCAGGGCCGGGGGTAGCGGAGCCGCGCCGGCAGGGTGTGCAAGGGGGAGCGCACGGTAGGAGCTCAACAACGGGTGGTAGGGCCGGAAGGGGGTGTGTTGTAGGGGGCGACGGGTCCTGCAGGGGAGCGGCGCGGGAAGGGGCGTCTGTGGTGGAGGATCCAGCGGGCGCCAGATCCCGGAGGGAAACCGTATCTTGCCTGCCGTCGGAGTACTCCACGTAGGCGTAACTGGGGTTGGCGTGGAGCAATCGGACCTTTTCAACTAGGGGGTCCGTTTTATGGCTCCTCGCGTGCCTCCGGAGAAGAACAGGTCCCGGAGCCATCAGCCAAGGTGGAAGCGAGACGCCGGGGGTAGACTTCCTGGGGAAGA
The DNA here is from genome assembly GCF_047496885.1 of Scyliorhinus torazame. NCBI lineage: Eukaryota > Metazoa > Chordata > Chondrichthyes > Carcharhiniformes > Scyliorhinidae > Scyliorhinus > Scyliorhinus torazame. The sequence continues at coordinate 38,537,033 of NC_092724.1, forward strand.
GAAACAATCGGTCGTGAGGGGTTTCATTCGTGGCCGTGCAGAGGAGTGACCTAATGGAGTGTAGGGCATCGGGTAGGACCTCCTGCCAGCGGGTGGTTGGGAAATTTCTCGACCGCAGGGCCAGAAGGACAGCCTTCCACACAGTCGCGTTCTCCCTCTCCACCTGCCCGTTTCCCCGTGGGTTATAACTGGTCGTTCTGCTCGAGGCAATGCCTTTGCTGAGCAGATACTGACGCAGTTCATCACTCATGAACGATGTACCCCGGTCGCTGTGGATATAAGCAGGGAAACCGAACAGGGTGAAGATGCTGTGCAGTGCCTTAATCACCGTGGCTGAGGTCATGTCGGTGCAGGGAATGGCGAATGGGAAACGGGAGAACTCATCGAGCACGGTTGGTGGACGTGAGGGGTCCCTTGAAGTCCACGCTCAGTCGCTCATAGGGGCCCGAGGCATTCACGAGCCGAACCTTGTCTGGCCGATAGAAGTGCGGTTTGCACTCCGCACAGACCTGGCAGGCCCTGACCATGGCCTTGACCTCCTTGGTTGAGTAAGGTAGGTTGCGGGACTTGATGAAATGGATGAGCCGGGTAACCCCCGGGTGGCAGAGGTCATTGTGGATGGCTTGCAGGCGGTCCTCCTGCGCGTTGGCGCATGTGCCGCGGGACAGGGCACCTGGGGGCTCGTTGAACTCCCCTGGACGATACTTGATATTGTATGAGTAGGTGGAGAGTTCGATCCTCCACCTCATTACCTCCTACCGGCGAGGTAATGTCTCCAGCACCGCACAGCCTCCACAATGGCTTGTGCCTCCTTTTCGACTGCAGAGTGTCGAACCTCGGAGGCGGTGAGGGTTCGGGAGAAGAACGCTACTGGTCTGCCTCCTTGATTGAGGGTAGCAGCCAGGGCGATGTCTGATGCATCGCTCTCTACCTGGAAAGGGATGGTTTCGTCCACCGCGTGCATGGCGGCCTTGATGATGTCGGCCTTGATGCGGTTGAAGGCCAATTGAGCCTCAGCCAAGAGGGGAAAGGTGGTGGTCTTTAGGAGTGGGCGGGCTTTGTCCGCATACTTGGGGACCCACTGGGCGTAATAGGAGAAAAGCCCCAAGCACCGTTTGAGGGCCTTGAGGTTGCGGGGGAGAGGGAGTTCCTTAAGGGGGCGCATGCGGTCGGGGTCGGGACCTAGGACCCCGTCTTCCACGACATAGCCGAGGATGGCCAGCCGGGTGGTGTGGAAAACGCATTTGCCCTCGTTATAGGTCAGGTTAAGGGCTCGGGCGGTCTGGAGGAACTTTTTGAGGTTAGCGTCATGGTCCTGCTGATCATGGCCGCAGATGGTGACATTGTCCAAGTACAGGTATGTAGCCCGCAAACCGTACTGGTCCACCATTTGGTCCATCGCCCTTTGAAAGACGGAGACCCCATTTGTGACACCAAAGGGGACCCTGAGGAAGTGGAAGAGCCGGCCGGCTGCTTCGAAGGCAGTATAGGGGCAGTCTTTTGGTCGGATGGGGAGCTGGTGGTAGGCAGATTTGAGGTCGACCGTGGAAAAGACTCGGTATTGGGCGATCCGATTTACCATTTCCGCGATGCGAGGAAGGGGGTACGCATCAAGCTGCGTGAATCGGTTTATGGTCTGGCTATAATCCACGACCATCCGTTTCTTCTCCCCGGACCGGTCTACCACCACCAGCTCTCCAAGGGCTGTTGCTAGCCTCGATGACCCCATCTCCCAGTAAACGCTGGACCTCTGACTTGATAAAAGCCATATCTTGGGCACTGTAGCGCCGGCTCCTGGTGGCGACGGGCTTACAGTCAGGAGTGAGGTTAGCGAATAGCGAGGGGGGTGTGACTTTCAGTGTCGCAAGGCAGCACACCGTGAGGGGAGGCAAGGGTCCGCCGAACTTCAGTGTCAGGCTTCGGTGGCTGCACTGGAAATCCAGTCCGAGCAGCAGGGGGGCATAGAGGTGAGGGAGGATATAAAATTTGAAACGGGTGTATTTGGCACCCTGGATCGAGAGATTTGTGATTTGTACCGAGTGGGACCCAGATGCGAGGGCTATGGTTTGGGATGCGGGATGGGTGCGTAGGGAGCAGCGCCTTACCGTTTCAGGGTGGATAAAGCTCTCCGTGCTCCCGGAGTCGAAGAGGCATGCAGTGTCGTGCCCGTTGACCTGGACCTGCATCATGGAGTTCTGCAGGTGTTTTGGCCGAGGTTGATCGAGGGTGATCGCACCCAGTCGCGGGTAGTCGGAGTCGTCAGCCGAATCGGACTCGTAAAATGGCCGCCGCCGTCGGCTGCGCGTGTCAGGTCGAGAAGATGGCCGCCGACAAGATGGCCGCTCCCATGATTCGCACGAGGCTGATGACGCGTCAGAAGAGGGCGTGTCGGGTCGGTGCGCAGCAGCATTGCGAGGCCTGCGGGCCTGAGAGCCTGATTTTCGGGCCGGCTGTTCTTTGTTTTTCTGGCCCCTGGGTCTGGCCAGGCAGACCCTCGCAAAATGCCCCTTCTTCCCGCAGTCGCTGCAGATCGCGGAGCGGGCTGGGCAGCGTGGACGTGGATGCTGGCCCTGCCCGCAGAAGTAGCAAGGTGTGCCCCCATGGTGAGCGGGTCGCCGCGTGGCGCAGGCCTGTAATATGGGTGAGTCTGAGGAAGTCCGGGGGGGGCTGGCGGAGTCCGCATGGGTACGTACCCAAGTTATGTCGGGCCACCTCCAGTGAGGAGGCGAGCGTTAGCGTCTCCTGGAGGTCTTTTGCCCCGTTTTCGCGGAGCTGCTGCCGGATGTAGGTCGAGCGGATTCCGGACACAAAGCATCCCTGATGTGCAGGTTCATATGGACTTCCCCTGTCACATCCTGATGGTCACAGTCCCTGGCAAGCGCGGTGAGTTTTTCAACAAACTCGTCGAGCGATTCCCCCAAGCGCTGCCGGCAGGTAGAGAGCAGATGCCGGGCCTGCACCTCATTGATGGGTTTGACAAACCGCTTGCGGAGCAACTCAATCGCTTCCTCATAAGTCGTCGCCTTTTCGAGCGTGGCAGAGATTCTGTGACTCACCCGGGCGTGGAGTAGACGCAGCTTGTGTGGCCCCAGGATGGGAGACTCTGCGGAGTCCAGGTAGGCCTCGAAGCATCGCAGCCAGTATTTAAAAATTTCCTTTGCCTCTGGCGTTCGTGCTTCCAGATTGAGCTTCTCTGGTTTTAGGCCTGCGTCCATCCTGAATCTAGTTTTGTCTAATAAATTGAGGTGCCCTCAATAATGACGCTTAGAGATTAAACTGTAAAGAAGGCTTTATTAGACTAATAACTATACTACAGCTAGAGACGAGTGCTGACTGCTATACAGACCATGAGGCAGCCCTTTATGTATGGCTCCCAGACGGGCAGAGCCAGAGGCGGAGTCCCCAGGGTTCCAAGCCCGGTCTTAAAGGGGACATCACCTTACATGATGATAAGGCAGTAACCGTTCATCACAACTTCTTACTGTGCTCATCCCAGTCCAACGCCGGCATCTCCACATCATCATTTTGCTGATGATTGAGAGTAGGCTGATGGGGCAGTAACTGGTTCAGTTGGATTCGTCCTGCGTTTTGTGGACAGGACACATCTAAGAAACGTTCTACATATGGGTAGATGCTTGTGTTGTAGCTGTACTGCAACAGATTGGCTATGGGTGTGACTGGTTCTGAAGCACAGTACTATTGCCGGAATGTTGTCAGGGCCCATAGCCTTTGCAGTATCCAGTGTTTCCAACCATTTCTTCATATCACGTGAATCAAATTGGCTGAAGACTGATATCTGGCATGCTGGGGACCTCAGGAAAATGCCAAGATGGCTTTCATTGACACAGAAGAGAAGGAAATTGGAGCCCAATTTTATAGCAATTACTTTAGCTGTAATGTTCATAGAAGCATAGAATCTACAGTGCAGAAGGAGGCCATTCAGCCCATCGAGTCTGCACCGGCCCTTGGAAAGAGCACCCTACTTAAGCCCACATCTCCACCCTATCCCCATAACCCAGCAACCCCACCTAACTTTTTGGACACTAAGGGGCAATTTAGGATGGCCAATCCACCTAACCTGCACATCTTTGGACTGTGGGAGGAAACCAGAACACCCGGAGGAAACCCACACAGACACGGGGAGAACATGCAGTCTCCACACAGACAGTGACCCAGCCGGGAATCGAACCTGGAACCCTGGAGCTGTGAAGCACCTGTGCTAACCACTGTGCTACCCATGAGTTACAGGTAACCTGGGATGCACTTGCCAATAGAACGACTGTGTTCAGCAAAGAAACAGCCGAATCGGAGTTTGCTTTCTCCAATATAGAGGAGACCACATTGTTAGCAGAAATACAATATACAAAGTCAGAGAAATGGTGAGTAAATTACTCCTTTACCTTGTTTGAAGCCCCACCAGCTGTGAGGTAGGAATGGGCCAGGTATTGCATCTGTTGCATTTGCACAGGAAGTTAATAGAGGAAGGGGAGCCAACAAGCGACGGAGGAAAAAGCGAACTGGTGTGCTGTGGAAGGGAATGGTCCATTCTTGGAGAGGGGGAAGGTTCAGATGAGCAGCAACAGGGGAATTGTGCTTGTCGCTGGGATCAGCCTGTGAGTCACAGACATGGGAAAGCTGAACACTCATGGCATTAAAGGTCAAATCTTGTTTTCTCTGTAGTGCAAATTCCTGGCCTCCTGCTCGCTACATGCAGAGTTTGTGAGATGATTCACACAGTATCCCCCAAGCCAGCAGCTTGTGGTTCTTTGGAGACACTTAGGGAAATACCCTGCAACTTCTCTATTTCAAAATGCTTGGGACCAAGTCATTTCTGGTCAAAATTCCTTTTCAAACAACTGGTGTTTCCAAACAAAGGATTACCATACTGGAGAGGTTACAGTGTACAGGAGGAACATTCCTTACAATGATGTCAGCAACATCTTTGAAGTAGAGGTGATATGTTGCACCATGAAGTTATGGTGCAGCTTGTGATTAACAGAACTCTGGAATGTTGGAAAGATTAAAAGGAGGAAGACAAAATAGCGAAAATGAGGAAAAGCCTGGAGGTGAGAACTGTCTTCCTAGATGGCCTTCTCCAGTAGACTCGCCCATTCCCAATCTAAAGTTTTGAAGGGGGATTTCAAGATAGGTGAAGGGCTCGAGATTATGACAATCGCTCCCTTTCATTGTGAGCTTCGATTTCCTGTTGGCATATACACAATGGTGAAGCCCAGTAATTTCGAAGATCCCAGACATTGTGATGCAAATGTTGGAGTGCCTGCCTGAATGAATCAATGAGTACGTAGCAAGTGGCTGTTAGTGGAAACACTCCACACGTAAATGCTTATTGTTGAATGGGCCACATCATTGGAAGGCTGCCCTCTCAGTGGGAATTTTGACCAGAAATGACTTGGTCCCAAGCATTTTGAAATAGAGAAGTTGCAGGGTATTTCCCGAAGTGTCTCCAAAGAACCACAAGCTGCTGGCTTGGAGGATACTGTGTGAATCATCTCACAAACTCTGCATGTAGCGAGCAGGAGGCCAGGAATTTGCACTCCAGAGAAAACAAGATTTGACCTTTAATGCCATGAGTGTTCAGCTTTCCCATGTCTGTGACTCACAGGCTGATCCCAGCGACAAGCACAATTCCCCTGTTGCTGCTCATCTGAACCTTCCCCCTCTCCAAGAATGGACCATTCCCTTCCACAGCACACCAGTTCGCTTTTTCCTCCGTCGCTTGTTGGCTCCCCTTCCTCTATGAACTTCCTGTGCAAATGCAACAGATGCAATACCTGGCCCATTCCTACCACACAGCTGGTGGGGCTTCAAACAAGGTAAGGGAGTAATTTACTCACCATTTCTCTGACTTTGTATATTGTATTTCTGCTAACAATGTGGTCTCCTCTATATTGGAGAAAGCAAACTCCGATTCGGCTGTTTCTTTGCTGAACACAGTCGTTCTATTGGCAAGTGCATCCCAGGTTACCTGTAACTCCTGGGCAGCACAGTAGCATAGTGGTTAGCACAGGTGCTTCACAGCTCCAGGGTTCCAGGTTCGATTCCCGGCTGGGTCACTGCCTGTGTGGAGTCTGCACGTTCTCCCCGTGTCTGCGTGGGTTTCCTCCGGGTGCTCTGGTTTCCTCCCACAGTCCAAAGATGTGCGGGTTAGGTGGATTGGCCATGCTAAATTGCCCATAATGTCCAAAAAAGGTTAAGTGGGGGTTACTGGGTTACAGGTTAAGTTAGATACGTGGGTTTGAGTGGGGTGCTCTTTGTAAGGGCCAGTGCAAACTCGATGGGCCGAATGGCCTCCTTCTGCTCTGTAAATCCTATGATTCTATGAACTCACCACTCTAAGCATGAGCTGAATTTTATGGGGGGCCATATTTCTCACCCCCTGGGAGCCAACTCACAACAGGTCAGCTGCCCTGCAGACATTTTCCGCTCAAAGGGGCATTAGTTGTCTAACGTTGAGACTTTGGTCCCCATCCGGGAAGGAAGACGCACCTTAGAGAGCAATCTGATTGGTTGCCGACTCTGTAGTGCCAGCAGCGCCTGGTCTGGAGTGGTGTCCACTGCTGGAATTACAGGCAGCAGTCCCTGAACTAGAGGAGGCTACGGAGTTGGACTTCAAGTTAAGTCTGCGGTGTCGGCATGGCCTGCCTGGAGAACTCCAACTAGGAGGGTGAGGGAAGTGGGGGGCAGTTTTGAGAGGCCGGGCGGATGTTTAAATGTGGGGGGAGGGATGACATTGGGAAGTTGGGGACTCCCAAAGGTCTGAAATGAAAAATGAAAATGTAAATCGCTTATTGTCACAAGTAGGCTTCAATGAAGTTACTGTGAAAAAGCCCCTCGTCGCCACATTCCGGCGCCTGTTCAGGGAGGCTGGTACGGGAAGGTCTCTGCCCTCCTTGCCCAACACCAGCCTGCACCAGTAAAAGCTGCTGGGCAAACCTACTGGCATGGGCTTCCCCCAGGCATAGATAAAATAGCAGTGGAGGTGGAATGGACCAAGGGCAGGACGACTGTCTGACACCTCCCCCACCCACAGTAAAATAGGAGTTGGGGGCAGAATTTTAGGGCCCTGTCATGGCAGAGTCGGGACTGTAAAATGTGATGAGCCATTTAAAACGTGGGGGTAAATTTTCCAGTCTCGCCTGCCGTGGGAACCGTGCGTGCGGGACGGAAAATTTGACGGACCAGTTTATGTTCCAGTGACCTCGGGCGGGAATTTCTGGCCTTGGGCGGAAGCCACCGGAAAATCCCGTCCTCTATTTATTTTGGCGGGACTGGAAAATCCCAACAGCGGGAGGGAAGGTAAATTTCTGTCCAGGGTGTGAAGGCAATGGGAGGACCATGCTCTGCATTTACTAACTGCCCCATCTTCACCCCACCCTCACCTTTTAACATAGTTAGAAAAAGGAAAGGGGGACATAAATATTTATTTTTGCATGGTCATGTCTGTCCACCTCTTCTTTCTCAGAATGGTTTACACCTATAATGTTAACTTGCCTGTTCTCTCAGAAGATGCTAACTGACCTCCCCTGTACTTTCAGGATTTTCTATTTTTAGTTCAGACTTTAGCATCTGTGCTAAAGCTTATCTTTTCTGCGAGCAATAATATATTCACCAAGCCAGAAAGACTTTGTGAGCCCTTGGCTGTGCTGATCAGGCAACCTGGAGAAGGGACCTGATGTGTGGGTGTTCTGGATCACATACAGGTCACCAACACTTGAAGTAGTGCAACACTATTTTATTAAAAGGTTAACTATTTAAACATATTTGAACTGTGGGTAAATACGATACCAGCTTTAACTAAAGACCTTTGTCTTGTCCTAACCAGTTGATGCATTCAGCACATGGTGAATGTCTGTGTTGCAGGCTGTGAGCTCTGTGCTCCTAGATAGCTGCTACTCGAATGAGCGGGAACTCTGATGTCCCCTGTCTTTATAGTGCGTGTGCTCTCACTGGTGATTGGCTGTGGTGTTGTGTATGTTGATTGGTCCCACTGTGTGTCCATCAGTGTGTGTCTGCACCATGATATACTGGTGTATATTATGTCATCCCCCCTTTTATATTAAAAAATGTGCCTGCGTGACAATAAATAGTGTGTGGTGAATGTTCCTGACTACGTGTGTGCGAAATATTTACAGGACTATGTACATAAAACTAAGCTATTTACATGGGAAGGTGCCTGGTGCAGAAAAAAACAGTGTGTCACACAAATAACGAGATGAACACTATGTACAAACCACTTGGACGATTAAACGGAAGAACAGAACAGACCAGAGAGTCCATTAGTGCAAAGTTCACAAATCAAGTCTCTGAGGTGGGCGACGAATTCTGGTTGACCGCCTCAAGGGTGGGTCAGGAGCCACCAGCTGAGGAACGGGCTGGACTGCGTCGGAGTGAGGAGGATGCAGAGTAACCGGAATCTCTGCATAGTCCAGGTCAGGGACAACAGGAGGGCGTGGCACTGGCGGAGGATCACATAGCGAGCGCGGAACGAGACGAAGGGCACGCCGATTACGGCGCAGAATGGAGCCATCCGGTAGATGAACCAGGACCGAGCGGGGAGCCACCTGCCGAAGAGCCACTGCAGTTGTAGACCAGCCACAATCCGGAAGATGGATGCGGACATTGTCACCTGGAGCCAGAGCAGGGAGATCAGCTGCACGGGCGTCATGAGCCGCCTTGTGCTGTACACGAGACAGTTGCATTCGTTGAAGGACCGGAACGTGGTCGAGGTCTGGGACATGAATGGACGGCACCGTCGTCCTCAGGGTGCGACCCATGAGCAGCTGGGCTGGCGACAGGCCAGTGGACAGTGGGGCCGAGCGATAGGCCAGCAGGTAGAAGTCGGATCCCGCATCGGCAGCCTTGCAGAGGAGGCGTTTGACTATGTGGACGCCCTTCTCCGCTTTGCCATTGGATTGGGGGTACAGGGGACTGGATGTCACATGCGCGAAGTTGTACCTCCTGGCAAAGTTGGACCATTCCTGGCTTGTGAAGCAGGGGCCATTGTCTGACATCACTGTGAGTGGGATGCTGTGACGAGCAAAGGTGTCCTTACAGGCACGGATGACTGCAGACGATGTGATGTCGTGCAAACGTACCACCTCAGGGTAGTTTGAAAAATAGTCTGCAATCAGAACATAGTCCCTGCCCAGCGCGAGGAACAGGTTGATGCCGACCTTGGACCAAGTGGACGTGACCAACTCATGGGGCTGGAGGGTCTCACGTGGTTGGGCCGGCTGGAACCGCTGACAAGTGGGGCAGTTGAGCACCGTGTTGGCGATGTCGTCATTGATGCCGGGCCAGTACACTGCCTCTCGGGCCCGTCGGCGGCACTTCTCCACACCAAGATGGCCCTCATGTAGCTGTTCCAAGACGAGCTGGCGCATGCTGTGCGAGATGACAATGCGGTCCAGCTTCAGGAGGACACCATCGACTACCGCCAGATCGTCTCTGATGTTGTAGAACTGCGGGCATTGGCCATTGAGCCACCCGTCTGTTAGGTGGCGCATGACACGCTGCAGCAGGGGGTCAGCCGCAGTTTTGCGTCGAATTTGGACGAGGCGTTCATCCGTGGCCGGTAGATTGGAGGCCACGAAGGCCACATGGGCGTCAACCTGGCAGACGAATCCCACTGGGTCACACGGGGTGGTGACTGCCCTGGACAGAGCGTCGGCTATGATCAGGTCTTTGCCCGGGGTGTATACGAACTGAAAGTCGTATCGCCGGAGTTTGAACAGAATGCGCTGGAGGCGAGGCATCATGTCGTTCAAGTCTTTTTGTATTATATTGACCAGCGGGCGATGGTCGGTCTCGACGGTGAATTGGGGAAGGCCGTACACATAATCATGAAACTTGATGACACCGGTCAAAAGGCCCAGGCACTCCTTTTCTATCTGCGTGTAGCGCTGTTCCGTGGGGTTTATGGCGCGTGACGCATATGCAACGGGGGCCCATGATGTGGCCTCATCGCGTTGCAGGAGCACTGCCCCAATGCCAGATTGGCTGGCATTTTTTGTCTCTTTCAAAAAAGGCCAGTACTGGGGCCGTGGTAAGTTTGGTTTTAAGTTCTGTCCATTCGCTCTCGTGGGCAGGAAGCCATTGGAAGTCTGTTGTCTTCCTGACCAGGTTCCTGAGAGCTGTGGTATGAGAGGCGAGGTTAGGGATTAACTTCCCTAGGAAGTTGACCATGCCCAGAAATCGGAGGACCGCCTTCTTGTCCTCTGGCTTTTTCATGGCTGTGATGGCAGCCACCTTGTCCGCATCCGGCTGCACACCCAACTGTGGTCCCCTAGGAATTTGAGTTCCGTCTGGCCGAAGGAGCATTTGGCTCTGTTGAGGCATAGGCCCTGCTCCCGTATGCGTTTGAACACGCGCTGGAGGCGGCTGTGTGCTCCTGCGGGGAGGTGGACCAAATGATTATGTCGTCAACATAGGCACGAACACCTTCAATGCCTTCCATCATTTGTTCCATGATCCTGTGGAATACTTCTGACGCCGATATGATCCCAAACGGCATCCTGTTGTAACAATATCTGCCAAAAGAGGTGTTAGAGGTACACAGTTTCCTACTGGATCTGTCGAGTTGAATTTGCCAGAATCCTTTCGAGGCATCAAGTTTGGTGAAGAGCTTGGCCCGAGCCATCTCGCATGTGATTTCTTCGCGCTTGGGGATTGGGTAATGCTCCCTCATTATGTTGCGATTCAGATCCTTTGGATCAATGCAGATTCTGAGCTCGCCGGAAGGCCTTTTTACGCACACCATGGAACTGACCCAGTCGGTTGGTTCCGTAACTCTGGAGATCACTCCTTGGTCCTGGAGGTCCTGCAGCTGCTGCTTGAGGCGGTCCTTGAGGGGTGCTGGGACTCTGCAAGGTGCATGCACCACAGGCGTGGCGTTCTGTTTGAGTATGATCTTGTACGTATATGAGAGCGTGCCCATGCCTTCGAAGACGTCGCGGTGTTGGTCGATGATGGCGTTGAGTTGCGCCCTGAAGTCAGCATCCTGGAAGGCAGATGTGTCATCAGGAGAGAGAGAGTGAACTCTTTGAACGAGGTTTAGCAATTTGTACGCCTGTGCGCCAAACAGAGAGTCCTTCGAGGAGCCCACGATCTCGAAAGGAAGGATGACTTTTCGTGGCTTGTGCATCACTTCCCATTGGCATGAGCCGGTAGCAGGAATGATGTTGCCATTGTAGTCCAATAGCTGGCAGGCCGATGGGAGAATGGTTGGTTTGACACAAAAGCTTTGGAAAGCAGACCGCGCAATGAGATTGGCGGAGGCACCATTATCCAGGCGGAATCATATTTGGGACCGGTTGACCGTCAGGGTGGCACACCACTCATCATCTGGATCGATGCTGCATACCGACAGCAGCTGGTGTCTTTGCTACGGGGACAGCCTGTTTTCCGTTTCGACACTGACTCGAAAAAGCGCCTTCGGGTCCTTGGTGTCACTGCTGTGTGGGAGGTCGGAATCGGACTCGGTGACCGTGGGTTGAATTGCCCGAACATTCCTGCGAGGGTGGCTGAAGCGATATGAATTGGAAGGCTGAGCTGCTCGACAGCAGGCAGCATAGTGGCCAAGTCTTCCACATCGTAGGCATTGTCGAGATTTTGCGGGGCATTGCCGCTTTAAATGGGTGGAGCCACAGTTGCCGCATGTTGTGACGTCAGCACCTTTGCTGCGCCACCGCGCATGCGTGGTGCGGTCCTGCATGGTGCGCACCTGCGCATTACGTTCCCCCATGTCACCGTCCCCTCGTTTGGTGCGTACAAGCGTGGGAGTCTGCGAAAAGCGCACGAAATGGCCGCACTCATCCAGGCTGAGGCCCTGGAGGTGTTCAATCACTTGGACCAGTTCCGCCTCGTGGGGATCTTGCCGCGCCGTTTCAGCCGCTTGTATATAGGAGTACCGACTGGTGGCATTTTCATGTAGGACACAGGTCTCGATGGCGGTCGCTAGGATGAGTTGCTTTACTTTGAGGAGCTGCTGACGTAGGGGGTCCGACTGAACACCGAAAATGATCTGGTCGCGTATCATGGAGTCGGAGGTGGGCCCATAGCTGCAAGATTGCGCAAGGATGCGGAGGTTCGTTAAAAAGGATTGGAAAGGTTCGTCCTTACCCGGCAAACGCTGCTGGAACACATAGCGTTCAAAACTTTCATTCACCTCTACGCTGCAGTGAGTGTCAAATTTGAGGAGAACCGTCTCGAACTTCGTCTTGCCTTCGTCATCTGCAAAGGTGAGAGAGTTGAAAATATGGATGGCATGGTCCCCGGCCGTGGAGAGGAGAACAGCAATCTTTCTGGTGTCCGAGGCGCCCTCCCTGTCCATGGCTTCGAGGTAGAGCTGGAAGCGCTGTTTGAAAATCTTCCAGTTGGCCCCGAGGTTGCCGGCGATGCGGAGCGGCGGCGGCGGGCTGATGTTGTCCATGTTTCAGAATGACAGAATGCTGGCGGAAGGCAGATCACTTGCAGGTAGGTCTAAGAAGTGCTAGTATGCGACCACTCCTGGTATCATGATGTGTTGGGTGTTCTGGATCACATAGAGGTCACCAACACTTGAAGTAGTGCAACACTATTTTATTAAACAGTTAACTATTTAAACATACTTGAACTGTGGGTAAATACGATACCAGCTTTAACTAAAGACCTTTGTCTTGTCCTAACCAGTTGATGCATTCAGCACATGGTGAATGTCTGTGTTGCAGGCTGTGAGCTCTGTGCTCCTAGATAGCTGCTACTCGAATGAGCGGGAACTCTGATGTCCCCTGTCTTTATAGTGCGTGTGCTCTCACTGGTGATTGCTGCGGTGTTGTGTATGTTGATTGGTCCCACTGTGTGTCCATCAGTGTGTGTCTGCACCATGATATACTGGTGTATATTATGACAGGACCGTTAGAGGAAACATTAATGCACGAGCATTCCAGGCAGCTCAAAGGCTAATGGAACATTTTAACCTGTGACCTGTGATACCAAGAGGGAGCGAAAGATAGAAAATCTATGCAAGGGATTCAGGGTGGTCCTGGGCGGAACCGATAATGAGTGAGGAGTGAATTACAAACGTTTAGTAAAGAGACTCAGAATTCTTCCACTGCGGTTAGGAGCAAAGCGTAGTTTTAAAAGATCATAAGGAACAGCTGAAGTTTATGTACATTGCTGTCATAGGATCAGGGCTTATATTATCCTGCATGGCTTTCATTCAGAATGCAATAACGCCCTAATCCAAACTGGTTTAAGAAATCAAGTTTGTTCATAGCGATAACACCACTTACAAAGTGACTTCGATTATGTGAACCCAAAGGGCTGTAGAGACTCTGCTTGGCAGAGAACCCCAGGGCCACAGCTCTGGTTCATTGGGGATGTCAGTCCTGCTTACGGGCAATTAGGGTAAACAGTTGGATGAGGGAAGGGTACGGCAAAATATCCTCAAATTATGTCACATGGACCGAAATTCTTTTGTTCCAAGTCGAACCAGTCCCTTTTACCCATCATCCCTGTGCTCGCTGATCTACTTTATCTTCTGATAGGATGGTGCTTGGTTTTAAAAATGTTCATCCTTGTTTTCATATCCCTCCATTGGCTTTCCCCTCTCCCAAACTCTGGAGCTTCCTCTGATTCTGACATCTTGCAAATCCACCTTTTTTTTGCTCCACCATTATCTTCAGTTGCCTTGAGAAATTTGACCGCAGGTTTATCCCTAAACCCCTCCACCTCGCAAACTCTCTTCTCCTTTGAGATGCTCCTTAAAGCCTTTCTCTTTAACCAGGGTGTTGCCCACATGGTCTGTTATATCCCTCATTAAAACCATGGGGAACCAATGATTGATCTCACTGTGGGGCTCATGGGATATGAGCTCCTGAGCTAGTAGGTGGAGTCCATCCACCTGGGCTCGTTAAGGCAGGGGATAAAAGCAGGCGCAACTCAGGGTCTGGTCAGATCTGACCTGCCAGTGTAGCCTGCAATTTAGGAGCAGTTTAGCTTGGCCAATCCACCCTACCCTGCACATCTTTGGGTTGTGGGGGTGAGACCCATGCAGACATGGGGAGAATGTGCAAACTCCAGGGATAGTAACCCGGGGCCGGGATCAAACCCGGGTCCTCGGCGCCGTGAGGCAGCTGTGCTAACCACGGCGCCACCATGCCCCCCCGCACTTCTTATTCATAAAAGTATTATAGAAAGGAACTCACATGGCCTCATGGATTCCATTGGTAATTCCCGGAGATGGCTTAGGCAGAACCATTCCGGTCCTTGATGAAGTTTGTCGAAAAAGGTAAAGTTCTATGACTTCCTTTCTTGCCGAGAAAAGCCAAACAGCAAAGGCTATGCTCCTCAAACATGCTCTGGTCACAATGACTAGTGCTCTATATCCATAACTTATACGATACAACTCTATACCAGTGGGAATTAGGAAATCTTGCACATCTATTCTTACTTGGAAGGAGTCAATGACTTTGAGTTTCAGAGCAGAATTACATTGACAAGCACTGCCAGAGCTGCCACTGTTTTCCAAGTGGTTTCCAAGTCTGGGCAAAGGAAGAACCTTCATTCAGACCATCCAGTGACACAGCTGGGGGCCTCTCAGCTGCATCTGTTTGTTGTCCTGCTTTCTGGCATTATACGCAGCCAGGCCAGGACAGGTACCAGACCGTATCCAGGATATGCGAACAGCCTGGGCCAAGGCAATCAAGGTTCCATCTCCTATTACAGGCACATTGCGCATCAGGTATGCCATGCCAGTCAACACGCCCTGTGGTGGGCCAGAGAGGAATGTCTACCCTTTTTTCTTTTTCTTTTCAATATTTTTGATTTTCTGTTGCTTGTGACTCACAGATTTATTTTCACATTTTGAGTCTGTGTGACACTACACCTTGGGTATTTTAGTTCAACGGAAACATCGTAATAGGGCCTGAGCATAGTCTCATGTTAGTTCAGACAGGCAGACAGAGCGGCTTTCTGGGGTGGAAGTCAAATTTCTCCTTTCAGGAAAATAAAGCATTGTGCAAGTTGGGCAGTTGTCTCATGCCGATTTAGTTGGTTGCATTCCTCTTGCTCCAGTTTTATAAATCTTGTAAATAATTTTGTACTGAAGCAGAATTGGACATTCTGAATTCTCCCTCTGTGTACCCGAACAGGCGCCGGAGTATGGCTACTAGGAGCTTTTCACAGTAACTTCATTGCAGTGTTAATGTAAGCATACTTGTGACAATAAAGGTTATTATTATTATTATTATTACCAGCGACCAAGTGCAGGCGGACAGGGACCAAGGTGTAGGAACTGCAACACTTGTAAAGGTGTTACAATTTAAGACATTTTTCATTACATTGGAACTGAAATTGTTCGGCTATAGAAATAATATGTGCTAAATGTGCTGTAACTTTGAACACTAGTAGATATGAAGTATTCACATATTTCTGCCTTCAGCTTTTGAAATGCCACCTGGGATTAATCCAGTTTAATATCTTTGGATACATTTTAGCTTCAGTTGAAAAGCAAATGGTTTTTTGGGTGACAATTATATACTCAGGTTCATAACAGACCTGAGCCGAGTGAAATGGAAAATGCGTTCTTTGTACGAAGCGAGAGGGCCACATACACTCTCAAATGAGATAACGTAGATCACATCCACTGCAATTAAAACATGAAAAACTGCAGATGTTGGGAAAATCAAAAGCTGGAAACGCTCAGAAGTTCAGTCAGTATCTGTAGGGAGAACAGACAGATGGAAAGCAGACTTCCTGACAATGTACCTCTGCACGAATCTGCAAGGAGATTCGATAACCTATCTCAGAGACTTTCGACAGGTGGACATCATGGGCGGGATTCTCCGGTCCCCCAGCTCCTAATTTCCTGGCGTGTGCCATTCCCAGTCAGTGGGACTCACTACTCCCGCCGCTTGTCAAGGAGAATTCCCACTGAAGCCACCCCGGGAAACCCACAGGCGGGGTGCTGCAACAGTGGATCGCAATAGCTGGAGAACTCCGGCCCGTAGATTTTCCATCGCGATTTGCGTTAGTTTTGTTTCATTTCACCCTTTATAAAGCTGCCAAAGAGAAGAATGGTGTACCTCTGCCTCCACTGCATTAAACTGAAATCTTGGCAGTAAAAGGATATTTATTTAATACCACCAACAGACAGGAAATAGAATCTGTCTCAAGTACAAACTAAGGACATAATCAGCAAATGAGTAATTTAAGTGTTATATGGTGTCTGAAATTATCAAGGCAGGCTTTTTGTTATTTGGCAGTAACATTGCTAACCCTCTGGGATTAGCCTGGCAGTCTTCAGGAATTGAAGATTAATCTCCACCTCACTCCTGAGAGGCCATACTGGAAAATTATAGCGGCACTAAAATATTTTTCTTTCTATTTTTTTGAACACTTCTCCAAAAGTATTGGAGATGGGGGGAAAGACTTGAAAGCATCAACCAACCAATTGGATAACAAAGATTATTTTTGAATGTCATGTGGTGTGCTGTAAGGATGGTTGTTTTGGGAATAGGGAGTGAGGTTAGGATGGGTGTGTTGGGAATGTGGAGCGCCATAAGGGTGAATGTGCGTTGGGAATGTACAGCGCCATATGGATGGATGTGCTGAGAATGTGGCATGCCATAAGTATGGATGTGTGTTGGGAATGTGGTATTCGTAAGGGTGAATGAGTGTTGGGAATGTGCAGCACTGTATGGATAGATTTGTTGAGAATGTGGTGTGCCATAAGGATGGATGCGTTATGAATGTGGTGTGCCTTAAGGATGTATGCGTGTTGGGAATGTGGTGTGCCGAAAGGATGTATGCGTGTTGGGAATGTGGTGCGCCATAAGGATGGATGCGTTATGAATGTGGTGTGCCGTAAGGATGTATGCGTGTTGGGAATGTGGTGTGCCGTAAGGATGGATGTGTGTTGGGAATGTGGGGCGTCATTCTCCGACCCCCCAGAGGGTCGGAGAATGGCCGTTGGCCGCCGTGAATCCCGCCCCCGCCGGTTGCCGAAGTCTCCGAAGGGAGAGAAGTCGGCGGGGCGTTAATGGCGCCGCTGCCGCGGAGAATGTCACGGGTCTGCGCAAGGCAGCCGATTTTCGGCCTGCCGATATTCTCCCTTCCGGATGGGCCGAAGTCCCGTCGACATGATGACCGTTCACGTCGACGTAAATTAAACCTCCTTTTCATCGGCGTGACCCGGTGCTCCAGGCTCACGCCGACCAGCGTGGAGGTGAGTGACGGCCTGGGGGGTTGGCTCTGGCAGGCAATGGCGTGGCCGCAGTCTGAATGCATGAGGAGAGGTGTGTCTCGGGTTGTGTGTGTGTGTGTGCGGCGGGGGGGGGTTAGAGTAGGCCGGGCTCCAGGGGAGTGCCGGGAGGGGGTCCGTGCCGGGGAGGTGGATGGGGGGTCCGTGCCGGGGTGGAGGTTGAGGGGGGGGTCCGTGCCGGGGTGGAGGTTGGGGGCGGGTCTGTGCCGGGGTGGAGGTTGGGGGGGGTCCGTGCTGGGGTGGAGGTTGGGGGGGTCCGTGCCGGGGTGGAGGTTGGGGGGGGGGTCCGTGCCGGGATGGAGGTTGGGGGGGATCCGTGCCGGGGTGGAGGTTGGGGGGGGGGGGGGGGTCCGTGCCGGGGTGGAGGTTGGGGGGGGGTCCGTGCTGGGGTGGAGGTTGGGGGGGGGTCCGTGCCGGGATGGAGGTTGGGGGGGATCCGTGCCGGGGTGGAGGTTGGGGGGGGGGGGTCCGTGCCGGGGTGGAGGTTGGGGGGGGGTCCGTGCTGGGGTGGAGGTTGGGGGGGGGTCCGTGCCGGGGTGGAGGTTGGGGGGGGGGGTCCTTGCCGGGGTGGAGGTTGGGGGGGGGGTCCGTGCCGGGGTGGAGGTTGGGGGGGGATCCGTGCCGGGGTGGAGGTTGGGGGGGGGGGGTCCGTGCCGGGGTGGAGGTTGGGGGGGGGTCCGTGCCGGGGTGGAGGTTGGGGGGGGGGTCCGTGCCGGGGTGGAGGTTGGGGGGGGTCCGTGCCGGGGTGGAGGTTGGGGGGGGGTCCGTGCCGGGGTGGAGGTTGGGGGGGGGTCCGTGCTGGGGTGGAGGTTGGGGGGGGGGTCCGTGCCGGGATGGAGGTTGGGGGGGATCCGTGCCGGGGTGGAGGTTGGGGGGGGGGGGGGTCCGTGCCGGGGTGGAGGTTGGGGGGGGGTCCGTGCTGGGGTGGAGGTTGGGGGGGGTCCGTGCCGGGGTGGAGGTTGGGGGGGGGGGGTCCTTGCCGGGGTGGAGGTTGGGGGGGGGGTCCGTGCCGGGGTGGAGGTTGGGGGGGTCCGTGCCGGGGTGGAGGTTGGGGGGGGATCCGTGCCGGGGTGGAGGTTGGGGGGGGGTCCGTGCCGGGGTGGAGGTTGGGGGGGGGGTCCGTGCCGGGGTGGAGGTTGGGGGGGGGAGTCCGTGCCGGGGTGGAGGTAGGGGGGAGGCCGTGCCGGGGTGGAGGTTGGAGGGGGGCCCGTGCCGGGGTGGAGGTTGGGGGGGGATCGGTGCCGGGGTGGAGGTTGGGGGGGGGGGGGGGTCGTGCTGGGGTGGAGGTTGGGGGGGGTCCGTGCCGGGGTGGAGGTTGGGGGGGGGTCCGTGCCGAGGAGGGGGCTGGGAGGGCAAGTGAGTTGGTCCACCTGGCCAGGTGCCAGCCTCCAACAGTTGGACCCATGCGGTCCATGCCACCTGGCTGGGGGGAGGAGGGGATATGGGCAATGAAGACATGTCATCGTTCCCCTCCCCCCCACCAGGCCGTCATGTTTTCAGATCATCCAGCGATGTTGGCCGCCGTGGTGGCAGCCGCTCATGTCTATGTTGCCCTGGATGAGGAGGAGGAGGAGGAGGAGGAGGAGCGTGCCAGAGAGGCGGCGCAGGCTGCCGCAGAGGGGCAGGCGGCAGCCGCCCAGGCTGGAGGGACACCTGACCGACAGGACGAGAAGGGGGAGGAGGACGTCGCGGCCCCACGGCAACGGAGGCACCCGAGGGCGCCCCGTGTGTACCGGCCCCGGCAGTCATACCAGGACCTCACGGACCGGGAATGCAGGAGGAGACTCCGGATGAGCCGGGAAAACGTGGCACACATCTGCCACCTGCTGGCACACCTGACACCGCGTGGCACTGGCGGGGGACACCCTCTCCCCGTGTCCGTCAAGGTTACGGTGGCCCTGAACTTTTATGCAACGGGGTCATTCCAGGCACCGAGTGGGGACCTGTCCGGCATATCGCAGACATCGGTGCACCGGTGCATCCGGGAAGTGACAGATGCCCTATATGCCATGGCGCACCGCTACATCCGCTTCCCCGTGGACCGGGCCAGCCAAGATGCCCGGGCCGTGGGCTTCTCTGCCGTGGCCGGGTTCCCCATGGTCCAGGGCGCGATCGATGGGATGCACGTCGCCGTGCGGCCACCTGCAGATAACAGGGCCGTGTTCACTAATAGGAAGGGGACCTATTCGATGAACATACAGGTGGTCTGCGACCACCGCCTGATGATCCTGCACGTCTGCGCCCGTCACCCAGGCAGTGTACACGACTCATTCGTGTTGTCGCGGTCATCCATCCCCGGCATGTACGAGGGACGCCATTCCCGGCTGAGGGGCTGGTTGCTGGGCGACAGGGGCTACCCATTGCGATCGTGGCTGATGACGCCTATACGGAGGCCACGCAATGAGGTGGAGAACCGCTACAATGATGCCCATGTAGCGACAAGGGGAGTGATAGAGAGGTGCTTTGGCGTGCTGAAGATGCGTTTCAGGTGCCTGGACCTCTCTGGGGGCGCCCTCCAGTATCGGTCAGATAGGGTCGGCTGCATCATTGTGGTGTGCTGCGTCCTGCACAACATAGCCCAGCAGAGGGGCGATGTGCCGCAGGCAGAGGAGGGCGGAGTGGAGGAGCAGCAGGAAGAGGCCCAGTCCTCCCCAGATGAGGGGGATGGGGGCAATGGTCAGGGCAGACGGGGTAGACACAGGCGGGTGGCTGTCCACCGTTACCGGCTGGCCCAGCGGGCACGGGACAGACTGATAGACGCCCGCTTCACTGACTAGATGGGCGTGGGAATCGGGTAGTATGGCCACAGACCGCACACCATGGCAACAGCCGACCACCCACACCCCCCACCCATCCACCCACCCAGCACCCTCACCCCCCTCCCCAACCCCACCCACCCCACCCGCATGCACACCACCCCCCCCCATTGCCGATCCACCTGCGGCACAACGGGCCGGGCTCACACAGTTGCGGGTGGACGCGTGTCTATCGCAGGCCATGGAGGATGATGACAACCCGCCCTGCGGTGAGCTCCTGGCTCTACATCGTTGGACTATGTCTGACCCATGGCCACAGTACCACCATCCACCCGGACCATCCCTGCATGCGGCTGTGACACTGCAGCGCACGGTCCCGTCCTCTGCCCGGGGGATGTTGATGGCGGCCCAGGGGGAAGGGGGCAGACTCACCTGGGGCTGAGGTAAGACCACCCCTCACACACACACTTGCGCTCAACGTACATGACACTCCCGCACACTTTGGACAGAGCACAAAGGCAGCTTCGGTAGGTGTAACATTGACTTTAATAACCAAAGGAGTTCATGCACGTGCCCTAGCCCCTAAAACTCATCTGTGCCCTGCACCCGTGCCAACTTACTCAGTGTCTAATTGTTTGGCCTTACGGGCCCTTTGACTACGTCTACGTGGTTCCCCAGACGGTACAGCAGAACTGGAGGTGGACTCCTGTGATTCATGCCCTCTGACACTGGATCCCTTTGGCGGCCGTTTCCTGGGGCGTCCTGGCCTAGATGGGCCAGGCTGCGGCCCGGACGACTGGGATGGCGAGCTGCCAGCCTGTCCTGCCTGTTGCCCACCCGATGCACCTGGGACGGAAGGGGGGGAGTCCGAGGTGTCGCCGTGTACCGGGACCTCCCCTACAGAGGGAGCCAGGACGGACCACACCACCTCCTCCTCCCTCGGGGTGCCCGATGGCCCCCAGGCCTCTACATGGGTGGGGGATGCGAACGGACTGGCCATCCGACGCCCCCCCCGACATCTGGCGCTGCCAGTCCTGGAGGCCCGTGCTGGTATCGACAGGGGTCTGCAGGTTTGCAGCCATGGAGCCCAGGGGGTTGGCAAACCCTGTCTGTGACAGTGCGACGCCGGCTCGCACATGGCCACTGGCGCCGATGCCCTCAGCGATGGCCTGCAGAGACTGGGCCATGGCCTGCAGAGACTGGGCCATGGCCTGCTGAGACTGGGCTATGGCGTTGAGCGCCTCTGCCATCTGGCGCTGGCACTGGCTCATGGCCTCCTGTGAGAGGGCAGCCATTTCCTGGGCCACAGACGCCGCCTGCACGGAAGGCCCCAGGCCTCGCAAACCGTTCCCCATGTCTGACACCGTCGCAACCATTGCCTCCACCGCCGACGCCACCCATGCGGTGTCAGCCTGGGTGGCACGCATGACCGGCACCACTCCCAGCTCCTGGACGCGGGTGGACTCCTCCACCTGCGACCGAGGCGCCGCAAGCCGCCCGTCACCCTCTTCGCTCGTCGGATATGGGGGAGGGGGGATATGGGGGATGGGGGATATGGGGGAGGGGGGGATATGGGGGAGGGGGGATATGGGGGAGGGGGGATATGGGGGAGGGGGGATATGGGGAGGGGGGGATATGGGGAGGCTCACCCTGCCTGCTCTGACGAGGTCGTTCACCTTCTTGTGGCACTGGGTGCCTGTCCGTGGTGTCAGGGCCACAGCGGTGGCGGCCTCTGCCACTTCCCTCCACAGACGCCGGCTGTGGCGTGGGGCAACTCTGCGGCCGTGCCCGGGATACAGGGCGTCCCTCCTCTGCTCCACCGCGTCCAGGAGCGCCTCCACATCGCGTGACTCGAACCTCGGGGCTGAGCGACGGCCAGCCATCCAGTCGGGTGTTGCGGTCAGGTGTTGCGGTCGGGTGGGGGGGAGCAGCGCGGCCTTATGAGCCGTCACGCCGTGCAGCGCGTATGACGCTGCATGGCGTGAACCACTGCGCAAGCGCGGATCCCGTTACGTCGCTGCTAGCCCATTTCGGGCCGGAGACTATCGACCCATTTTTCCGACGTGACGCAAGTCGGATTTGCGCCGTTTTTTGCGCCGATCGGCGGACTTTCCGCCGATAACGGAGAATTTCGCCCGTGGTGTGCCGTAAGGACGTATGCGTGTTGGGAATGTGGTGTGCCGTAAGAATGGATGTGTGTTGGGAATGTGGAGTGCTGTAAGGATGGGTGTGTGTTGGAAATGTGGAGTACTGTAAGGATGGATGTGTTCGGAAGGTGGAGTGCTGTAAGGAAGGATGTGTTGGGAATGTGGTGTGCCGTTAGGATGGATGTGTGGGAATGTGGAGTTCTGTAAGGATGGATGTGTTGGGAATGTGGGTGTGCTGAAAGGATGGATGTGTTGGGAATGTGGTGTGCCGTTAGGATGGATGTGTTGCGAATGTGGAGTTCTGTAAGGATGGATGTGTTGGGAATGTGGAGTTCTGTAAGGATGGATGTGTTGGGAATGTGGTGTGCTGTTAGGATGGATGTGTTGGGAATGTGGAGTTCCATAAGGATGGATGTGTTGGGAATGTGGTGTGCCGTTAGGATGGATGTGTTGGGAATGTGGTGTGCCGTTAGGATGGATGCGTTGGGAATGTGGTGTGCTATAAGGATGGATGTGTTGGGAATGTGGTGTGCCGTTAGGATGGATGTGTTGGGAATGTGGTGTGCCGTTAGGATGGATGTGTTGGGAATGTGGTGTGCTGTTAGGATGGATGTGTTGGGAATGTGGAGTTCCATAAGGATGGATGTGTTGGGAATGTGGTGTGCCGTTAGGATGGATGTGTTGGGAATGTGGTGTGCCGTTAGGATGGATGCGTTGGGAATGTGGTGTGCTATAAGGATGGATGTGTTGGGAATGTGGTGTGCCGTTAGGATGGATGTGTTGGGAATGTGGTGTGCCGTTAGGATGGATGTGTTAGGAATGTGGTGTGCTGTAAGGATGGATGTGTTGGGAATGTGGTGTGCTATAAGGATGGATGTGTTGGGAATGTGGTGGGCTGAAAGGATGGATGTGTTGGGAATGTGGAGTTCCGTAAGGATGGATGTGTTGGGAATGTGGAGCTCTGTAAGGATGGATGTGTTGGGAATGTGGTGTGCTATAAGGATGGATGTGTTGGGAATGTGGAGTTCCGTAAGGATGGATGTGTTGGGAATGTGGTGTGCCGTTAGGATGGATGTGTTGGGAATGTGGTGTGCTGTAAGGATGGATGTGTTGGGAATGCGGTGTGCTGTAAGGATGGATGTGTTGAGAATGTGGTGTGCTATAAGGATGGATGTGTTAGGAATGTGGTGTGCTGTAAGGATGGATGTGTTGGGAATGTGGTGTGCCGTTAGGATGGATGTGTTGGGAATGTGGTGTGCTGTAAGGATGGATGTGTTGGGAATGTAGTGTGCCGTTAGGATGGATGTGTTGGGAATGTGGTGTGCTGTAAGGATGGATCTGTTGGGAATGTGGAGTTCTGTAAGGATGGATGTGTTGGGAATGTGGTGTGCTGAAAGGATGGATGTGTTGGGAATGTGGTGTGCCGTTAGGATGGATGTGTTGGGAATGTGGAGTTCTGTAAGGATGGATGTGTTGGGAATGTGGTGTGCTGAAAGGATGGATGTGTTGGGAATGTGGTGTGCCGTTAGGACGGATGTGTTGGGAATGTGGTGTGCCGTTAGGATGGATGTGTTGGGAATGTGGTGTGCTGTAAGGATGGATGTGTTGGGAATGTGGTGTGCTGTAAGGATGGATGTGTTGGGAATGTGGAGTTCCATAAGGATGGATGTGTTGGGAATGTGGTGTGCTATAAGGATGGATGTGTTAGGAATGTAGTGTGCCGTTAGGATGGATGTGTTGGGAATGTGGTGTGCTGTAAGGATGGATGTGTTGGGAATGTGGAGTTCTGTAAGGATGGATGTGTTGGGAATGTGGTGTGCTGTAAGGATGGATGTGTTGGGAATGTGGAGTTCTGTAAGGATGGATGTGTTGGGAATGTGGTGTGCTGTAAGGATGGATGTGTTGGGAATGTGGAGTTCCATAAGGATGGATGTGTTGGGAATGTGGTGTGCTATAAGGATGAATGTGTTAGGAATGTAGTGTGCCGTTAGGATGGATGTGTTGGGAATGTGGTGTGCTGTAAGGATGGATGTGTTGGGAATGTGGAGTTCTGTAAGGATGGATGTGTTGGGAATGTGGTGTGCTGTAAGGATGGATGTGTTGGGAATGTGGAGTTCTGTAAGGATGGATGTGTTGGGAATGTGGTGTGCTGAAAGGATGGATGTGTTGGGAATGTGGTGTGCCGTTAGGACGGATGTGTTGGGAATGTGGAGTTCTGTAAGGATGGATCTGTTGGGAATGTGGAGTTCTGTAAGGATGGATGTGTTGGAGCATGTGGGAGCAGTGGGAGCATCGGTCTGGGCCCAAATTTGTGGTAACCACCGGTTTGCCCTGGGGAGTATGGATGGGGCTTCCGGGTATGGCAGAGAGCGGGGATTGGGAGGATGGGGGATGTGTTCATAGAGGGGAGTTTCCTGAGTATGAGGGTGCAGGGGGAAAAGTTTGGGCTGGCAAGGGGAAACAAATTCAGATACTTGCAGGTGTGGGACTTCCTTCGTAAGCAGGTGGCAACCTTCCCGCTCCTACCGCTGAGGGGGATTCAGAACAGGGTAATTTCCAGAGGGTTGGTCGGGGAGGGGAGCATCTCGGACATCTACAAGGAGCTTATGGGGTCAGAGGAGACGCAGACCGAGGAGCTGAAGCGTAAGTGGGAGGAGGAGCTGGGAGGTGAGATGGAGGATGGTTTATGGGCGGATGTGTTGAGTAGAGTCAACGCGTCTGCAACATGTGCCAGGCCCAGCCTGATACAATTTAAGGTTGTGCACCGGGCTCACATGACAGTGGCCTGGATGAGCATTTCTTTGGGGTGGAAGACAGGTGCACAAGATGCGAGGGAGGACCAGCGAACCATGTCCACATGTTCTGGACATGTCCAAAGCTTAGGGGATTTTGGCAGTGGTTTGCGGACGTCATGTCCACGGTGTTAAAAACAAGGGTGGCTCTGGGTCCAGAGGTGGCGATTTTCGGGGTGTCAGAAGACCCGGGAATCCAGGAGGAGAAAGAAGCAGACGTTCTGGCCTTTGCTTCCCTGGTAGCCCGGAGACGGATACTATTAGCTTGGAGGGACCCAAAGCCCTGAAGTCGCAGACCTGGCTATCAGACATGGCTAGCTTTCTCTGTTTGGAGAAAATTAAGTTCGCCTTGAGAGGTTCACTGTTCAGGTTCACCCGGAGGTGACAACCGTTCGTCGACTTCGAAAATTAATCGTCAGCAGACGGCGGGGGCGGGGTAATAGTCTAGGTTAGAGTAGGGGGGTAATAAGGGTGTGCAAAAGGTAAACGGTTTTTGCGCTATGTTTATGGTTTCATGTATCTTGTCTATTTTGTTGTTTCTATACCAAAAATAACTCAATAAAATGTTTATTAAAAAAAAAAATCCTTGAAAGAAGGACGATAGGAACAGATTCAAGACTGTTCAGAGCATTGCGGGTAAGCTGAGGCACAAACCCAGAGTCCGGACAGCAGTGAGCACAGACCCGGAGTCCGTACAGCAGTGAGCACAGACCCAGAGTCCGGACAGCAGTGAGCACAGACCCGGAGTCCGTACAGCAGTGAGCACAGACCCGGAGTCCGGACAGCAGTGAGCACAGACCCGGAGTCCGGACAGCAGTGAGCACAGACCCGGAGTCCGTACAGCAGTGAGCACAGACCCGGAGTCCGGACAGCAGTGAGCACAGACCCGGAGTCCGGACAGCAGTGAGCACAGACCCGGAGTCCGGACAGCAGTGAGCACAGACCCGGAGTCCGGACAGCAGTGTGTACAGACCCGGAGTCCGGACAGCAGTGAGCACAGACCCGGAGTCCGGACAGCAGTGAGCACAGACCCGGAGTCCGTACAGCAGTGAGCACAGACCCGGAGTCCGGACAGCAGTGTGTACAGACCCGGAGTCCGGACAGCAGTGAGCACAGACCCGGAGTCCGGACAGCAGTGAGCACAGACCCGGAGTCCGGACAGCAGTGAGCACAGACCCGGAGTCCGGACAGCAGTGAGCACAGACCCGGAGTCCGTACAGCAGTGAGCACAGACCCGGAGTCCGTACAGCAGTGAGCACAGACCCGGAGTCCGGACAGCAGTGAGCACAGACCCGGAGTCAGGACAGCAGTGAGCACAGACCCGGAGTCCGGACAGCAGTGAGCACAGACCCGGAGTCCGTACAGCAGTGAGCACAGACCCGGAGTCCGGACAGCAGTGAGCACAGACCCGGAGTCCGGACAGCAGTGAGCACAGACCCGGAGTCCGGACAGCAGTGAGCACAGACCCGGAGTCCGGACAGCAGTGAGCACAGACCCGGAGTCCGGACAGCAGTGAGCACAGACCCGGAGTCCGGACAGCAGTGAGCACAGACCCGGAGTCCGGACAGCAGTGAGCACAGACCCGGAGTCCGGACAGCAGTGAGCACAGACCCGGAGTCCGGACAGCAGTGAGCACAGACCCGGAGTCCGTACAGCAGTGAGCACAGACCCGGAGTCCGTACAGCAGTGAGCACAGACCCGGAGTCCGGACAGCAGTGAGCACAGACCCGGAGTCAGGACAGCAGTGAGCACAGACCCGGAGTCCGGACAGCAGTGAGCACAGACCCGGAGTCCGTACAGCAGTGAGCACAGACCCGGAGTCCGGACAGCAGTGAGCACAGACCCGGAGTCCGGACAGCAGTGAGCACAGACCCGGAGTCCGGACAGCAGTGAGCACAGACCCGGAGTCCGGACAGCAGTGAGCACAGACCCGGAGTCCGGACAGCAGTGAGCACAGACCCGGAGTCCGTACAGCAGTGAGCACAGACCCGGAGTCTGTACAGCAGTGAGCACAGACCCGGAGTCCGGACAGCAGTGAGCACAGACCCGGAGTCCGGACAGCAGTGAGCACAGACCCGGAGTCCGGACAGCAGTGAGCACAGACCCGGAGTCCGGACAGCAGTGAGCACAGACCCGGAGTCCGGACAGCAGTGAGCACAGACCCGGAGTCCGGACAGCAGTGAGCACAGACCCGGAGTCCGGACAGCAGTGAGCACAGATCCGGAGTCCGGACAGCAGTGAGCACAGACCCGGAGTCCGGACAGCAGTGAGCACAGACCCGGAGTCCGGACAGCAGTGAGCACAGACCCGGAGTCCGGACAGCAGTGAGCACAGACCCAGTGTCCGGACAGCAGTGAGCACAGACCCGGAGTCCGGACAGCAGTGAGCACAGACCCGGAGTCCGGACAGGAGGGAGCACAGACCCGGAGTCCGGACAGCAGTGAGCACAGACCCGGAGTCCGGACAGCAGTGAGCACAGACCCAGAGTCCGGACAGCAGTGAGCACAGACCCGGAGTCCGGACAGCAGTGAGCACAGACCCGGAGTCCGGACAGCAGTGAGCACAGACCCAGAGTCCGGACAGCAGTGAGCACAGACCCGGAGTCCGGACAGCAGTGAGCACAGACCCGGAGTCCGGACAGCAGTGAGCACAGACCCGGAGTCCGGAAAACAGTGAGCACAGACCCGGAGTCCGTACAGCAGTGAGCACAGACCCGGAGTCCGGACAGCAGTGAGCACAGACCCAGAGTCCGGAAAACAGTGAGCACAGACCCGGAGTCCGGAAAACAGTGAGCACAGACCCGGAGTCCGTACAGCAGTGAGCACAGACCCGGAGTCCGGACAGCAGTGAGCACAGACCCGAAGTCCGGACTCAGTGAACACAGACCTGGGGCGGGATTCTCCCCTACCCGGCGGGGCGGGGGTCCCGGCGTGATGGAGCGGCGGGAACCACTCCAGCGTCGGGCCGCCCCAAAGGTGCGGAAGTCTCCGCACCTTTAGCGGCCAAACCCTCACTTGAGGAGCTAGGCCTGCGCCGGAGCGGTTTCCGCTCCACCGGCTGGCGGGAAAGTCCTTCGCCGGGCGACACATGCGCGGGAGCGTCAGCGACTGCTGATGTCATCCCTGCGCATGCGCAGGGGAGGGGGTCTCTTCCGCCGCCGCCATAGTGAAGACCATAGCGAAGGCGGAAGAAAAAGAGTGCCCCCACGGCACAGGCCCGCCCACGGATTGGTGGGCCCTGATTGCGGGCCAGGCCACCGTGGGGGCACCCCCCGGGGCCAGCTCACCCCACGACCCCCAGGACCCCGGAGCCCGCCCGCGCTGCCTTGTCCCGCCGTTCAAAAGGTGGTTTAATCCACGCTGGTGGGACAGGCATTGCAGCGGCGGGGCTCCTGCCCATCACAGCCAGAGAATCGGCGGGGGTGGACCCGCCTACAGCCAGGGCGAGATTCCTGCCCCCGCCGAATCTCCGGTGGCGGAGACTTTGGGACACGGCGGGGGCGGGATACACGCCAGCTCCCCACGATTCTCCGAACCGTCGTAGAGGTCGGAGAATCCCGTCCCTGGAGTCTGGACAGCAGTGTGTACAGACTCGGAGTCCGGACAGCAGAGAGCAAAGACCCATAGTCCAGACAGCAGTGAGCACAGACCCGGAGTCCGGACAGCAGTGTGTACAGACTCGGAGTCCGGACAGCAGAGAGCAAAGACCCATAGTCCAGACAGCAGTGAGCACAGACCCGGAGTCCGGACAGGAGGGAGCACAGACCCGGAGTCCGGACAGGAGGAAGCACAGACCCGGAGTCCGGATAGGAGGGAGCACAGACCCGGAGTCTGGACAGGAGAGAGCACAGACCCGGAGTCCGGACAGCAGTGAGCACAGACCCGGAGTCTGTACAGCAGTGAGCACAGACCCGGAGTCCGGACAGGAGGGAGCACAGAACCGGAGTCCGGACAGGAGGGAGCACAGACCCGGAGTCCGGACAGGAGGAAGCACAGACCCGGAGTCCGGATAGGAGGGAGCACAGACCCGGAGTCCGGACAGGAGGGAGCACAGACCCGGAGTCCGGACAGGAGGGAGCACAGACCCGGAGTCCGGATAGGACGGAGCACAGACCCGGAGTCCGGACAGGAGGGAGCACAGACCCGGAGTCCAGATAGGAGGGAGCACAGACCCGGAGTCCGGACAGGAGGGAGTGCTGCAGAAACGCAGTCACAAGCAGCACCAGTGAGCAGCAACAATTCCAGAGCTCAGTAAAAGAATCGAACCTATACTATTGCTCTCAGACCATCTCAGAGCACTAATGGCTCACAACAGACAGGCCCAGAACTGCCAGAACAGGAGAAAGTGGTCCACAAGACCTTATTTGTTTCTGGCGTGCACAAATAAGATCAAAGAGATCAGGGCCTGAATTTGACACTTGGCGTGCACGCTAAATAGGCTGGCCTGGAAGCAGATGTAGCCTGCACTCCCGAGCGAGATCATATTCTGAACATGACTTCACGCTGGGCATACAATTAAGCCTCGCACAGCGTGAAACACGTCTTCCGGTTGGGAACGAGTCGGGCACCGGTCCCAAGGGTGTCCCCCATGACTTTGATAACTTCAATTAAACTTCCAGTGGAAAAACAGATAGGTCGTACAACATGGAAGCAAACTTGGTGTTAATACTGTGGCATTGTGGCTATGACCTTTGGCTATCCTGACTTAAACCCTTCTCTGACTCAATGTATTTGTATATAATAGCTCTGAAATATGCCATGGAAATCTGCAGGTCCTGCCTAGCATCTGCCATTGATCCGACTAAACATAGTGGCAGCAGTGAGGAAGCTGTGGCTGGGGGGATAGGAGAAGAGTTAGAGACTGAGTTTACTTTATCAAACTTACATCAGCGAAGAAAGAAAAAATAATGGATATGCATTTTTCCAGCTACTTTCATGACTTCAGGTCATCCCAGAGTGCCTCACTGCTTTTTGAGGTGTAGTCCCCGCTCTAATGTGGAAAATGGGCCGGCCAGCCATTTTATGCACAGCAAGCTCCCATAGACAGCAGTGTTGGATATTTTACATCTATCTGAGAGGGCAGACGTGGTCTCAGATTAACATCTCATTTGAACACGGGCACAACATGTGGTGATGTGCATCAATGTAAATGCATGTAGGCTAGCTAGACACTAGAGGGAGCACCAGTGATATCACACACACACACACTCAACCAATAGATCAGTTAGATAGGACACGACCAATGGACCTTCACGATACACACAGAGGTGACACCACCACAAGTGGGCATTACACCAACCCATATATAAAGGACACCACACACATGATCTGCCTCTTTCCAGTGGAGACAGTCAGTGAGTAGAGACACAGGATTGATTCAATATTACACCCACCACGTGGATTGCAGCAACTGGTTAGTCAGTCTGGGTAGCTATAGTAGGAATAGCAGTAGTGTCGAACCCGAGTAATAGAAGTGTAAATAGTTTAATAAACGTGTTGAAGTTATCTCCACGTCTGAACCTTCCTTTGTCAAGTGCACCACAAGGAAGCCGCTTATGTTACACCGAGAACATAACAAATCACCACAGACAGTGCAGCATTCATTCAGGACTGTGCTGGCACTGTAACATGCAGTATCTGCATGCAGGGTCATCATGAAGGCCTGCTTCATCGGGAATCTGACCTTCAGAGAGCCCCTACTCTCAGCTCAACCCCCATATAATTACTGTCACACTATGCCAAATGGCAATTGATTTTCAGGCCAATAGCTTTTCTAAACATCAATGTTCCCCATGGTTTGAACGGACTGATCTACTTTGTTGAAACTTCGATATACTCGCTTAAAAAGCTAGTCCAATCAAAAGGAACTCTGGCAAAATTCAGAAATATGACAGCAGCAAAATCATGAACAACATATAAGTGCTTGTGCTCCGGGGACCTGTTATCCCACCCTTGGGTGACAAACTGATAAAAGTGCAATGCACGCCTGCCCTTTCTGCCCATGCAATGAGCACAAAATTGAACAGGTAACTTAAAATCTGTGCTAATAGGCTATTTAGTGGCCTTAATTTGCCCTTTAATTGTCTGGGGTGTTGCCCTGAATCCCATGCATGCATACCAACCTCAATATTGTAAGGGTGCATGGTGACATTGGCACACATGCCTGATGCCATCTTGTACAATTTTACATGTGTTTGGGTTGGGTGTGCGCCCAAAATTGCACAGTAAAATTCTGGCCCATGTCAATACAGCGCTTCACGCAGTTGAATCTATTGCTGACGATGTGACAGCAAGACAGGGAGGGGATGAGATTTCAACTACTTACAAAAAAGTCCTGCAAGCGTTTGGATTATATTTCAGTTTCTGCAGAAACTTAATCATAGAAAGAGCAAAATTTAACAGGAGAAACCAAATAATATGATTTATGCTTCATCGAGGTGGTGGAAACATATACATCCCTAATTACTCGACACTCACCAGCAGGGGCAGCACAGTGGTGCAGTGGTTAGCACTACTGTCTCACGGCACTGAGGACTCTGGTTTGATCCCAGTCCTGGGATACTGTCCATGTGGAGTCTGCACATTCTCCATATGTCTGCATGGGTCTCACCCCCACAACCCAAAAAGATGTGCAGGGTAGGTGAATTGGCCATGCTAAATTGCCCCTTAATTGGAAAAAAAGAATTGGGTTCTATAAAATTTTTAAAAAGGAAAAAGAAACACTCACCAGCTACCGCAAAAAATTGCAGGGAATAAAACAAGCTCAGCAGCAAGCTGACAAATGTCTGCAGGTAAGATAATATTGTCTGGAAGGACGGCAAGACCATATAACCCGTAATCCAGTACTATACCAATCATTTAAACAGTACAAGGAGCTCACAGTTGTTGGCAATTTATTAGTCTTCAATGAGAGAATAGTCATACTGAGAGCACTTTGGCTTGATATTCTTCAAAGACTTTACCAAGATCACTTAAGGATAACAAAATGTTATATGACAGCCCAGCAATCAATCTGATGACCAGTGTTTAGATTCGGCAGGTGGTAAGTGCCGTATGAACCAAATCAAAAAAATGGAAACTTGAGAAGCGATCACAACTATTTTCTATTTGTATATTCCCAGGAGAAAATATATGTACTGAAGCCAGGAGCCACAAATTCCAGTAACAATTTTGCAGATTTTAAACATTAAAATTAAAACATTTCTTAGCAAAAGAAAAGAAAACTTAAACACAAAGGATTACATTTACACAGTTGGAATTAGTCTTACAGAACATTCCCCCAAAAGATTCTTACTTGGT
This sequence comes from Scyliorhinus torazame, assembly GCF_047496885.1. Classification (NCBI taxonomy): domain Eukaryota; kingdom Metazoa; phylum Chordata; class Chondrichthyes; order Carcharhiniformes; family Scyliorhinidae; genus Scyliorhinus; species Scyliorhinus torazame. The sequence continues at coordinate 38,569,289 of NC_092724.1, forward strand.
TATACTCACAAATAAACATTCTTTTCGACAACAGTCCTTATAGATAGTTAATCTATAAAATTCTAGCAATATTGCCACAAACCACAACCCGCTGTTGTTGTAGGTGAGATATTTCCCAGGGTTTCCCTCTCTATCCCACTCAACTGCTCAAATTCAAGACGTTAAGGCAAAACCCTGCTTTCTGGAACAACCAGTCGCGTCTCTAAGGTGGCTGAAGGCTGCTCACTTCACTTCTCCACAGTTCTGTCTCAGCACAGAGCAGTCTCTTGAGGAGATTTCATATGGTCACCCAAGCACAGCTTCCAACCACTCTTTAAATACATTTTTTCTCTTTCAAATGTTCCCATTATCCTAATCCTTCTTTGAAATTTACCTTTCCCAAAAAATAAAAACCTTTATGTTCTCCTTATGGCCACCACCTTCAGGTTACATAAAATTCAAAACCTTTTCCCTATTTATTCTTCAAGACCTATTCAAGTCTTCCACCTTACCTCCCTTTGAAATTCAACAGCTAAAAATCCAAATCCTCACTTATCTCGGAATACAAATTTCTATCCATGTTGTGTTTGCTTGTAGAATATCAAACTTGGCCCTATTCACTTGAAATGCCGGCCTATCACACTTAGCCCCTTTGATGTCCTTACCTTTATAGACACCTAGTCCCCAGCTTAATTAAATTAGTCATACATAGACACACCGCCCACAATCCTGCTTTGCAGAATACCACAGTAGATGCAGAAATATTTAAAAATAACATTTCTTTATACCAGACATTTGTCATTCTATAGAAGAAATTCTTTCTATTGTCTTACGTGTGCAGTAAATAGCGAAGAGCAAAAGGAAAGATCAACACCTTCTACTTTTCCATTCAGGCCGCAGGTGTGCCTGGAATTGGAGTTATTCAAATTTAGTGGGGTGGTAGAAATGTCCTTATTGCCAATGATTACTACTTGGGATGGATTGAACTAAACAGACTACATCGCATCATGGAGGAAGCAGTCATTCAATCACTGACGAGAATTTATGCACCACATGACATTCTGGTCACGCCAGTGTCAGATAATGGACCGCAATGTTTGCTAATGAGTTGTTCCAAAATTTTGCAAATAGATTACCAAATTGTTCAGTTAACCACTTCACCTTGTTATCCTCAAGAAAATGGAAAAGCTGAGAGAGGCATACAAATCATCAATGTTTTCCTGAAGAAGAATGGAGACCTTAATCTAACCTCAATCTTAATTTGAGTTATCCAACCTCAACACTGCAAAACAGTTTCTCACCATCTGAGTTATCAATGGGAAGGAGATTGAGAACACAACTTCCATCTCTGACACAGAAACTTAAACCCAATATCACCGGGGGAGGGTGAAACAGCATGAGGAAGAACAGAGAAACATAGAATTTACATAGAAACATAGAATTTACAGTGCAGAAGGAGGCCATTCGGCCCATCGAGTCTGCACCAGCTCTTGGAAAGAGCACCCTACCCAAGCCCACACCTCCACCCTATCCCCATTTCCCAGTAACCCCACCCAACACTAAGGGCACTTTTGGACACTAAGGGCAATATAGCATGGCCAATCCACCTAACCTGCACATCTTTGGACTGTGGGAGGAAACCGGAGCACCCGGAGCAAACCCACGCACACACGGGGAGAACGTGCAGACTCCGCACAGACAGTAACCCAAGCCCGGAATCGTATCTGGGACCCTGGAGCTGTGAAGCAATTGTGCTAACCACCATGCTACCGTGCTGCCCTAGCATCAAGAAACAGCCACAGCATCTCATTTTTCTACGTCACTAAACTTCCTCATTCTTGGAGCTATTCTCAGGAATGATTATGTCTCAAACTGTCAAACCTAGTCCTAACCAGATACTTAATGCTCTTTTTCAACCTGCTTTATTGCTCACTTTCAGGCTGGTAACATGCAATACAGATTCCCAGGAAAGATGGCTCCAGGTCAAACATATTATCCGGCTATCAAGTTTCCAAACGCATTCTTTATAAACAAATCATGGGATGTCATTGATCAACAATAGCATAAGAGAAAGCAGGAACACAACAGGTTAATTCTACTTGCAGATCAGGTTTTCCACAACACAACACAGTAATAGACATTCAGTGGAAGGGCAATTTATTAAACAATTGCTTAATGTAGACATTTATAGATCTCCCATGGCGAAGGTTGAAAATATTCATCCTAAAAATGCACAGGCCTTTTTTGGTTTATTACCATCATATATAGGAATTACACCATTAAGGGCAGAGAGTCTCCAGGATACAGGTGTGCTAGCTCCAGGCTTCCACTTGCAATTTCTAGGGGTCACTGTTTCGCCACCTTAAATGTGGCTCCTGACATCAGAGGGAACAGTTCAGGAGGTGCATTTTCCATGGCAGGAATTCCCTCAGCCTCGACCTGCCTTCTGTCGAGTGCCTAGCACACCAGCGATGAGAAGGCTGACCTGGATTCGGAGTAGTGCAAGAGGGGAAACAACTGAGGGTCTGGGCCTATGCCCTGAGGCAGACCACCCAGAATATTGTTGCCAGCCTTGAATCGTTTCAGCCCCCTTATATGAACGGCCAAATGTTAAATTGGAGGTCTTGTGGCACAGTGGGCAGTGTCCCTGCCTCTAGGCCAATAGCTCTGGAGTTCAAGTTCCACCCCAGAAGGAGGTTCATAACATGGTCAGGCAGGTTGAGTGTGACAACCTGAAAATTCTTCCAAACATGCCAACGGTTGGCGGTAAGAGGGGGAGTGACTCCTGGTCAGCCACATGTGATGTGAAGTGGCGCCTCTGAGGCTATAAGCTCCTAGCCACAGACTGACGACCTGCTCTGGGAATTATTAGCTGTGGTAGTACCAGGTATTGCGGTACCTAAGAAGCTGATGACCATTGGTTAGACCCAAGAGTTTACCTTTGGCTGTTGTAACGTAGCTCCGCCCTGACAGGCGGTGTATAAGAAACGGTGCCATCCCAGCAGCCTTCACTTTCTGTACCGAAGCTGCTGGGGAACAAGTTCTAGTAGATTAAAGCCTTGAGTTATGAAATCACTTCATCTTGAGTGTAATTGATCGCGCATCACTAGCTATGGAAACTTAGTGCGCAACTGGGTGAGAGAAGAGAATTGGAATGGAAAGGTTTAATTAAAAATGTTTTTCCATGAGTGATGCCTGTGTTCCTCCAGAGTTTTTGGCACCCTTGTAGGTGTCCACTCTAGTGGCCTACCCACCATGGCCATATTTGCATCCTAGCAGTATTTCCACTTTAGCGCCTTTACAGTTTAGTAACTGCCGACCCAATCAGCATTCCTGTCCAGACAGGCTTCCCAGCTTGGTGGCATTCCAACACTATCCCATTATCATAGATAAATAACCACAATAGTGAAAATCAACAGTGCCCAGTCAGAAACAGGAGAAGGAAAGTCAGAACTCCCACTTATATAAAACCTTTTACAAATTCAGGGAATCGCCAAGTGCTTTTCAGCCAATGAAGTGGTTTTGGAGTGTAGTCAATGTTGTAATGTAAGAAACATGGCGCCAATTTTGTGCAGAGTAAGATCCCACAAACAGCAGCATTATATTCACCGGTTAACTTTTTAGTAATTTTGCATGAGGAATAGATATTGGGCAGAAGAGCCTGGAGAACAACCCTGCTCTTCTTCCAGGAATACAGTAGGACCTTTTATTTTCATCTTCGAGGACAGGTTTCACATCTTATTTGCATGGCGCAGGGACGGCATATTCAGTACAAGAACCATCCTCAGGATTCATTCACTATGAAACACTACTAACATCAACTGGATGTAAAATGTACTGTTGTTACTGTCCCACCTTAGAAACAGGGTGGGGTAGTAATCGCACCTCACAGGGTGAGGTAGGTAACAGTCGCACTCTGATTATACATTAGGTTATGTCAACCTCGCTCAGTTATTCTTTCTGTCTGATGCAGTGCTCATTATCAGTTCTGGCTACAACATGTGGCCCACTCACAGTGTTCATGGAAGCTTTAGACACTTCTTGTAACAGACAAGAACGTTTTTGGGATATTTCAGGTTGCTCTCAAATAATGTGATACTTGTAATCCATACTGTTTTATCTCGATTCCTGGCCTGGGCTGTTTCAAGATTTTGTCATCAATAATTTGATATCAATAAGCAGGTGATCTCGCATTCCCTCCCCTGACTGAGTTCAACATATTCAGATATAGCTCAGGCTCCTTAAGGTAAACACAAGAAGGGCCTGGAAGAAAACTAAAAGAATAAATCCAGAAAAGCCTCTCTAACCTCTCTGGAGTTCAGCAGCTGAATGTGGTGACCCCTGGACAGAATGGAGATTATTAGGCATTTTCCCCATTAATTGGGTGACATGATGGCACAGTGGTTAGCACTGATGCCTCACAACTCCAGGGTTCCGGGTTCAATTCCAGCCTCGGGTGACTGTCGGTGTGGAGTTTGCACTTTCTCCCTATGTCTGCGTGGGTTTCCTCTGGGTGCTCCAGTCCAAAGATGTGCAGGTTAGGTGGATAGGCTATGCTAAATTACTCCTTAATGTCTAAAAGGTTAGGTTGGGTTACGGGGATGGGGTGGAGGCATGGGCTTAAGTAGGGTACTCTTTCCCAGGGTCGGTGCAGACTCGATGTGCCGAATGGCCTCCTTCTGCACTGTAAATTCTATGAAAAACAATCTATAATCACACCCAGATACTACACTGCTGTAAATGAAATTGACTTTATGCACATAATATGAATTATGTAACTGTTCTCCACTCATTACATTTTGCTGGGGAAATAATCCATTTGTATTATGTAATTATTAGATTTTTCACAGCAGTATGCTGTTTACTGGGTTGATTTCCTGTGAAACAGATTGCTTGCTGTGGGTCCTGCTGTAAATCCTGTGCTGCCTTCAACTCAACGGCTGACACAGTAAAGTCAATGGATACTTTGAAACTTAACAGCGCTCCATGGTGTGCACATGTCTGTTCCCAACATAAGCAGCTCCCTTGGCACGTGAGAAATTCTGAAATGGCTGGGACCAGCCTCCTGACAAAAACCTATTCACAAAATGACGGGAATTACCTCCCAAAAGCTTTGGACGAGTATATATTCCAAACCATGATTCCAGTACCCAAATGCAAGGGTCATTCAGCTTCCTGTTTCTTCCACTCTAATTGAAAGTGGAGAAAATGGAATAGCAGCATTAACGAGCTTAAAGCTCTCGTGCTATGTTCACATTATAATTGGGCTTGTTCCCAATGGTTTTTTTTTCTCATTCACACCACAAAAACAGTGTTCACAAAAGAACAGGGCTATAATCTGAAACTTAACTTAAGCATTATGTATATGGGTAATAGTGGAACACAGTACAAAGCATCATTTCTGTTGTAAACCTGCTACTGCATAATTTGTAGGATTCCATTGTGCCTCATGCTACGTAAGAACATATACTTTCAGCTATGCCAGACATGATTGTGGTAATATTCTAACCTGTTAGAGATGTTTATTTAGGAACTGATTTATTTAAAGGGACACGTATTGTGGACTCAATGTTGAACAGGCGAATATGAGAGTTTGATTCTGGAGTTTATCAAATAGAACAGACAGACAATTCTTCTTGTGGTAGTGCAGCCCCATTAAGGGGGCGGGCCTGGTGGACCACGTGACCGGCTTGAGCCAACCATGCAGGGAGCGCATAAACCTCAACAAATAGCCAGTTTGTGCGGGACCCTGGAGCCAAAGAGACAAGACCCATCTTTTTGTGCTCCATGCCTGAATAATTACCAGCCTTCTCTTTTCATTAATAAACCCCTTTGTTACTGCTGGAAGCCTCCAGAGTGTTTCTCGAGCTACCATATTGGCGATGAGGTAAAAGGTCCAATCACAGCCGGCAGTACCTCTTGATTCGAGGGGGGAAGGAAGGAGCAATTGTAAAAAGAAAGAAGGACCAACGAGGAATAGGGAACCATCAAAGCGTGAGTGCAAATGCCTATTATTGGTAAACTAGATGCGTTTGACTAAGGAGCTGAAGGTTGGTGCCAGTACATCAGACAGCTCTGTTTTTTCTTCATCGTGAAAGAGATCACAGGGGAAGACAAGCAGAAGGTAATACTTCTTTCAGTTTGCGGGCCCCAAACATAAAATCTAATGAGGAACTTCATGTCCCCGGAGGCCTCACCTTAAAGACCTTTGATCAGATCGTCAAGTTGATCAAAGAACACTTTAACCCAAGGCCTTCGATTATACTCCAATGTTATAAATTTAACACTGCAGTTAGAGACCCTGAAGAGTCCATCTCAGCCTTCATAGCCAGGCTTTGTCAATTTGCTAAGCACGGTGAGTTCGGGACTGCACTTACTGATATGCTGCGTGATCGGCTCGTTTGTGGAATCCATAATCGCAACCTCCAAAAGAAACTCCTGGCAGAAATCGCTATTATGTTGGAAAAAGCAATCAAGATAGCTCTAACGATGAAAAAGGTGCCACTGAGTTCCAAAGTGTAGCTGAAGGGGAAGCCAATCAAGTGTGTTGACAAAAAAGGGCAAACATTTCAGTTCTATCACTGGCAATTTCAAAGCAAGTCAGTGGCTCTTGACACTGTTACTTAAAACCACTTCAGTTCTTCCCTATTCGCCCGACTCCGCCTCGACCATGACTGACGATAGACTATAGCCACAAGTTAATTCAGTCAGGATCCCTTTTGTGCAATTACTCATTCTTGTTGATGAACAATATCCATTGATCTTACTTCTTCCGGTAATCTCACAACATGTCTGTGCCACAATCTATCTTTCCATTAGCCCCTTTGCAGCACCAGGGTGTTTAGCAACTAGTTCAGTGTCAGCGAAAGTCCAGAAATCACTGTCAGGAAAGTTGTCACATGGAAGGAGATCTCAAACAGAATAAATTTAAGATCCAGCACAATTGAAAGCTGGAAAACAAAATAAGGATGACACAAATATTATTCAGTGAAAGAGCAAGTCATTTGAAATCCTCCAACATTCCCTTGTGCCTGAGAGCTCTGCAGGATGCAGGTTTCTGTATTGAATTAATAGAAACCTCAGGGTAGGTGCCCTGACTCCTGGTAATTGTTATGCCAGTTTACAGTTTTGCAGTAAAATGGTTGGCAAGACATGAAAGTTAGTTTGAGAGTTCAAAAATCCTGCCAGTAATGCCAGATCACAGATTCTAATAGGTTCAAACGGATGTATAAATATTTTATATCCTTGTCAGTTAAAAATAACAATTGCTGCTAATTCCAGGAATATCGAACCGTAGAAAAGGAACAGCACAGAAGGGGGCCAATCAGCCCGCCTTGTCCATGCAGACCCAAAGAAACCCAGGTGCCCTTTCTAATCGATGGGCCGAATGGCCTCCTTCTGCACTGTAAATTCTATGAAATCCCATCTCCCTGCACACGGCCCATACCTTGCAGCAACTAAGGTAGAGATCCAAGTTCTTTATAAAAGAGTTTCGGGTCTCTGCCTCTACCACCAACCCCTTACACCAAATCTGCCTCCTTTACATTGTTCTGGGGTGGAAGCACAGTATTGGCATGAAAATGATTTGAGAGAGATTTTCTTGGCTTTCCCTCGTATCCTCTCAAATGATTGGAAGATCTGAGGAGGTCAGTGAGCAAGGGTCCAACTGGTAAGACTTTCAGAGATCTTTGGGCTATGGGGTCTTCTGGTCATGCACTGAAGCCATAAAGTCCTGAGGCTGATGGCCGGCCTGCCGTTCTGGCCTGATCCTGTTCCTTTTGTTTGAGGGTGCGATGAGCCAGACTGATATGGGCACAAATTGCTGTTACCAATTCTGTGGCCAAGTTAAGGGATTGGGAACAATGCAGTAATGTTGATGTATTTGGCCCACATTGTTGCACGATGCAATGTGAGGAACTAGTCTGTTGGATTACATTATATTAGTACATTATTCTCAACGGATTAACATGAACAAGAAGGAATAATTTCTCTGTTGCAGCTGGAACAAGTTAATGCACCCTCAGCACTAAATATTTTAAAGCCAGAAGCATAGAAAAAGTGAACCTTATCGAGCCGAGCACTGTAAAAACTATTAGTTACACCCTGGAATGTGAATTATTCAAAGCTGTCACCTATCTCTGAAATGGGATTGAAAACTGGGATGGAAGGATACTGAACACATTGGAGGTGTAAGTCAGCACAATTAACATCCTTTGCAACCACAACTAAAGCAATATTCGAAGTAAGCTGCACCATAAACAGCAACTTGCGTTTGTAAAACGTCTTTAGTGCAGTAAAAAAAATCCCGAGTGCTTTCACAGGAATGGAATCAGACAAAAACTGACACTCAGATATAGGAGAGATTACATCAGGTCATCAATGTCCCCTCTCATTTTTTAAATTGTGCACAGTTTTGAATGCACAATGGCTTTAAACGTTCTCTGCACGGTCGCGCTATCTTAAAGAGGACAGAATGGCCTATGAGGAAAGTTCCAGGCTGCCTTGTGGCTGCGACAGCAACTGTGCGTGCACAATTTACAGAGGACATTGCAGATGACCAAAAGGTAGTTGTAGAGGAACGGTTTAAGGAATGGCTTAATGGATGCGAGAGTGATGGGGAGATTTAGGGAGGGAATTTCAGAACTTGAGATTTTAGCAGTCGACGAAATGGTCATCAATGATGGGATGAACAACATCGAGGATTCATATTGGCACGGTGGCACAATGGTTAGCACTGCTGCCCCGTAGTACTAGCGACCCGGGTTCAATTTTGGCGTTGGCATCACTGCCCGTGTGGAGTTTCCACATTCTTCCCGTGTCTGCATGGATGTCCTTCATATTCTCCGGTTTACTCTCACGGATGTTAGGGTTAGGTGAATTGGTCATGAAAATTGCCCCTTTGTGTCCAAGGATATTCAGGTTACGTGGATAGAGTGGAGTCGACGGGAAGTGGACATGAGTAAAGAGCTCTTTCGAAGAGTCGGTGCAGACTGGATGGCTGAATGTCCTTGTTTTGCACTGTAAGGATTTTATGATTTCATGATTTTATAAGAGGCCAGAATTGGAAAAATACATTCTTGGAGGGCTGGCGGAGGTTATGGAGATAGGATGGAGAGAAGCCATGGAGGGATTTGAACACAAGGAGGGGAATTTTAAATTTGAAGTATTGATAGACCAAGAGCCAATATATGTCAGTGACTACAAGGTGAACGGGAGTAGATGTGAGTCAACCTACGGGAAGTTTTGGATGAGTCCGACTTTACACAGGGTAAAATGAGGGAGGCCAGCCAGAATAGCATTGCAATAGTCAAATCTGGAGGAGTAAAAGCAAGGACAATGGTTTCAACAGCAGATGGGCTGAGGCAGGATGGAGACAACTTGTGTTGTAAAACCCATATATATCAGTGTGGCTTTGTTCAGCACAGCCTGTGGCAATAACATAAAACATTTCACGGTCCATATTTCCTCTGGTAGATATTTGAAGGCTCGAATTGCTCACTAATGGAAAAGTTCTTAAAACACAGCTTTTATCAAGTTAGCAGAACCTTCGGTAACCACAGATTTAAGAGTCTGTCTGCAAATTAGAATTTTTGCACTTGTCAGATAGCTAACAAACTGCTTAGTTGACATAAATCTCAGCGAATAGCTATTTCAGCTGTGTGCCAAGGAACCCGAGCTTTGATGCGGTGATCGGACATGGGTAACTCGAAACCCACAGGCAGAGAGAGGTAGTATCAGCGAAGTTGCTCACTGTTCAGCCAAATAGTGTCAGACAAGTTGCCACTTGGAAGGAAAAAACAGGTTAGGTAAACTGGGGATCCATTGGAAGCCGGAAAGAAATTAGAATTTGAATAGGATCACATTAAGGAAACAATATATAGTGCAAATGTATCCTACCATCCTACCTTAATCTGTCCTCTAGACTTAGAGCTGCAAGATAAAGGAATTGACCACTTAGCTTCAGCGATGAGGCAATATTGCTCATGTAGACCTTTGGAAAGTGGCAGAAGGTAGCTGGACACTTGAAAACCTAGAGCTGTTCCTTACATCTGTATCACTGAAGCATGGCAAAGTTAACGTAGGGTGCAATTAAAAGGACCAAAATCTCCTTGTTAATGCATGTTGTTATAATCAGGGTGATTGCTGAATTCCATGATGTACCTTTGGTGCCATCTTTGACTCCACAGCTACCTCTTTCTAGCCTTCCGAGATTTGAGAGAAAGTAAACAATTTCATTGACATAGAGTCATCCAGGCTTGAAACGTTAGCTTGCTTTTCTCTCCACAGATGCTGTCGGACCTGCTGAGATTGTCCAGTATTTTCTGATTTTGTCTCAGATTCCAGCATCCGCAGTAATTTGCTTTTAATTTCATTAATATGGTTACTTTCACAACCTCAGCAACACTTCACAAACAATGAGCCATGTCTGGAGTGTAAACACTTTTGTAATGAAAAGGGGGGGAGGGAGGGGCGGGACAGTAAATTTGTGCATGTTTAGCTCCAACAGACTGAAATTAGATAAACGATCAGATATTCCTGGGTGGGGGGGGGGGGGGGGGGGGGTGTTAAGTGAAGTTACTTGAAAGTTTAATATTGCCCAGGATACTGAGAGAATTACACTCCACTTCCTTGAATAGTTGCCATGGGTCCATCTGAAAGGACAACAGGGACTTCACTTTTAACCAGGAGAGGACACCTGACATCTGATTGGTTGGCCATTGCCAATTCTGTTTCTCTCAGAACTCTGAAGCAGATATACATTTGACAATGCTCTGCTTTCATTACTGAATCTTAAACCCTTTTTTTCACTAATGATTGCCAGATCTCGATGCACTTTCAGAACAAAACGTACTTTTATATTGTACCCCATGGATTAATAATAGTTTCATGACCATTGCTTTCGAAAAAGAAAAGGCCTATAGACATAAACAAGCTGTTAGTGAGGTGATTGTTTTCCTGTTGTTTTGGAAATAGCACTTTGACTAATGCCGCAAAACAAATTTGAGGCCCATCAAAATATTTTCTTAAAGGGAGACTTCCTGTGATATCATGTAAAGACAAGCCACACAAAATGTAGCTCCCGGCAAGGTCTTTTTATTTGATCCCTTTTACTTGCTTTTTCTGGGGGGTTTGGTTTTGGAGGAGATCCACAAAGCTCAGGGTGAGATGCAGGCGGGGAAGGCGCTGGGGCCTTTGGGTTCCTGGTAACATTTTACAAAAGGTTCGTGGACCTGCTGGCCCGATTGGTGTTGGGGATGTTTAAACACTCATTGGCTTGGGGTTCCCTTCTGGAGACGTTGAGGCAGGCGTCCATCTCCCTCCTTCTGAAGATGGACAAGGACTCCACAGAGTGTGGGTCGTTCCGCCCAACCTCTCTGCTTAACGTGGATGCAAAACCTTTAGCTAAAATCCTAGCATTGAGTTTGGAGTCCTGCCTCCTGGAGGCAGTGGGGGAAGGCCACAGTGGTGGCAGAAAACTGTCATCCATCGTGAGGCAGCTAATTAATGTAGCTCTTATGCCAGCGGTGGGACCAGAACCAGAGATTATTGTGTCTCTGGATGGCGAAAAGGCATTCGATAGGGTCGAATGGAGCTACTTCTTCTCGGTTCTGGAGAAGTTTCAGCTTGGTTATGGGTTTGCATCGTGGGTCCAGCTGTTATATAAAATGCACCTCAACGAGCAACATGAATTTGGGGTTGATCAGGCTGCACAGGGGGGCGAGGATGCTCTATGTCTCACTTGTTGTTCACTTTGGGGATCAAACCATTGACGATTGCTTTGAGGGCCTCGGAAAAGTAGAGGGGAATTGTGAGGGGTGGAATAGAGCACAGGGTGTCCCTATACGCGGGCGACCTTTTACTGTATGTTCGGAATCCAGGGACAGTTTTGGGGGAGGTAATGGGGATATCCTTTTCAGGATGTAAACTAAATGTTGAGAAGAGTGAATATTTTGTAGTCTGTAGTCGCGGACATGACAAAAACATGTGGACATGATTTGCCGGACCCTTCTCCACATCTCTCCCATTTATTGTCTCTCCGAAAAGAACCCACTCATCCGGGCCCCATCACCGACTACTTTAAATGATGAGTTAGTGAGGATGCAGCTCCAAATTTCTGGATAAGTTAGATTGGAAACTCTGTGTCAGGATTAGCTGAGACTGATGGGCCTGAAGAGGGATGCTGGGAGTTTGATTATTAATGGCCATTGATGGAAATTACCTTTTTTGGAGAGCAATTTCTTTTTTTATATTGAGGTTATTCCTTGCTTCTGACAGCCTGAGAGAGGGAGAGGTCACTGGAAGATTTTGACCCCCTCCCATCAGTACAGGAAATGCCTGTCAGTAGCAGGAATAACACTGAGGAGGGAGGGGTAGGCAATAGAGGAAAGGACAGTGAGGCATCATCTAAGGAAAATACATTTGACCAGGTATTGCCTGAGCTCAAGAAAAGTACAGAAAGACTGGGAGAGCTACAAAAGAATACACAAACCAGTAAGGGATATCAAGGCGAGAAACGTAATTTATTTAAAATATGTTTAAAACTGATCGGGAGAAAAATAGGGCAATGTACAATAGAGTCCAGGATGGTGTCTATGGCAAGGTATGATAAAGAATGTATAAGGAAATTAACTGTGCACCAGACCTAACTTTTCAAAGCTCTCTGTTTAGTGATTGGGTCTTTCGATTGGAAAATCTCAAATATCACCCCATTATTTAAGAAGGGAGCATTCAGGTATCTACAGAGCTCTGAGTTCAGCATAAGTTGTGGGGTTGTTACTGTATTTTGATTTGGATAATTATCTGAAAAGAAATAAGTTGCACAGAGAAAAGGCAGGGACATGGAGGAAGGTCAGTTGCTCTAGCACGGTGGCACAGTGGTTAGTACTGCAGCCTCACAGCATCAGGGACCCAGGTTCAATTCCGGCCTTGGGTGACTGTCTATGTGGAGTTTGCACATTCTCCCCGTTGTTGTGTTGGATGTTCCTCTACACAAACGAACCAACACAGTTGTAGATGGTACAACTCTGTTTTATTACTCTTGATAACAACATCTGTAAACTTATGACTGTGGTTCGTACTTTACCCTTTAACCTGTGGACCCAGCCCTAACACCATCTTAGAGAGGCATTCAGCACATGGTGTATGGCTGAGTGGCACGCTGTGAGCTCTGTGCCCTGAGCTGTCTCCTGCTGGAATGAGCGGGAACTGTGGTGTTCCCTGTTTTATAGTGCGTGTGCTCTCACTGGTGATTGGCTGTGATGTTACGTGTGTGTTGATTGGTCCGTTGATCTGTCCATCAGTGTGTATGTGTGTTTGCACCATGATATGTTTATCTGAATATCATGACACCCGTGTCTGCATGGGTTTCCTCCGGGTGCTCCAGTTTCCTCCCACAGTCCAAAGATGCGCATGTTAGGTGGATTGGCCATGATTAAAAAAAAACAGTTGAGCCGTAGTGTCAGATTTGATGGGGTTACAAGGATAAGGGTAAGGTGTGGAAGTGGGCCTAGGTAGGGTGCTCTTTTGGAGGGCTGGTGCAGACTTGATGGACAGAATGATTTACTTCTGCACTGTAGGGATTCTATGGATTCTAGGGAAAAGGAAAATGGGAATCGGCATACAACAGACCAAATGGCCTCTTTCTGTTCTGCAACAATTCCATGATCCTAAGTACTTCTAAGACGGTAGCAATATGGTTACAAAATTGACAGGAAACAGAGAGTAGTGGTTGATGGCCACAATGTCAACATTGGTGGGTTCTATTAAACATAGTGGCATTGTGAACTGAGAGGTGGATAGTGTAGAACTTTAAAAGGACGTAGACAGGTTGGTGGAATGGGCGGATAAGTGGCAGATGAAATTTAATACAGAGACGTGCAAAGTGATTCAATTTGGTAGGAAGAACCCAGAGAGTCAATATAGAATAAAGGGTAAAATTGTAAAGGGGATGAAGGAAGGATGTAAATGTGCACAAGTCATTGAACATGGCAGGACAGGCTGAGAGGGACCAATAGCACTGCATCCTAGGCTTTATTAACAGAGTATAAAAGCAAGGAAGTCATGTTCAATGTCTATAGAACATCGGTTCAACATCAGCTGGAGTACTGCGTCCAGTTCTGGGCAGCACAATTTAGGGAAGTTGTGAAGGTATTAGAGGGAGTGCAGCAATGATTCACAAGATTAGTCCCAAGGATGAAGAACTTCTGTTGTTGGAGAGGCTGTGACTGTTTCCCTTGGAGAAGAGATGAGTGGGTGGAGAGTTGATCGATGCATTTACCATGAGGGGTGTGGAAAGAGTAGATCGGGATAACTTTTCCCATTGGGAGAAGGATTGAGAATAAGAAGGCACAGATTAATGGTAATTAGCAAAAGAAGCAATGGCCACATGATGAACAACACTTTTCTGCACCAGTGGTTTGGATCTAGAATGCATTGCCTAAGATTGTGGAGGAGGCAGGACCAATCGAGGCATTCAATAAGGAATTGGATTGTTATGAAAAAGAATGCATGGGGTTATGGGGAGAGGGCAGGGAGGTGGAAATAGGTAAATAACTTTTGTCGGGAACTGGCCCAGACACAAGAGGCCGAAATGCCTCCTTCTGTGCTGTAACTATTCTGTAATTCTGCGATTCTTTAAGGTACACATGCCAACAAGCTACAGAGGAAGCTTATGCTTTTCAGGATCAAATTGGGAACTTTAGCAATCATTTCCCCTCCACTTTGCACCTACGTAGGAATACTGTTTCAGGCCAGTCCAGACAAAAATTAGCCCTCCTGAATGAGATTGTGGACATTTTAAAAAAATATTCTTGGAATGTGGCAAGGCCAGCATTTATTCTCATCCCATATCACCCTTGAGGATATTTAAGAGGGCAGTTAAAGTCAGCTACATTGCTGTTGTTCAGGATGATCACAGACGTCTTTACCTAAAGGGCATTAATGAACCAGGTGGTTCATTCAAACCGGACGGTCTGCACCTGGGCAGGACTGGAACTGATGTCCTGGGGGGATGTTTGCTAGAACTGTTAGGGAGGGTTTAAACTAATGTGGCAGGGGGATGGGAACCGATGCAGGAAGTTGGAAGGTAGTAAAACAGGGACAGAAACAAAAGGCAGTAAGGGGGAAAGTGTAAGGCAGAGAAGCCATAGTCAGAAATCAAAAAGGGCGACAGTACAAGGTACAGTGACTGAGGGGAGCTCAGTGAATAGGACCAGTAATACAAAAAGGAATAAAACGGGAAGTAAAAACATGAATGGTAAGCGACGCGGCAGGTTGTTACATGAAGATATGGGTTCAACGACAAGGAAAATTAGGAGAAAAGTTAAGAGGAAATATAACTTAGGAGAGGTTACTGATCGAGGTGTTACGATTCAGAACAGAGGTAAAAAAGCCAACATAAGTGTACTTTACCTGAATGCTCGTAGCATTCGGAATAAGGTAAATGAGTTGATGGCGCAAATCATCGTGAATGACTATGATTTAGTGGCCATTACTGAAACATGGTTAAAGGATGGTCACAACTGGGAGTTAAATATCCAAGGGTATCAAACTATTCGGAAGGACAGAGTGGATGGTAAGGGAGGTGGTGTAGCTCTGTTATTTAAGGATGACATCCGGGCAATAGTAAGGGATGACATCGGTGCTATGGAGGATAAGGTTGAATCCATTTGGGTGGAAATCAGGAATAGTAAGGGAAAAAGTCACTGATAGGAGTAGTCAATAGGCAACCAAATAGTAACATTATGATGGGGCAGGCAATAAACAAAGAAATAACGGATGTATGTAAAAATGGTACAGCAGTTATCATGGGGGATTTTAATCTACATGTCAATTGGTTTAACCAGGTCGTCAAGGCAGCCTTGAGGAGGAGTTTATAAAATGTATCCGCGATAGTTTCCTAGAACAGTATGTAATGGAGCCTACGAGGGAACAAGCGGTCCTAGATATGGTCCTGTGTAATGAGACAGAATTGATTCAGGATCTTATAGTTAGGGATCCTCTCGGAAGGAGCGATCACAATATGGTGGAATTTAAAATACAGATGGAGGGTGAGAAGGTAAAATCAAACACTAGTGTTTTGTGCTTAAACAAGGGAGATTACAATGGGATGAGAGAAGAACTAGCTAAGGTAGACTGGGAGCAAAGACTTTATGGTGAAACAGTTGAGGAACAATGGAGTACCTTCCAAGCGATTTTTCACAGTGCTCAGCAAAGGTTTATACCAACAAAAAGGAAGGATGGTAGAAAGAAGGAAAATCGACCGTGGATATCTAAGGAAATAAGGGAGAGTATCAAATTGAAGGAAAAAGCATACAAAGAGGCAAAGATTATTGGGAGACTAGAAGGCTGGGAAATCTTTAGGGGGCAACAGAAAGCTACTAAAAAAGCTATAAAGAAGAGTAAGATAGATTATGAGAGTAAACTTGCTCAGAATATGAAAACAGATAATAAAGGTTTCTACAAATATATAAAACAAAAAAGAATGGCTAAGGTAAATATTGGTCCTTTAGAGGATGAGAAGGGAGATTTAATAATGGGAGATGAGTAAATGGCTGAGGAACTGAACAGGTGTTTTGGGTTAGTCTTCACATTGGAAGACACAAATAACATGCCAGTGACTGATAGAAATTAGGCTATGACAGGTGAGGACCTTGAGAAGATTGCTATCACTAAGGAGGTAGTGATGGGCAAGCTAGTGGGGCTAAAGGTAGACAAGTCACCTGGCCCTGATGGAATGCATCCCAGAGTGCTAAAAGAGATGGCTAAGGAAATTGCAAATGCACTAGTGATAATTTACCAAAATTCACTAGACTCTGGGTGGTCCTGGCGGATTGGAAATTAGCGAACGTGTCACCACTGTTTAAAAAAGGAGGCAGGCAGAAAGCGGGTAATTATAGGCCAGTGAGCTTAACTTCGGTAATAGGGAAGATGCTGGAATCTATCATCAAGGAAGAAATAGCGAGGCATCTGGATGGAAATTGTCCCATTGGGCAGACGTAGCATGGGTTCATAAAGGGCAGGTCGTGCCTAACTAATTTAATGGAATTTTTTGAGGACATTACCAGTGCGGTAGATAACGGGAAGCCAATGGATGTGATATATCTGGATTTCCAGAAAGCCTTTGACAAGGTGCCACACAAAAGGTTGCTGCATTAGATAAAGATGCATGGCATTAAGGAGAAAGTAGTAGCATGGATAGAGGATTGATTAATTAATAGAAAGCAAAGAGTGGTGATTAATGGGTGTTTCTCTGGTTGGCAATCAGTAGCTAGTTGTGTCCCTCAGGGATCAGTGTTGAGCCCACAATTGTTCACAATTTACATGGATGATTTGGAGTTGGGGACCAAGGGCAATGTGTCCAAGTTTGTAGACAACACTAAGATGAGTGGTAAAGCAAAAAGTGCAGAGGATACCGGAATGCTGCAGAGGGATTTGGATAGGTTAAGTGAATGGGTTAGGGTCTGGCAGATGCAATACAATGTTGACAAATGTGAGGTTATCCATTTTGGTAGGAATAACAGCAAAAGGGATTATTATTTAAATGATAAAATATTAAAACATGCTGCTGTGCAGAGAGACCTGGGTGTGCTAGTACATGAGTTGCAAAAAATTGGTTTACAGGTGCAACAGGTGATTAAGAAGGCGAATAGAATTTTGTCCTTCATTGCCAGAGGGATGGAGTTTAAGACTAGGGAGGTTATGCTGCAATTGAATAAGGTGTTAGTGAGGCCACACCTGGAGTATTGTGTTCAGATTTGGTCTCCTTTCTTGAGAAAGGACGTACTGGCACTGGAGGGTGTGCGAGGAGATTCACTAGGTTAATCCCAGAGCTGAAGGGGTTGGATTACGAGGAGAGGTTGAGTAGACTGGGACTGTACTCGTTGGAATTTAGAAGGATGAGGGGGGATCTTATAGAAACATATAAAATTATGAAGGGAATAGATAGGATGGGCAGGTTGTTTCCACTGGCGGGTGAAAACAGAACGAGGGGGCATAGCCTCAAAATAAAGGGAAGTAGATTTAGGACTGAGTTTAGGAGGAACTTCTTCACCCAAAGGGTTGTGAATCTATGGAATTCCTTGCCCAGTGAAGCAGTAGAGGCTCCTTCATTAAATGACTTTAAGATAAAGATAGATAGTTTTTTGAAGAATAAAGGGATTATGGGTTATGGTGTTCAGGACGGAAAGTGGAGCTGAGTCCACAAAAGATCAGCCATGATCTCATTGATGGCGGAGCAGGCTCGAGGGGCCAGATGGCCTACTCCTGCTCCTAGTTCTTATGTTCTTAGGTGGATTTTTAAACTACAATCCAGTAAAATGTTACTATCTCATCAGTATCCTAAACATTTCAATTCCTGATTTTTCTAATGAACCAAATTTTAATTCCCCAGCTGTTATGGCGGGGTTAAAGGTTTCATCCAGGTTCCTGGATTGCTAGTCTATTAGCAAAGCTACAATCGTAAACCTGCTTGAGCAAACGGAGGTGAATGGGATCCATTGGCTCACTGTCCTGCAGAGGCAATGTTGGGCCCACCTTCAATTGAAGGTAATCAGGATGGAGTTGACCACCAATTAGACATTCATTCCTTAACAAACCTTCAACACCCTCTGTGTACAAACAGACCACTTGGACAAGAACCAGGCTGTCTGGTTCTAATAAACTTCGTTTGAACTGTAGCTGGGCACAGTTTTCCTGGGAATGGGAAGGTGATATAAATACAGCATTTTAGCAGTGAGCAGCTATAAAAACTCTTAATTCAGTAACTTAAAGAAGTAAGTACGCGGAGTGTCTTTTCACAGACTCTGGAAGTCCAGCCTTTCTTTTTTACTCATTTACAGAATGTGGAAGCTGCTGGCTAAGCTAGCATTCATACTTTGAGGAGGTGGTGGTGAGCTGCAATGGCCAATGGTGAACTACTGAAGTCCCTGTGGTGTAGGTACACCCACAGTGCTGTTCGTGAGGAATTTCAACCCAGCAACAGTGAAGGAAAAGAAATCTATTTCCAAGTCAGGATGGTGAGTGACTTGGAGGTGAACTTCCAGGTGGTGGCGTTCCCAAGAGTTCTGCTGCCATTGTCCTTCTAGGCGGGAGCAGTAGTAGGTTTGGAAGGTGCTGCCTAAGGGGTGTGGGTGAGTTCCTGCAGTGCATCCTGTACATGGCTGCCACTGTTCGTCGATGGTGGAGAGAGTGGATGTTTGTGGAAGGGATGCCAATCAAGTTTGCTGCTTTGTTCTGGGTGGTGTTGAGCTTCTTGTGTGTTGTTCAGCTGCACTCATCCAGGCAAGCGGAGAGTATTCCATCACACTCCTGACTTGTGTCTTGTAGATGGTGGACAGGCTTTGGGGAGTCAGGACTGTCGTATTGGGTGTTCCGCTATACAAACGAACCAACACGGTTGTAGATGGTACAACTCTGTTTTATTATTCTTGATAACATCTACTGTATACTTCTGGCTGTGGTTCATACTTTACCAGTTAACCTGTGGACCCAGCCTTAGCACTATCTTAGAGAGGCACTCAGCACATGGTGTATGTCTGAGTGGCACGCTGTGAGCTCTGTGCTCTGAGCTATCTCCTGCTGGAATGCACGGGAACAGTGGTGTTCCCTGTTTTATAGTGCGTGTGCTCTCACTGGTGATTGGCTGTGATGTTGTGTGTGTGTTGATTGGTCCGTCGATCTGTCCATCAGTGTGTGTGTGTGATTGCACCATGATATGTTAATATGAACATCATGACATCCCCCCTTTTCACAAGACTATGTGCCTATATGATAATAAATATTGGTGTGTACTGAGTGCAGCTGAATATGTGTGTGCAATATCTACAACATGTACATGAGGCTAAACTATATACATAGGAAGGTGTCAGGTGCAACATAGCAACGAGGTTGTACCATAAACAAAACAAGTGCAATCATCAAATATCGAAAGAGAACTCCTGGAACGACAAAAAGAGAAAAACATTAACATCGTTGCATAACAATTCAGTGAGTCCAATGTGCAAACAGGCTCATAAGTCCAGCCTAGTAGGTGGGCGACGAATTCGGGTTGACCGCCTCAAGGGTGGGTCAGGATCCACCGGCTGAGGAATGGGCCTGGCCACGGGCAATAAAGGAATAGGCATAGTGGCAGGAAGCTCCATGAAGTCGACATCAGGGACAGCAGGAGGGCGTGGCACCGGTGCATGATCAGGTAGTGAGCGCGGAAGCAGCCGAAGGGCCTGCCGATTACGCCGGCGAATGGAGCCATCAGGCATGCGAACCAGGAACGAGCAGGAGCCACACGGCGGAGAACTTTGTCAGTTGCCGACCAGCCACCCTCTGGTAGGTGTATGCGGACGTTGTCTCCAGGCGCCAGGGCAGGAAGATCAGTTGCCCGAGTGTCATGTGCCACCTTCTGCTGAGCACGCTGCTGTCGCATCCTTTGCAGTACTGGAGCATGGACGGGTTTAGGAACATGAATGGACGGTACAGTGGTCCTGAGGGCGCGACCCATCAACAGCTGGGCTGGTGAGAGGCCTGTGGATATGGGGCCGAGCGATAAGCCAGCAGGGCTAAACAGAAGTCAGATCTGGCATCAGCAGCCTTGCAGAGGAGCCGCTTCACGATATGGACGCCCTTTTCCGCCTTGCCATTTGACTGGGGATGCAAAGGGCTGGACGTCATGTGTGTGAAGCCATACGAAGTGGCAAAAGAAGACCATTCTTGGCTCGCAAAACAGGGCCCATTATCCGACATGACGGTAAGCGGAATGCCATGGCGAGCGAAGGTTTCTTTACATGCTCTGACTACAGCTGATGATGTCAAATCGTGCAGGCGTATGACTTCCGGATAATTGGCAAAATAGTCAATTATGATGACGTAGTCCCTGCCGAGCGCATGAAAAAGGTCCACACCCACCTTCGCCCAGGGGGACGTTACCAACTCATGGGGCTGAAGCGCCTCAGGGGGTTGCGCCGGCTGAAACCTTTGGCAGGTGGGGCAGTTGAGCAGCTTGTTGGCCATGTCGTCGCTGATGCCCAGCCAGTACACAGCTTCTCGGGCCCTCCGCCTGCACTTCTCAACCCCGAGATGGCCTTTGTGTAATTGTTTGAGGACCAGCCTGTGCATGCTGTGTGGAATCACAATCCGGTCCAACTTTAGGAGGACACCGTCAATGACGGCCAAGTCGTCCCGGACATTGTAGAATTGTGGGCACTGTCCTTTGAGCCACCCTTCCGTCATGTGGCACATCACACGTTGTAGAAGTGGGTTAGCCGCAGTCTCACGGCGAATGCGGGCCAGACTGGAGTCATCGGCTGGCAGATTGGCCGATGTGAAGGCCACATGCGCTTCGACCTGACAGACGAACCCCCCCGATTCGGGCGGTGTGCTCACTGCTCTGGACAGGGCATCCGCGATGATGAGGTCCTTTCCCGGGGTGAAGACCAGTTGGAAGTCGTACCTCTGGAGCTTGAGCAGAATTCACTGGAGGTGAGGGGTCATCTCATTAAGGTCCTTTTGTATGATGCCGTCCGGGGAGCGATGGTCGGTTTCCACGGTGAACTGAGGGAGACCATACACATAGTCGTGGAATTTATCTATGCCAGTTAACAAACCCAGGCACTCCTTTTCAATCTGCGCATAGCGCTGTTCTGTGGGGGTCATGGCCCGCGAGGCATAGACGACCGGGGCCCATGATGCAGTGTCGTCCCGTTGCAGGAGTACCACCCCAATGCCAGACTGGCTGGCATCAGCCGAGATCTTTGTATCTCAAGTAGTGTCGAAGAACGCCAATACCGGGGCAGTGGTGAGCTTGATCTTGAGCTCCTCCCATTCCTTCTGGTGTGCGGGCAGCCACTGGAACTCCGTAGTCTTCTTTACCAGGTGGCGAAGAGCCGTTGTGTGGGAGGCAAGATTGGGAATGAACTTCCCCAGGAAGTTGACCATCCCGAGAAAGCGTAGCACTGCCTTCTTGTCTGCCGGCTGCGGCATGGCTGTAATAGCTGTCACTTTGTCTGCATCCGGACGCACCCCTGACCAGGATATGTGGTCCCCCAGAAACTTTAGCTCAGTTTGGCCACAAGAATACTTGGCTCGGTTGAGGCGCAGGCCGTGTTCTCGTATCCGAGCAAAGTCGCGCTGGAGACGACCGATGTGCACCTGTGGTGTGGTGGACCAGATGATGACGTCGTCAACATAGATACGCACCCCTTCGATGCCCTCCATCATCTGGTCCATGATTCGATGAAACACCTCGGATGCCGAGATGATGCCAAACAGCATCCTATTGTAGCAGTATCTGCCAAAGGGAGTGTTGAAGGTTCACAGCTTCCTGCTGGACTGATGCAGTTGAATCTGCCAAAAATCCTTTGAGGCATCAAACTTTGTAAAAATTTTAGCCCGGGCCATTTCGCTTGTGATTTCTTCCCGTTTAGGTATGGGGTAATGTTCCCTCATAATGTTATTGTTCAGGTCTTTCGGGTCGATGCAGGTCCGGAGTTTGCCAGAGGGCTTTTTAACGCACACCATGGAGCTGACCCATGGCATGGGCTCCGTGACCCGGGAAAGCACTCCTTGGTCCTGCAGATCCTGCAGCTGCTGCTTGAGGCGGTCCTTGAGTGGTGCTGGGACTCTACGAGGTGCATGAATGACCGGGGTGGTGTCCGGTTTGAGGCGTATTCTGTAAGTGTAGGGCAGTGTGCCCATGCCCTTGAAAGCCTCCTGGTTGTGGGCGAGGAACGAGTGGAGCTGTGCCCTAAAGTCTGCATCCGGGAAATCGGACGTGCCTTCTGGAGACAGAGTGTGTACCCGTTGAACGAGCTGGAGAACCTTGCACTCCTGTGCGCCTAGCAGGGAGTCCTTCGAGGATCCAACTATCTCATAAGACAGTGTGGCTGTGTATGAATTGTGTGTAACCTTGAGCTTGCAGGATCCCATGGTCGGGATAACATTACCGTTGTAATCGACCAACTGACAGCGGGATGGCCGAATCGGTGGTTTGACCTTCAAGGCGTAGAAGTCTGACCAAGCAATGAGATTGGCAGAGGCACCAGTGTCTAAACGGAATGTGATTGGTGATCGGTTGACCGTTAGGGTGGCACACTATTCATCAGCCGGATTGACGCTGTGCACTGGCATCGGCTGGTGGGTCCTACTTGGGGACATCCAATTTCTGTCAATTACCGCAACGCGGAAGGCTTCCCGGTCGTCGGTATCACCGGTCTGTACGTCGTCAGGGTATGACTCTGTGTATGGAGGCTGAATGGTCCGCATGTCCCTGCGAGGCTGGCGGAATTGGGGAGCGTTGGCAGGTTGAGCTGCTCGACAGCAGGCAGCGTAGTGGCCCATCTTGCCACAGCGGAGGCATTGTCGATTTTTCGCTGGACATTGCCGCTTTAAATGTGCGGATCCACAGTTGCCGCACGTCGTGACATCATGGCGTTCGTTGTGTCACCGCGCATGGGCAGTTTGGTCCTGCGTAGAGCGCGCCTGGGCGTCACGTCCCTCTGCGTCGATGTCTCTTTTGGTGCGTACAAACGCGGGAGGCCACGTAAAGCACGCGAAATGGCCGCCCTCGACCGGGCCGCGGGCCGGGAGGAATTCGATCACCTGGACCCCCTCGGCCTCGTGGGATCCCTGCCGTGCCGATTCGGCCACCTGGAATTGGGAGTACTGGCTGGTCGCGTTTTCATGGAGGACGCAGGTTTCGATGGCGGTGGCTAGGGTGAGGCTCTTTATTTTGAGGAGCTGCTGGCGTAGGGTGCCCGAGGTGATCCCAAAAACTATCTGGTCCTGAATCATGGAATCGGAGGTGGCCTCATAGCCGCAGGACTGCGTGAGGATACGGAGGTGTGTCAAAAAAATTGAAAAGGCTCATCCTTACCCTGCAGGCGCTGCTGGAAGAGGTACCTCTCGAAGCTCTCATTCACTTTGATGCTGAAGTGTTGCTCAAGTTCTCGAAGGACCGTCTTGTACTTCGTCTTGTCCTCGCCTTCCACGAATGCCAGGGAGTTGTAGATGTGGATGGCGTGTTGCCCTGCCGTGGAGAGGAGGAGGGCGATCTTCCTGGTGTCCGATGCATTCTCCCTGTCTTTGGCTTCTAGGAAGAACTGGAAGCGCTGTTTAAACAGCTTCCAGTTGACGCTGAGATTTCCAGCGATTTGGAGCTGCTGCGGCGGGCTGATGGTGTCCATGGCGCAGGATGGCGGATCTCTGAAGATGTGCAGATAGGTCTCACAGTTGCTGGGTTCCAATCCTGGTACTATGTCGTGTTGGGTGTTCCGCTATACAAACGAACCAACACGGTTGTAGATGGTACAACTCTGTTTTATTATTCTTGATAACATCTACTGTATACTTCTGGCTGTGGTTCGTACTTCACCAGTTAACCTGTGGACCCAGCCCTAGCACTATCTTAGAGAGGCACTCAGCACATGGTGTATGTCTGAGTGGCGCGCTGTGAGCTCTGTGCTCTGAGCTCTCTCCTGCTGGAATGCGTGGGAACTGTGGTTTTCCTTGTTTTATAGTGCGTGTGCTCTCACTGGTGATTGGCTGTGATGTTGCGTGTGTGTTGATTGGTCCGTCGATCTGTCCATCAGTGTGTGTGTGTGATTGCACCATGATATGTTAATATGAATATCATGACAAGGACGTGAGTTACTCACCGCAGGATTCCTAGCTTCTGACCTGCTCATGTGGCCACAGTATTTATATGGATAGTCCAGTTCCGTTTCTGGTCACTGCTAACCCCCAGGCTGTTGATAGTGGGAGATTCAACAATAGTAATGTCATTGAATGTCAAGGGGTGATGGTTGGATTCTCTCTTGTTGGAGATGGTTAATGCCTGGCACTTGTGATTTGTCAGCCCAAACCTGGATATTGTCCAGGTCTTGCTGCATTTGGACATGGTCTGCTTATGGACATGGGGTGGCACGGTAGCCCAGGTTCGATTCCCGGCTTGGGTCACTGTCTGTGTGGCGTCTGAACGTTCTTCCTGTGTCTGCTTGGGTTTCCTCCGTGTGCTCCGGTTTCCTCCCACAAGTCCTGAAAGATGTGCTGAATTCCGAATTCTCCCCCTGTGTACCCGAACAGGCGCCAGAATGTGGCGACTAGGAGCTTTTCACAGTAACTTATTGCAGTGCTAATGTAAGCCTACTTGTGACAATAAATATTATTATTATTATTAGGTGTCTGAGGAGTTGTAAATGGTGCTTAATGCAATCATCAGCCAATATCCCCACTTCTGATCTTATTGTGGAAGGAAGGTCATTGATGAAGCAGCTGAAGATGGTTGGGAAAGGAATTACCCTGAAGAACTCCTGCAGCGATGTCCTGGAACTGAGATGATTGACCTCCAACCACCACAACCATCTTCCTTTGTGCCAGGGATGACTCCAACCAAGAAAGGATTTCCCCCTGATTCCCATTGACTCTAGTTTTGCTCGGGCTCCTCGATGACACACTCGGTCAAATACTGTTTTGATATCAAGGATAATCACTCCCATAAATCATAGGATCGTAGAATTTACAGCGAAGAAGGAGGCCATTCAGCTCATCGAGTCTGCACTGGCCTTGGAAAGAGCACCCTACTTAAGCCATACCTCCATCCTATTCCCATAACGCAGTAACCCCACCTAATCTTTTTGAATACTAAGGGGCAATTTATCACGGCCAATCCACCTAACCTACACATCTTTAGACTGTGGGAGGAAACCAGAGCACCCGGAGGAAACCCACCCAAATATGGGGCGGAAGTGCAAACTCCACACAGTCACCCAAGGCCAGAATTGAACCCGGGATCCTGGAGCTGTGAGGCAGCAGTGCTAACCACTGTGCCACCGTGCCACCCCACTTTCACCTCACCTCTGGAGCTCAGCTATTTTGTCCCTGTTTGAACCAAGGCTATAATGGGGTTAGGAGCTGAATGACCGTGGCAGAATCCAAACTGAGCACCAGTGAGCAAGTTATTGCGAAGCAAGTGCCGCTTTATAGCACCGTTGTGACCCCTTCCATCGTTTTGCTGATGATCAATAGTAGACTTATGGAGTTGTAATTGACCAGGTTGTATTTGTCCGGTTTCTTGTGTACAGGACATACCTGAGAAATTTTCAACATTGCCTGGTAGATGCCAGTGTTGTAGGTGTACGGGAACAGCCTGGTTAGGGGTGCGGCAAGTTCTGGAGCACAAGTCTTCAGTACAATTGCCGGAACATTGTCAGGCCCCATAGCCGTTGCAGTTTTTCCTAACAGCACTAAAAAGAGAGAAGCGTGGCGCAGTGGTTAGCACTGGGACTGCGGCACCGAGGACCCGGGTTCGAATCCCGGCCCTGGGTCACTGTCCGTGTGGAGTTTGCACATTCTACCCATGTCTGCGTGGGTTTCACCCCCACAACCCAAAGATGTGCAGGTTAGGTGGATTGTCCATGCTAAATTGCCCCTTAATTGGAAAAAAAAGAATAATTGGGTACTCTAAATTTATTAATTAAAAAAAAGAGAAGTTCTTATCAGCGTGGAAAGGTATTACTGTGTAAACTATATTACATGGCCAGAATATTTGTTTCAGTTATGAAAATACAGGATTGCCAACTAAGTTAGTCATGGCAACAAAACTGTGGGATTTTTCCACAGAGTGGCAACACTTTAAGGACTGATGTGACCCCAGCTGTCATTCACATCATGGGAACCAACAACTTTCACTTTCAAGAGATAAGTTCAAGCAATCTGGAGGAATGTGGCCTTGTGCTACTGGCAGCTGTCTGAAAAATTGAAAAGGAATGTCTGGATCAATCTGTTTAAACCCAGAGCATAGCTCACACAGGTCAGATAAACCCAGGCTTTGAATCTGTGCTATCTTGCGTTGGTCACACAAAGGGAACAGAAAATGGGAAAATTGATCCCAGCGCGTACCAGTTTTGGGTCTGTGCCATTGCACAGGTTTAAATCAATAAGGGTCCTTCAACGGCACCTTTCAAACCCAAGAACTCCAACACCTAGAAGGACAAGGGCAGCAGATGCATGGGATCAACACCACGTAAAAGTTTCCTTCCAAGCCACACACCATCCTGACTTGTAACTATATCACCGTTCTTTTCACTGTCACTGAGTCAAATTCCTGGAACTCCCTTCCGAACAGCTCTGCCGTGTACTTACACCACATGGACTGCAGTGGTGCAAGAAAGCGGCTCACTACCACTAAGGTAATTAGGGATGGGCAACAAAAGCTGGCCTAGCCAATGATGCCCACATCCCGTAAGCAAATAAGTTACAAAAAATTACATTCTAATATGCATTCGGGACATTGTAGAGGTGACTTCAGCTGTTGCAGGAAATGGTGCTACTTTGTTCTAATGGTGTCCCATTCTAGAGCAGAGGTCAGGCCTGCTGGTTCGGTGGTTCCCGTGAACTCTCAAAGATGACCTTGCGTTTGTAGCTGGATTGGCTGAGCTTGTTCTGTGTTCAGCCAACTCTTGGAGTACTCCAAACTATCAAACCAGCTCGCCTATCCAAGCCAAGTTGAACTTTAACACAAATATTCCTTAACAGATTCCACTGACTCTTCAGGAGCTGTGAACAGATGTCTCCAGTTTCCAAAGGGCAGTAGGTGATGTGTGTAGCACAATCAATCACTCACGAGACGAGATGAGAAGGAGTCAATCGATGGCTTTATTACGCAGACTTGTTCCCCAGCAGCACAGTTACAGAATGCGGCTGCTGGGAGAACCTGGGCTCTTATACTCCACCTTACTGGGTGGAGCCAGTAGGCGGCTGATCCAATCGGGACCCAGCGTCTATCCACCAATAGCCTGTCGGCATCACAGGGTACCGTAATACCCCTAATACATACCACCACATTCACCCTTTGTTAAAAAAGAACCCGGCGGGGGTAGTGGGCCGTATGGTGGTAGGGGTTTACAGAGTCGGTACCTAGGGTGCCGCTAACATGGCGGCTATGCTCCGATATCCACTACCAGTACTATTTACAATGCCACTTTTACTGGGCAACTGAATTATTTACAGAGGCGTTTCTTACGTTGTTATACAGATTCGATGAGTCGAATGGGTGCCCTGGTCATCCTCGCCGATCGTCTCAGCCCCGGTGGTGATGCAGGTGCTGGTTCGGGCACCGTCGTCTCTGGGAGCGTAGCGATGCCTCTTCCTGCTCTACTGCCCCTAGTCGGGGCCGGGGGAAGGATTGATCCACCCGGGAAGGGGCGGCTGTGGGGTGCGCCAGTGGGAGGGAGGGGGTGATTGGTGTGGGGGGGGGGTGTGAAGCTCCGGAGGGGGCGGCTGTGGGGTGCGCCAGTGGGACGGAGGGGGTGGTTGGTGTTGGGGGGGTGTGTGGAGCTCCGGCTGGCGCCAGGTCCTGCAGGAACCGTGTCCTGTCGGCCGTCGGGGTACGCCACGTAGGCGTATTGAGGGTTCGCGTGGAGGAGATGAACCCTCTCGACCAACGGGTCCGATTTGTGCGTCCGCACATGCTTTCGGAGCAGGATGGGTCCCAGGGCTGCCAGTCAGGTCAGAAGCGACGTTCCGGAGGAGGACTTCCTAGGGAAGACAAGGAGGCATTCGTGAGGTGTTTGATTCGTTGTTGTACAAAGCAGCGACCGGATGGAGTGGAGGGCATCCGGGAGGACTTCCTGCCACCGGGAAACTGGGAGACTTCTGGACCATAGGGCCAGTAGGACGGTCTTCCAGACCGTTCCGTTCTCCCTCTCTACCTGACCGTTCCCCCGGGGGTTGTAACTGGTCGTCCTGCTCGAGGCAATGCCTTTGCTGAGCAGGAATTGACGCAGTTCGTCGCTCATGAAGGAGGACCCCCTATTGCTATGTATGTAGGCGGGGAAACCGAACAGTGTAAAGTTGGTGCCGAGGGCTCTAATGACCGTGGCCGCGATCATGTCGGGGCAGGGGATGGCGAAAGGGAACCGGGAGTATTCGTCAATCACGTTCAGGAAGTACGTGTTGCGATCGGTGGAGGGGAGGGGGCCTTTGAAGTCCAGACTGAGGCGCTCAAAGGGACGGGAAGTCTTTATCAGGTGCGCTTTATCTGGCCTGTAGAAATGCGGCTTGCACTCTGCGCAGATTTGGCAGTTCCTGGTGGCTGTCCTGATCTCCTCGATGGAGTAGGGCAGGTTGCGGGTCTTTACGAAGTGATAGAACCAAGTGACCCCGGGTGGCAGAGGTCCTCGTGGAGGGTTCGGAGATGGTCCACTTGTGCGTTGGCACATGTGCCGCGGGATAGGGCATCGGAAGGCTCGTTCAGCTTTCCGGGACGATACAAGATCTCATAGTTGTAGGTGGAGAGTTCGATCCTCCACCGCAAGATCTTGTCGTTCTTGATCTTGCCCCGCTGTGCATTATCGAACATGAAGGCAACCGACCATTGGTCAGTGAGGAGAGTGAATCTCCTACCGGCCAGGTAATGCCTCCATAGTTTCCACTATGGCCTGGGCCTCCTTTTCCACTGAGGAGTGGCGGATTTCTGAAGCGTGGAGGGTGCATGAAAAAAAGGCCACGGGTCTGCCCGCTTGGTTGAGGGTGGCCGCCAGAGCTACGCTGGATGCGTCGCTCTCGACTTGGAAGGGAAGGGACTCGTCGATCACTTGCATCGTGGCCTTTGCGATATCTGCTTTTATGCGGCTGAAGGCCTGGCGGGCCTCTGACGACAGGGGAAAGACCGTGGACTGAATTAGCGGACAAGCCTTGTCCACGTAGTTGGGGACCCACTGGGCGTAATAAGAGAAAAAGCCCAGTCAGCGTTTCAGGGCCTTGGAGCAGTGAGGGAGGGGGAACTCCATGAGGGGGCGCATGCATTCAGGGTCTGGGCCTATAACTCCATTTCGCTCTACGTAGCCGAGGATGGCTAGACGGTCGGTGCTAAACACGCATTTCTCCCTGTTGTATGTGAGATTCAGGGCATTTGCGGTCTGGAGGAATTTGCGGAGGTTGGCGTCGTCGTCCTGCTGGTCGTGGCCGCAGATGGTGATGTTGTCGAGGTACGGAAACGTGGCCCGCAAACCGTACCGGTCAACCATTCGGTCCATCTCCTGTTGGAAGACCGAGACCCCGTTAGTGACGACGAATGGAACCCTTAAAAAGTGATAGAGCCGCCCATCTGCTTCAAAAGCAGTGTATTTGCGGTCGCTCGGGCGGATGGGGAGCTGGTGGTCCACCGTGGAAAAGAACTTGGACTGTGCAATCCGATTGACCATGTCGGATATGCGGGGGTTGAGGGTATGCATCCAGGGTACCTATTGATGGTTTGACTTTCGTCTATGACCATCCTCTGCTTCACCCTGGTCTTTACAACTACCACCTGAGCTCTCCAGGGACTATTGCTGGCCTGGATTATGCCTCCCCTCAGCAGCCGCTGGACTTCTGACCGGATAAAGGTTTGGTCCTGAGTACTGTACCGTCTGCTCCTAGTGGCGACGAGTTTGCAATCCGTGGTGAGATTCGCGAACAGGGAAGGCGGGTCGACCTTGAGGGTCGCGAGGCTGCAGGTAGTGAGTGGGGATATAGGCCCGCCGAATTTAAACGTTAAACTCTGGAGGTTACACTGAAAATCCAACCCCAGGAGTGTGACAGCGCAGAGGTGGGGGAGGACGTAAAGCCGGTAGTTCTTGAACTCCCTCCCCTGCACCGTGAGGTTCGCGATGCAGAACCCTTTGACCTCTACAAAATGGGACCCTGCCGCCAGAAAAACTTTTGATTACTCGGGTGGATCGGAAGGGAACAGCGTCTTACCATATCGGGATGTATAAAACTCTCCGTGCTCCCAGAGTCGATCAGGCAGGGCGTCTCGTACTCGTTTATGAATACCGTCGTTGTTGCCGTTTGGAGCGTTCGGGGACGCGACTGGTCCAGGGTCACCGAAGCCAGTCGCAGTTGCTGCATCGGGGCGTTTTCTTCAGGCCCCGTGGGGCCGTCCATCCCGGGGTCCTTAGCCGTGAGCCAAGATGGCGGCGTCCACGGGTCGCACATGGTCGGGGGTGGACAAGATAACGCCGCCCATTGATCGCACGTGGCTGGAGGAGCACAAAATGGCGGCGCCCATCCCTACCGCATGGAGTCCGGGACCCAAGATGGCGGCGCCCGGTGGCCGCACATGGATCATTAGGGGGGTTGAGGTTGGGGTCCTGGTTCTCCCCCGGTGATTGCGGCGACGCCCCGGGCCTGGCACACTGCTACAAAGTGCCCCTTTTTGCCGCATACTTTACAGAGGGCTGAGCGGGCCGGGCAGCGCAGTCGGGGGTGTTTCGCTTGCCCACAAAAGTAGCAGCGGGGCCCACCCGGGTGATCTGGCGCTCTGGTAGCACAGGCCTGCGGGGGAGCGGGGGGTGCCGGGGGTTCGGTCGCGGCGGGGGTCCACGGTGCCCAAGGGGCTGCCGCGCGGTCGGGGGCATAGGCGTGGGCGTTCTGTGATGCCACAGCAAATGAGGCAGCAAGAGCCCGTGCCTCCTTGAGGCCTAGTGAGTCTCTGTCCAGCAATCGCTGGCGAATTTGGGACGAAAGCATACCTGCCACGAAAGCATCGCGAATCAGTAGCTCCGTATGTTCATTCGCCGGAACCGGTGGGCAGTTGCAATTTCTCCCCAGTATTAGCAGCGCACTGTAGAATTCATCCAGCGATTCCCCAGAGATTTGCCATCTCGTCGTGAGCTGGTGGCGTGCGTTAACCTGGTTGACGGGCCGAACATAGAGTCCTCTCAGCATGGCGAGCGCCGCCTGGTAATCATCCACATCCTCTATGAGAGTGTAGATTTCCGGGCTCACCCTGAAATGCAGGACCAGCATTTTCTGGTCTTCTGTAGGTAGGCAGGTGGCCGTTCGGAGGTATCCTTCAAAACACGCTAACCCGTGTTCAAAAGTGGCCGCTGAATTTGCCGCGTGGGGGCTGATTCGTAGACACTCCGGAATGATTCGGAGCTCCATGTCCTTTAAAGTCTGCGTAATAAATTGTAGCACAATCAATCACTCACGAGACGAGATGAGAAGGAGTCAATCGACGGCTTTATTACGCAGACTTGTTCCCCAGCAGCACAGTTACGGAATGCGGCTGCTGGGAGAACCCGGGCTCTTATACTCCGCCTTACTGGGTGGAGCCAGTAGGCGGCTGATCCAATCGGGACCCAGCGTCTATCCACCAATAACCTCTCGGGATCACAGGGTACCGTAATACCCCTAATACATACCACCACAATGTGGAAAGTTACTGAGCTTGATCGCCCTTTACAGAAAAGCTTTCAGATCACCTCCACGTCAGGTGCTGCTCTGCTTGTGCTGGTTATAATAGAATTGAACTTTTCTGATATTAGCTCCTTTCAAGGCACCACAGATCTTTCAGCACAGCCAGCATGTGGTAAGGTACGACATCCAATACATGGAATTACATGGAACTTGCAGGGATAGAAAAGGGCATTTTGACTAAAACTGGTCTATGTCAGTGCTTACACTTCACACAAACCTCCAATTGCCCTACTTCACCTCACCTTTTCCCTCTATTCTTTTCTCTCTCATGTAGAATTCCTACAATGTAAAAGGAGGCCATGCAGCCTATCAAGTCTGCACCAACCCTCTGAAAGAGCACCACACCTAGGCCCACTCTCCCATCCTATCCCCGTAACCCCACCTAACCTGCACATATTTGAACATTAAGGGGCAATTTAGCATGGCTAATCCACCTAACCTGCACATCTTTGGACTGTGGGAGGAAACCGAAGCACCCGGAGGAAATTCAAGCAGACACAGGGAGAATGTGCAAACTCCACACATACAATCACCCAAGGCCAGAATTGAACCTGGGTCCTTGGTGCTGTGAGACAGGAGTGCTGACCACTGTGCCACAGCGCTGCCACCCTCTCCTTAAAGGCACCTATGTTATTCTCCTGGATGACCCCTTGTGGTAACAAGTTATACTAAGTCACTCAGAATGTTTAAAGGCACTAATGACTTTTATAGGGGTGGTCGCGTGGTGCAGCGGTAGAATCTCTGGATTCAAGTCCTGTCGTGTTGGGTGTTTCGCTATACAAACGAACCAAATCGGTTGTAGATGGTACAACTCTGTTTTATTATTCTTGATAACATCTACTGTATACTTCTGGCTGTGGTTCGTACTTTACCAGTTAACCTGTGGACCCAGCCCTAGCACTATCTTAGAGAGGCACTCAGCACATGGTGTATGTCTGAGTGACACGCTGTGAGCTCTGTGCTCTGAGCCATCTCCTGCTGGAATGAGCGGGAACTGTGGTGTTCCCCGTCCTATAGTGCGTGTGATCTCACTGGTGATTGGCTGCGATGCTGCGCGTGTGTTGATTGGTCCGTCGATCTGTCCATCAGTGTGTGTGTGATTGCACCATGACATGTTTACATGAACATCATGACATCCCCCCTTTTCACAAGACTATGTGCCTATATGATAATAAATATTGGTGTGTACTGAGTGCAGCTGAATATGTGTGTGCAATATCTACAACATGTACATGAGGCTAAACTATATACATA
Organism: Scyliorhinus torazame; assembly: GCF_047496885.1. NCBI lineage: Eukaryota > Metazoa > Chordata > Chondrichthyes > Carcharhiniformes > Scyliorhinidae > Scyliorhinus > Scyliorhinus torazame. The sequence goes on from NC_092724.1 coordinate 38,602,751, forward strand.
GGAAGGTGTCAGGTGCAACATAGCAACGAGGTTGTACCATAAACAAAACAAGTGCAATCATCAAATATCGAAAGAGAACTCCTGGAACGACAAAAAGAGAAATACATTAACATTGTTACATACCAATTCAGTGAGTCCAATGTGCAAACAGGCTCATAAGTCCAGCCTAGTAGGTGGGCGACGAATTTGGGTTGACCGCCTCAAGGGTGGGTCAGGATCCACCGGCTGAGGAATGGACCTGGCCACAGGCAATAAAGGAATAGGCATAGTGGCAGGAAGCTCAACGAAGTCGACATCAGGGACAACAGGAGGGCGCGGCACCGGTGCATGATCACGTAGCGAGCGCGGAAGCAGCTGAAGGGCCCGCCGATTACGCCGGCGAATTAACCTGTGGACCCAGCCCTTGCACTATCTTAGAGAGGCACTCAGCACATGGTGTATGTCTAAGTGGCACGCTGTGAGCTCTGTGCTCTGAGCTATCTCCTGCTAGAATGAGCGGGAACTGTGGTGTTCCCCGTTTTATAGTGCGTGTGCTCTCACTGGTGATTGGCTGTGATGCTGTGCGTGTGTTGATTGGTCCGTTGATCTGTCCATCAGTGTGTGTGTGTGTCTGCACCATGACATGTTTACATGAACAGCATGACAAGTCCCACTTTCAGATTTGATGGCCATGAAAAGTACCTTCATAAAGTGGCCAAGCAGGTTGATTACTAACTTTAAATCTGTCCAATATTCCTGCCAGCAGGTGGTAAAGAATGGAAGACCTTCCCGGTCAGTGGAAAACCACTGCTGTACTTTGTCAAGCATAATCATGAACCAATCCAAAGGAAGTCCATAGTTGCCAACATCCTCCTAGTGTGGTGCACCTGAAGGCGGAGGCGAAGGTGTGACTTTTACAAGGAAGATATAAGCCAAAGGGTAGCACCCAATACTTCCACATGGTAGCAGGAATCTGCAAGGTCCAATCACTGCTGCTCATGTGATTATTTTGACTCCTATTAATCTAGTAGGATACATTGGCCAAAAAGGGGTTCCACTCAACAAATGTCCACATTTTAGAGATGACAGGTAGGTTGATGCCAAATATCTAGAAAGAAGAATGTCTCTTTTATGCTGTAGTTGTTAACAATAACATCTTTGTTCATGGGCTGGTCAACATTAAAAGGAGAGATTCTGGGAGAACACTGGAGTTGCTGAAACCTGTGTAATCCCACAAACACCAGCAAAATGATGATTTGATGAGGCCTATTCTAATACTGGAGGAGATCTTGTGGCGCAATGGGTAGCATCCCCACCCTCGAACCAGAAGCTCCGGGTTTTGAATCCCACCCAAAGAAGGTGCGTTCATAATGGGTTGAGTGTGTTCTACCTGCAAATTCTTCCAACTTGCCTATGACTAGCGGTAAGACTGGAAGGGACTCCTGGTCACCCATGCTTGATGTGGAGTGGTTTCCCTCAAGCTATAAGCCCCTGGAAACAGACTTGCGACTTGTTCCAGGAATAATTAGCTGCGGAGACAGACGAACGTCTGCCTTGGTGCACCAATAGTTGCGGGAAGAGAACTGGAATTGGAGTTCTAATACTAGCCCCAAACCAAGCATATCACCGGTTCTCCATTAACAGCCTGGCTACCATTCCCTTTGTTTTACAGCAGCCAGATGCTGGTAGTTCCTAGTTTGTTCCTACTTTCTAATCCTTATTGGCACTTTGGACCTCTGCTGCATTTAACTCATACTGTTTTCCCTTTGGTTCCCTGCTCTCACTAATTATTTTATACTAGTCTGGAAATTCATGCTGATTAAAGTGCTTACATTGGTGCGAATTGAGCGAGCATATGCCAAAAATCCTGAGTTTATGAACTTGCTCCCTTTCCTCTCACCCTTTGCTTCATGGCAATTCTCCATAATCTGTTTGCCTGCCAGCTGTGCCCTCACTTACACAGAATTCTATCCTGTGACAGAGTCATTAAACATTTAAATCCCAAGACAAAAAAATGCAGCCTTGTTGCAATGATGATATGAGCTTATTGAACTATTAGTCGTCCGTTGCTGGTGCGCTGGGCTGACGTGCGCTGGGAGTGTGGCCATGCTATGAGCAGTATCTTTTAAAGGGCTACTGCCCTCGGTGAAGGAGAAAACGGTTCAACATCCCATACAGTATGACAGAGTTCTGTGTACCCTACATAAGGGACACTTAATTAGCAGGTTTCATGTCTCCAAACCCCATAATGTGAGCAACAGGCATCAGCTGCACAGCAAGGCACCGATGAGTACAACTCTTGGCCTCACTCTGAAAAGTAGTTGCTAATGGGAAAGTCAGTAATTTCTCTGAATTCTTGTGCCACATATGTGTGGAGCATAGATCTTGCTCATTTAAAATGAGTGTTAAAGGACAAACCAGGTTCTCCCCTGGTGTTTAGCTCAGTGGGCGAGATAGCTGGTTTGTGATGCAGAACAATGCCAGCAGCGCGGGTTCAGTTCCCGTACCAGCTTACCCGAACAGGCGCTGGAATGTGGCGACTAGGGGCTTTTCACAGTAACTTCATACTTGTGACAATAAAAGGTTATTATTATTATTATTACGCAGTCCCTTAAAGTTGCACAGTTCTCTTATTAACAACCATCAGCTCAGTTCAATCTCCCAAGAAGTTTAAATAGAAGGGAAATTTGCTTATGACAAGAAATAAAATTGGTTCAAAATATTAAATACTGCACAAAGGCTTTATGGTGATAATAATGATAATAAACATGCTGACGAGCTGATCCAACAGTTCTATGTAACACAGTCATGGCAGAAAATGCAGACAATGACAGTAGAAATGCTTTAGGGATGTCCTCAAAGCATCTTCTATCAAATGCCCTCACCGACTTATGGCAGTCCCTGGCTTGTGACCAGGAGATGGAGAAGATTTATTTGTGAATGCACCAAACACATTTAGAGACGACACCAGGAGCACATAGAGGCAAAGTTAAGGAGTTGGAGAGAGCGCACAAACCTCCAAACACCACATCTACCCGACCCTCTAAGCACTACCTCCCCATATGTGCCCAAGCCAGGTACAACACTGGCATCGACCCAGCAATGTAGAAAGTTTTCCAGCTATTTCCTTTCACCAAAAGATGGACAAATCAATCTGGCCAATTACCAACCCAGCAGTCTGCTCTCAATCATCAGCAAAGTGATGGAAGGTGTCATCAACTGTGCTATCAAGCGGCACTTACAATGCAATAACCTGTTCACTGACACACAATTTGGGTTCCACTCAGCTCCTGACCTCATTACAGATTTGCCCAAACATGGTCAAAAGAGCTGAACTCAAGAGGTGAGGTGAGAGTGACTGTTCTTGACACCTGGGCAGCATTTGACAGAGCATGGCATTAAGGAGCCCAAGCAAAACTGAAGTCAATGGGAATTGGGGGGGAGAAACCTCCACTACTTGGAGTCATACCTAGCATAAAGGAAGATGGTTGTGGTGGTTGGAGGTCAATCACCTCATTCCCAGGACACCACTGAATGTGTTCCTCATGGGATAGTCCTCGGCCCAACCATCTTCAGTTCAGAAGGCGGCTCAACACCATCTTCTCAAGGGCAATTAAGGATGGACAACAAATATTGACCTAGTTAGAAATGCCCAGATCCCATGGAAGAATGAACTTTAAAAATCTGGCAGAGTCTATAGTCCACACAGTGGACCTATCAGTCATCTCAGAATCTATCAAATCAGAGTGGAAGCTAGCCATCCTCAATCCTTAGGGACTGCAAAGAATGTTGCCCTGTCATAGTATAGAGAAAGACGATGTGTGTCTCTTTCGGAAGGATAATGCACAGATGGATAGAACACAGATCTAGGGCGGGATTCTCCAACCCCCCCCGCCAGGTCGGAGAATCCCCAGGGAACAGCGTGAATCCCGGCCCGCCGCTCCGTCGCCGGCTGCCGTATTCTCCGGCACCGGTTTGCAGGCGGGGATCACACCACGCCGGTCAGGGGCACTTGGCATCAGCCTCCCCGGCAATTCTCCGGGCCCTGCTGGGCCGAGCCGCCGTCGGTTTCTGGCCAGTCCCGCCGGCGTGAAATGGTCATGGTCCCACATGGCAGGACCGGGCTGGTAGGCCGGCTGGTGCGATCCTCGGGGGATGTGGGGGGGTATCCGGCGCCGGGAGGGGGGCCTCCACGGTGGCCTGGCCTGTGATCAGGGCCCACCAATCTGCGGCGGGCCTGTGCTGTGGGGGCACTCCTTCCTCTGTAGGGCTCCGCCATGGCCGGCGCGGAGAAGACACCCCCTCGGAAGACACCCCCCTGCGCATGCACCAGAATACGCCGGCGATTCTGCGCATGCGCTAACTGGCGCCAGCCCTTCGCCGCTGGTTGGCGCAGCGCCAACCCCTCTGGCGTCGGCCTAGCCCCCGTTGCAGAGGATTACGCAACTTCCGGGTTTGCCCGGCGCCGGAGTAGTTCACGCCATTTTTGTACGCCGGTGTCGGGCCATCGGGGGATTTGGGAGAATCCCACCCCTGGTGAGAGACAGTAAAGTGATGCCAAGACCAAGGATCTGAACACTTTCCCTGGGGCTTCAGGACTTCTAATGTACAGTATGTGGCAGAACCATCAGCTATGGTGTCCTGTGTATAATAAAGACTTAAGGGTGTCAAAGACCATAGAGGTTATGCTACTGGCTTAGTATCCAGAGGCTGAGATTAATGCTCCAGAAATGTAAGTTCAAATCCCACCATGGCAGCTGGAGAAGTTAAATTCAATTGATTAACTCAGCCTGGAATGAAAAGCTATTAAAGTTAATGGTGGATTGTTGTAGAAACCCATTTGGTTCATAAATATCCTTTTGGGGAATGAAATCTGCCATCCCTACCTGAGCAGGCCTATATGTGACTCCAGACTTAGTTTCTCCCTGAAATGGCATAGCCATGCAGTTGTCATTGAAACGATGGTACACCAATATCTTCTCAAGATGAACCACCATCTTCTCAATATGCACCACCCATTTTATCTAACTTTGGTAAGCATCAACTGGATCTCCAAAACAACTTGTTACAATGAAAAGTTAACAGATTATTATTGCAAGTTTCTTTTGTAAGAGAGCATGGAGCAGTAAAGGAACTTGACTGTGTCTGTGATAATACATTTTGTCACTCAGCTCCTTGGGGCAGTATTTTATCAGTGTTTAATCAAAGTAATGAAACTAAATATCAAAAAACAAATATTTGTAATTTGAGATTGGAGTAAGATCCACATGGTAGAATGAATGTTTACTTCTCCCTTGAATCAAACACATGTGTGCATCAACATTGCTGCCAGTTCAGACTCTGGACTTTATGTTGTGCCAACTCAGGTACAGCACATGATATCAGGGACTTTACCTTTATTCCAAAGAAGACCTCGTACAGGCGTGGCATATTATAAACTTTAAAAAAATGAACACAAAGAAATCATTTAGCTTTGGGCATTTGGACTAGAGATAGTGTCAAGTCTCAGATAAATGCTTAATTAAATATGGACAGACATAGGTGGGAGGTAGTTCCCAGCTTTTTGTGGAATTCACAAATCTCATTGTCTAAGGATCGGCCAATTCAACGAAAGACTGTAAAGTTTCCAGACTGCCTGTCTCCATGTTTCAAACCGGACAAAAGGGAAGATCAAAGCTCAATTGCCACTATCAACTTCCCCTTGTATGACAATAATCTGCCCTATTCAAACTAGACTGAGTGAGCCTCAAAAATGTTAACCCAGTGGTCATGTGATCAAGGGACTGCATCCTTATTACCCTAGGACCCAGCAGACACATCAGAATCACCAGTTGTCAGCCAGTCTGGAAACCAGATTCTGAGACTGATGCAAGTCATCAAACAACCAAAATGCTTAACCTGATCCAGTTTCAAGGTTCACCTGCTGTGAATCGTTCGCTTTACAAGTCCCTAACTCCACCTTTAAATTATCAAATCCATTCAAGAAACCTGCCATGTGGGAGACTGGAAATTGTAAGTCAGAGGCTGAATTAACTGAAATCTGTATAAATTCTCTATCTTTGTCTGTATCCAATGTGTGTGTGCGCTCGGGGATGAAGCGGAGTATCTGACATTGCATTAATTTCAGATAATTGTGTGTGAATAAATAACATAGAACATAGAACATAGAACATCACAGCGCAGTACAGGCCCTTCGGCCCTCGATGTTGCGCCCACCTGTGAAACCACTCTAAAGCCCATCTACACTATTCCCTTATCGTCCATATGTCTATCCAATGACCATTTGAATGTCCTTAGTGTTGACGAGTCCACTACTGTTGCAGGCAGGGCATTCCTCGCCTTTACTACTCTCTGAGTAAAGAACCTACCTCTGACATCTGTCCTATATCTACCTCCCCTCAATTTAAAGCTATGTCTCCTCGTGCTAGACAGCACCATCCGAGGAAAAAGGCTCTCACTGTCCACCCTATCCAATCCAATAAATCCATATATATATCCAATATATATATCCAATAAATAACCTTTATTTTTAAAACATGAAAGCTTGCTGCTGAATTATTTAATTGGAATAAACACTCCAGGGGTAAGAAAAGATACATTTCTTTCCATACAAAACACATTATGGGCAGTGAGAGAGGAAATACATTTTGTCCATGACACTAGATATAATTGTATATGGAACACAACAGCCTCCATTTTATGATTGTACACGTCAATTCAGAACTTGCACCCAGCCAATGTCAAGCACTGATGTCACCACAATTTCCAAAGTCAGCCTAACGATATTAAATTTAATAAGCTCTAAGCACTGGGAATGCCTTTGATTGGTCAGCGCACACACTGCTGAGACAGGAATAATGGGTGGAATCTTTTTGCACTGGTGAGTATTCTGCAGTGGAACTGGATGTGAACAGGACCTCCGCTTGTAGGTGGGACAGTTGGCCATGAGTGGTTACTCCATAGTGCAGATGACGTTAGAGAACTGGAAGTTGATATGACAAAGGGCATCAGAGGAACCACAAATGTTGGTGGGAAGAGACTGGACAATAGGAGAGAAAGTGGAGTCAAGATAGGAAGAAATGAGTTCCGAGGGGTGGGAACAGGCTGACATGATGAGTCTACCAGGGCAGTCCTGTTTATGCATGTTGGTAGAGAGGTAGAAGTAGGCTGTGCGGGGTTGGGGGTCTTTGAGTTTGGAAGCTGTGGAGGAAAGATCCCCAGAGGAGATACTTGGTGGTGGAGTCATGGTCCAGGGGGAGGTAGAAGGACGTGTCTGGGATTTGCCGCTCAGCCTTTGCAAGGTAGAGGTCAGTACGCTGGACAATAACAGGACCACCCTTGTCGGCAGCTTTGATAACAAAGTAGTTGTGGACTTAAGAGAATGAAGTGTGCCAAGTTCAGAAGGAGAGCGGTTGGAGTGGGTGAGGGTGGCAGAGAAATTGAGATCAAGAGCATGGAGGAGGCCAGAGGGAAGGGTCCAAGTAGGAGACTTCTGGAGGCAGGTGAAAGGATCCATTGAACGGAGGAAAGAGAAGTGAGCTCAGAGACAGGGGCAACGGAAGACAAGTTCAGCATCATGTCGAGCCCAAAAGTCATTGAGGAGAGGATGACAGGGGTTGAAACTGAGTCCTTTGCTGAGTACAGATGTTCAGCGTCAAGGAGGGGAAAGTCAATGGGTATAGTGAATACACATGATGGGCTGGGTTTGGAGAAGGAATGGGGTCAGTGGGACGGGATGGTATGGAGGGTCTGGGATAGGCATTGGTGTGAGTAAGTTGTTGGAGCTTGTCTTCCTTAACACCTGAAAGAAAGAGAAAAAGCTTCTTATTAAGGTGTCAGATGCAATGTAGAATGAAATGGAACTGGGGACATGGACATAACTGACCTGCCTTCAAGCACTCTTGATCCCCCCTATCATGCACCAGCTTCTCCGGTGGAGACTGACCTCCCCTCCATTGTCCAGCTCCTCCCACTGTCTCCCAGGACCCTTCATAGGGCCAACACGACCTGAAAATGAAAATGAAATGAACCTCCTCCTTGGACAGCCATGACCCGATCTCCCCAGACAGCTACCTCCCTCTTCTTCTTTCAGATACCCATCCCCAGATCTCCCTGGACAGCTGGCACCCAAGGTCAATGCAACAGTTCAGCCTCCTCTCCCCTGCTCAAACAAAATTTCCCATACAAGTAGCAAAATTAGCCCCTCCAAATATAAAACCATAGAATCCCGGCAGTGCAGTAGGAGGCTATTTGGCCCATTGAGTCTGCACTGACCCTCTGAAACAGCACCTTACCTAGGTCCACTCCCCTGCCCTATCCCCGCAACCCCACATAAGCAATACATCTTTAGACACTATGGGGTCATTTTTATCATGTTCAATCCACCTAACCTGCACATCTTTGGACAGTGGAAGGAAACCGGAGCAGCCGGAGGAATCCCACCGGAGGAAACCCACCCAGACACAGGGAGAATGTGCAAACTCCATACAAACAATCACCCAAGGCCAGAATTGAACCCAGTCCCTGACGCTGTGAAGCAACAGTGCTAACCACTGTGCCACCATGCTGCCCTTATCTACCAGGAAGACTGCCTAGCCACTGATGCCACCTTTAACCAGTTGTAACTACCAGGCGGCACGTTGGCACATTGATTACTACTGTAGATTCACAGCTACAGGGTCCCAGGTTCGATTCCTGGCTTGGGTCACTGTCTGTGAGGAGTCTACACGTTCTCTCCGTGGCTGCGTGAGTTTCCTCCGGGTGCTCCGGTTTCCTCCCACAAGTCCCGAAAGACATGCTGTTAGGTCATTTGGACATTCTAAATTCTCTCTCCGTGTACCCGGACAGGCGCCGGAATGTGGTGACTAGGGGCTTTTCACAGTAACTTAATTGCGGTGTTAATGTAAGCCTGCTTATGACAATAAAGATTATTAAAAAAAGAATTTGAAAGCACATGCTTCTCGTTTGCTGCTGACACAAGTGCAAAGGTACAATTTAATCTGACATACAAATACACTAAAAATAGGTTCCCAGCAATTGCACTAGGGAATCATGATCGGCCTTTCGTCCACTGCCAACTTTTTTCCCAACTTCCATCCTGTATAACCCTACAGGAGGCCCAGGGATCTGCAACCCCCGAGTCCCTATGGTCTCACCTGAGCACTATTTACCCAGTTGAGGGGACGGGGCTAACACCCTTCACCGAGGACTGTTGGGACATAAATACCCTGACCCGGGCACGGGAGACTCCTCAGTGAATAGGAGGCGTAAATAGTAAGTTAGAAAAAATCGAAACTTTTCCACAGTCAACGGTTCCGAATGGTCACTTGCCTGTGACGTTACACCGGCGACAAGGATTAAGTGGAGTTACAAGAGCTGCCATTTCCCCTGGAACAGGTCCTCCTCGATTAGGCCTCAGGAAGCCTCCATTCAGCCAACAGATCTGCCATTCATAGGTAAGCTAGAGGCGTTCAATGGCCGAGATAAGGGATTGGATCCAGTACATTGAGCAAATGCGCTACTTTTTTTGTCTGAATAACATAGTCGGGAACGACAGACAGATGGTGACCCTCCTTGTGGTTTGAGGCGCGGAGACTTACAGCATTATCAAAAGTTTCACTTTTCCCGACTCACCTGACACCCGCCATTTTGCAGAGTTCATTGCACTGGTAGGCAACCATTTTTCCCCAAAACCGCCCCTAACTGTTTGCCGTTTTCGTTTTCACACAGCTTCTCAACACCTGGGGAAACTGGTTACAGAATTTCTGGGCTGTTTGCGAAAACTCACCGAGTTCTGTGAGTTGGTGGTTTGTGGAATCAGAGATGGGGCAACCCAAGAACGTTTGTTGGTTGAAACTAGTCTGGACCTGAAGAAAACGACCGAGGTAGCTTTGTCCCGGGAGGGTGCAGAGCACGGTGGCCAGGAGCTCCGAGGGAGGACCGTCCTGAGCCTCGGTCGCCCAACAGGTCACGGGCTCCTGCCGCTCCTGCGCATTCCGGGGACCAGGACCGACCGTACCAACCGAAGGACACTGTGCTTCTCACACACCAGAGACGCCTGACACATACGATGAACTCACCGGCATGAGAGGGAGTCGGAGGGGCAGACACCAGTGAGAAATTATACCCACCTGCCACCCCAATGACCGTCCTGAAGGATGGACGCATTTCGTCAAGATGAGCCGGAGGAGGTCCACCGTTTACTACATTTCAGCACCATGGGTGGCACCTATCCAAGTGATGGTCCGGGTCAACGGGTTTCCGATATGGATGGAGTTTGATACCGGTTTCTGTGATCAGCCGCAGCATGTTCGACCAAATTCGTTCAAGGATACGGGACTTGACGTTACGAGATACTGACGACGGCTGGCGACTTTTACCGGAGAGCCATTGGAGATCACGGGGTTTCCCGTGGAATACGGGGCTCAGTTGGCGAACGTACCACTGGTAGTGGTAAAAGGTTCGGCCACAGATTTCCTGGGTCGTGACTGGCTGAAACGTCTCCAAGTGGAATGGCAGCTAGTACGCTGGATGTAACCCGACGGGCTGGACATGGCATTGGCATGTTTCCCCGGGGTATTCCAGGATGGCCTCAGAGGCCCTCCTCCAAGATATGGGTAGACCAAGAGGCACAACCATGCTACATTTGGGCCCATCCTGTTCTCTACGCTTTGAAACCAAAGGTCGATGTAGAACTGGACCATTTGGAGAACTTGGGAGTTATCCGCCTGGTGCAATTTGCGGTTTGGGCTGCACCAGTCGTGCCTGTTCTGAAGCCTGAGGGTTCCGTCCGCCTCTGCAGAGATTCTAAAATGACCATAAACCGAGCATCCCATTTGGATCATTACCCAGTGCCAAAGATTGAGGACCTATACGCAAGCATCAGCAGAGGAAGGACTTTCACTAAACTCGACATGAGCCACGCTGATCTTCAATTGGTCTTGGAGTCATCCTCATGCAAATATGTGACCATTGTAATGTGAGTGTCCCTTTAAGAAACCAGTGTTTCCTTCTCTTGCTTTTAATTCTTGTATATGCTTTACATCTTATTAATATCGGTGTCTGTCATCTTATATAAATACAAGATGTGAAAAATTGGACTATTTTTCATTAGAACAATGAGTATTATATAATAATATGATAGAAGTGTTCAAAGTCCTGAAAGGTGGGACAGGGTAAATATTAATACATTCTTTCCAGTAGCAGAAGGGTCAAGAACAGGATTAAATGTATGAGATTTAGGACAAAGATCAGGAGAAGTAATGAAGCTGTGAAATTGACTTCCAGCGTTAATATTGAGGTACAAAAGATGCCATCATTCAAGATTAGATTGGATAAGTGGGTGAACGTAGAGGAGATAAAGGCATATGGGAACAGAGTGTGTGAATATGATGGTACGTCACCCTGGTCAAGTACACGGTCAATTCCAGCCCCACATGCCCCAGAGTCATAACACAAATGAATTGACCAATAACTCTTTTTTAAAATCCTGAAATCTTTGGCCCTTGGCTGCCCAATAATTACACTCAGCAGGTTTGTAAGTTGAAACACAATTACTGATTATTTATAACAAGATTAAGGAAATATGCAGTAAATGCAACTGAATAACAACAAGCTAACCTACTACCTCCGTTAACTGCCCCATCCTCTACCCACAAACACATAAGACAGACAAACACAGGGAGTGAAAATAATAAGGATGAGGATCATAAGATAGCGTCTTTGCTTCCAATGGTGGTTCTGGAGCAGGCTTTCCTCACAACACGGTGGTTGATCACAGCTTCTGGCTTACAGTTGGCGATGGTCTTCTTGGCAGAGTCATTCATTTAGTACAGTACTTACAGGCAGCAGGCCTTCTGGGGAGTCACTTTAGTTCTTATTAAACTGGACCTTTAACTCGAAGGTTCACATTCAGGCCTATTTCCTTCTTGAGACACTTTGGCCGGGATTCTCCATTAGCCGATGCCGAAATCAGGAAAGGCGATTGGCAGAGAATCGGTTCCGACACCAAAGTCGCAGCATGCGCCGATTTGACGCCAAATCGCAATGCGTTCCGGAGCGCATATACAGTAGACACCATTTTGCATATCATTAGCGGGCCCGACCCATTATTCTCCGGGGCATCCACCATTCTCTGTCGCCGATGGGCTGAGTTTCCGATGGCGGCTTCATTTGTGCTTTTAGAAATCGTGAAACCAGCATAGCGGCCGCTGAGGGAGAGAGAGGGCGTACGGAAGGTGTCCAACATCGCCATAGTTTGCTGACAGTTGTGCTGCTGGCCGGGGGGGGGCGGTTCAGCCAGGCCGGGGACATAGTAGGGGGCGGCCAGGAGTTGGGCTGTGGGGTCAGGGTGGACGGGCAGGGAACACCATTGCTGCAGATGGCAAGGCAGCCCTGCAGCTGCACACACTGCTAACAGCACATTTTGAACATAGTGCTATGGGTCGTTTAGGTGTCCCCCAGGGCAACCCACTGGGTGCTCTCTGGCCCCAGCAGCCCATCAGCTGTATGGGCACGCTCCAGCACAACCAGTGCCATCTTGTTGGCTGGGTTAAGTGTGCGTGGGGATTTTAATGTGTATATGTGGCTGCAGCCTGTGAGCCTCCCAAATGTCAATCACGGACCCGGCGAATCCAGCACCGTTTTCCATTGGAATCGAGTGTGCTCCATGCGGCACTGCTGCTGGCCCCTCAACAGTAGGAGAATCAGTCCCGGTCCGGCGCCGGTTTTTCTGTCATAAAAGTCCATGTATTCTACGTTGGCGTCAACACTTTGTCTCAGAAATGGAGAATCCCGCCCTTTGTCTCACATCAAACCCTGCTTCCAGCCCATGGTTTGACTTCAAGCCTTTGCAGTCTCGAGAGAACGTTACCCAGACTACTGGAGAGAGAACCAGCCCTCACAGTGGCCTTATGAAGAGAGATTAGCTGGATCTTTTGGGAGAGAATTCATTGGCATCCTCCACCCAGACTGCAGAAAGAAAAGTAAAACTAAAATGAAACCTTGTGGTTCTGGGAAACATTCCAGAGGGATAAAATCCAATCACCACCTATCGCTGGGCAGAGCACAGCCTTCTGGGCCAATTCATTGGCCACCAGCCACATCAATCAAACTGAGTCATCAATAAGACCCGCCAATCTCCAATTACCAGTCTAAACCAGCACTGACTTCTCGAATCCGCTTGCTTGAATTGAAGACTGCTTGCAGACTGCTTTGCCTTAAAGTACCCAAGATGCTCAACATATTGTGTCCAATCCTCCATGGAGGAGTCAAATCAGTCTGTTCACCAAAGAGAGGCTTTCGGGTGAGTACTTCTTTTTTTCTCAGACTTTAATTAAAACAGGATTCTCACAGGTGTTGGGCCAGAGGCAGAGTTCAGATAACTTATCCAAATCACCAGATGTGAAGATGCACTTCCACAGACTTCATTAACAAACACAAAAGGTATTTGTTAATAAAAATTGTACCCCCCGGGAAATGCCTTTAGATATATGCAGGTGAGGGCTTTTGTGAGGCGACAGGTGAAGGAATTCCCGTTGCTCCCGGCACAAGAAGTTCAAGATAGGGTGATCTCAGGTGTATGGGTGGGGAGGGCAAGGTGTCGGAAATGCACCAGGAGTTGAAAGAAGAGGGGGAAGCGCTGGTAGAAGAGTTGAAGGGTAAATGGGAGGAGGAGCTGGGGGAGGAGATCGAGGAAGGCCTGTGGGCTGATGCCCTAGGTAGGGTTAATTCCTCCTCCTCGTGTGCCAGGCTCAGCCTGATACAATTTAAGGTGGTCCACAGAGCGCACTTGACGGGGGCGAGGTTGAGTAGGTTCTTTGGGGTAGAGGACAGATGTGGAAGTTGCTCAGGGAGCCCGGCGAACCATGTCCATATGTTTTGGTCATGCCCGGCACTGGAGGGGTTCTGGAGAGGAGTGGCGGGAGCAATATCTCAGGTGGTGAAAGTCCGGATCAAGCCAAGCTGGGGGCTAGCAATATTTGGAGTAGTGGACGAACCGTGAGTGCAGGAGGCGAAAGAGGTCGGCATTCTGGCCTTTGCGTCCCTAGTAGCCCGGCGAAGGATCTTGCTAATGTGGAAGGAGGCGAAGCCCCCCAGCCTGGAGGCCTGGATAAATGATATTACTGGGTTCATAAAGTTGGAGAGGATTAAGTTCGCCTTGAGAGGGTCTGCGCAGGGGTTCTACAGGCGGTGGCAACCGTTCCTAGGCTATCTCGCGGAGCGTTAGAGGAAGGTCGGTCAGCAGCAGCAGTAACCTTGGGGGGGGGGAGGGGGGGAATGGGGGGACAGCCTGGGAGGGTAGATGAGCAAGAGATAACATGAAGGGTTGGGGAAACTGGTACGTACGGGTGAGGGCCAGTGTACAAAGCTGTGTAAATATATCATTTTGCCATGTATATATCTTGCTCTGCGCGATTTCTTGGTTTTGTTTGTTACGAGGGGTTATTGTTTGTAAGGGAGAAAAATTGTGTTAAAAAACTTTAATAAGGCAAAGAGCAGGAGTAACACAATTGAGAGATCTGTTTGTAGATGGGACGTTTGCAAGTCTGGGAGCGCTGGCCGAAAAATATGGGTACCCCAAGGGAATGCATTCCGGTATATGCAACTGAGGGCTTTTGCGAGGCAACAGGTGAGGGAATTCCCGCAGCTCCCGACGCAGGAGGTGCAGGACAGAGTGATCTCAAAGACATGGGTGGGGGATGGTAAGGTATCAGACATATATAGGGAATGAGGGACGAGGGGGAGATTATGGTAGATGAGCTGAAAGGGAAATGGGAAGAAGAGCTGGGGGAGGAGATTGAGGAGGGGCTGTGGGCTGATGCCCTAAGTAGGGTAAACTCATCGTCCTCGTGTGCCAGGCTAAGCCTGATACAATTTAAGGTGTTACACAGGGCGCATATGACTGGAGCACGGCTCAGTAAATTTTTTGGAGTAGAGGATAGGTGTGCGAGATGCTCAAGAAGCCCAGCGAATCACACCCACATGTTCTGGTCATGTCCGGCACTACAGGGGTTTTGGGTGGGGGTGACAAAGGTGCTTTCGAAGGTGGTGGGGGTCCAGGTCGAACCAAGCTGGGGGTTGGCTATATTCGGGGTTGCAGAAGAGCCGGGAGTGCAGGAAGCGAAAGAGGCTGATGTTTTGGCCTTTGCGTCCCTAGTAGCCCGGCGCAGGATACTGTTGATGTGGAAGGAAGCCAAACCCCCGGGTGTGGAGACCTGGATAAATGACATGGCAGGGTTTATAAAGCTGGAACGGATTAAGTTTGTCCTAAGGGGATCGGCTCAAGGGTTCACCAGGCGGTGGCAACCGTTCGTCGAATACCTCACAGAGAGATAGAGGGAATGGAAAAGAAGAAGACAGCAGCAGCAACCCGGGGGGGGAGGGTGGGGGGGGGGGGGGGGGGAGGAACCAGAGGGATTCTCAGGGATGTTAATATATAAGTATATAAGTATAATATGTATAGGTTGTTGTTATAGATAATTGTATATTGGACGGTTAAAACATATTTTTGGAGAATATTTATCTGGGACAAGGCAGTTGCCATTTAGTTTTGTTTTTGTTTTTGTTTATATATTATTTATTTCTTGTTTATAAAACTGGCCATTGTTATTTATATTGTTATATTACTGTGTAAAGGATACACAATGTACTGTGATGGTTGGCCAAAAATTTTCAATAAAATATATTTTTAAAAAAACTTTAATAAATATATATATTTTTTAAATAAAAAAAAATTGTACTAGCTCCCAAAAATGTCTCTGTCTCGGAGCCTCTCTCACAATGGGATGATTCCACACATTGAATCCTGATTGGTCACCAGGCTTACTCTGTTGTGTCACCCTTAAAGGGACAATCTCCACATTTGGGGACAAGCCTATGTGGAAATGGGTACCTCACAGTTGATGGGCGCGGAGCAGAGTGTGTCAATGCCTATCACCACAACACCAGGAACCAGTATTTGTGGGGGAATTAGCTGGAGAATATAAAGTGGCATCTCTACCATCATATCATGAAGCACCAGGTAACTCGGAGAGGCATGGACAGTGAGGGAGGGAGGGTCAAACTCCTGTAATAGATGTGTAGGACCACCATCTTGCCACACAGGTAAAATGGCATCTTCCAAAATTTAAAACAAGATTGGTTCAGTCTGGGAGGGGTCTGATGAAGTGTGAGGGGGGCCGCTAAGCTGGGCTCTTGGGCTCTTTCATGGGATGCATACACACTTAGTAGTGCTGCTATAGTGGACAGAGTTCAGATCAATTACACAGGACAGAGACCCCATTTCCCAGGAAGCAGCAGCAAGATAGAATTCTAACTTTGCACTTTTAAAGGGATAGGCACAACTCAAAGTTACGTCAAAGTTTCAAAAGCTACGCAGTGGAAAGCAGGAATGCAGCCTCGGAGAGTGAAGGTTATAGTGAAGGGAGAAGGTGCATCAATTCTGCCATTCCATCAATGAAGGGGAGTCATGGGTTAACAATTAAGACCATTCATCAGTGTCCGAATGGATCCTGTTCATTCACTTTGAGCAACTGAATGCTCAGAGTTATGCCAATTCAAAAAGTGAAGTTCAGAGCCACTTTTGTTCAATTATATAATTCACAAATTCTCACTCCCCACAGGGCTACAGATGTGACATTGTGGAATGGAATGCTGCTCACATATATGCATGTGTCCCAGGAGTAAGACAGCAGGAGGAACAATGTAATCCAAGATGCCAAGGCTCAGCCGCCCAACTTCTCTGATTGAGCTCTCATTCACACCTTTATACTCAGCACTCTTTAACCATTCTGGCATTCAATGTACCTTTTCAGAGAGGAGGCAAAAGTGATAACGGATCCAATGGTCCAGGCAGCTTTTCCCAGAACCCTCATTTGATGCACAAGGCTAAGGAGGAAAAGGTGCAGCCCGCATAGCTTCAGCAGGATGTACTGCCTCAGGGACATGGCTAGGGGAGCCTAAGCATCAACAGGAGGTTGAGGGGCAGAGACCCAGCCAGTTGATAAGGCACGCCACACTGAGGATCTATCGTCGACATGTCACCTACCTACACATGAGTGAGAGGCAGTGCAAGGAAAGGTTGTGATTGCCCAGAGATCTCATCCATCACATATTTCACATACCCAGAGAAGACCTAACACCACGTGGGTTTAGAGGCTTCCCCCTGCCAATGGCCCAGAAGATGACGGCCGCACTCAATTTCACTGCCTCTGGGACTTTCCAGGGTTCAAGTGAGGATCTGTGCAGCATCTTTCAATCGGCAACACACAACCATTGCTATTCCTTGATGACTAAGGGTTGAGAATTCACCCACCATACACTCCGCATAAAGATTTACACACATCTCCCTGCCAACACACAAGGGTACAATGTGGGTGGCACGGTAGCATAGTTGTTAACACTGTTGCTTCACAGCTCCAGGGTCCCGGGTTCGATTCCCGGCTTGGAACACTGTGCAGAGTCTGCATGTTCTCCCCGTGTCTGCGCGGGTTTCCTCCGGGTGCTCCGGTTTCCTCCCACAAGTCCTGAAAGATGAGCCTGTTAGGTGAATTGGACATTCTGAATTCTCCCTCAGTGCACCCGAACAGGCACCGGAGTGTGGTGAATGGGGGATTTTCACAGTAACTTTATTGCAGTGTTAATATAAGCCTACTTGTGACACTAATAAAGATTATTATTATTACTAAGTTGTACTGAGGTTGGCAACACACAAATGTTAATTTTAAAAGGGGGCACTCTGAGTGTGAGAAACGTTGAACCTCGGAATAAGAGGACTGCAAAGATCCAAACCAAATGTTCCCTCTAGTACCAAGCAACAGCTGCAACCCATGGGCCCAGTGCCATCCTTTGGGCAGCATGGTAGCATGGTGGTTAGCACAATTGCTTCTCAGCTCCAGGGTCCCAGGTTCGATTCCCGGCTTGGTTCACTGTCTGTGCGGAGTCTGTACGTTCTCCCGTGTGTGCGTGGGTTTCCTCCGGATGCTCCGGTTTCCTCCCACAGTCCAAAGATGTGCAGGTTAGGTGGATTGGCCATGCTAAATTGTCCCTTAGTGTTCAAAATTGCCCTTAGTGCTGGGTCGGGTTACTGGGTTATGGGGATAGGGTGAAGGTGTGAGATCAGGTAGGGTGCTCTTTCAAAAGAGCCGGTGCAGACTCGATGGGCCGAATGGCCTCCTTCTGCACTGTAAATTCTATGTTTCTATGAAAACTCTTTCATCTGACCATAACATTCACATACCTATGGAATGGTAAAAGTTGCAATTTATTCAGTGATAGAGCACTCGTGATCCTGAGTTGACATCAAAACTTTTTAACTTTCCTAACCCTAACCTTGATGCAGCCCTGACATCAACAGCAGGGTGAAGGTAACCTGCTGACTGTTACATCCTGATGTCTGTGATAACCTTGGCAGATCCTCTAGTGGCCTAAGCCCTGTAGGGGCTTGGACTCATAAGGATTTTCTGCTCAGAGGCAGAAGCACCCTCGGGGGGGGGGGGGGGGGGGGGGGTTGTGCTGCTGAAGTTGTTGAGTTGCCTTCTTGAACCGCTGCAGTCCTGGAAGTGTAGGTACTCCCACTGTGCTGTGAGGGAGGGAGTTCCAGGATGTTGCCCCAGCCACAGTGAATGAACAGTGATATATTTCCAAGTCAGGGTGGTGAGTGACTTGGAGGGGAATCTTCAGGTGGTGGGGTTCCCAGGTATTTGCTGTTCTTGTCCTTCTAGATGGTAGTGGTCATGGATTTTGAAGGTGCTGTCGAAGGAACCTTGGTGAGTTCCTACAGTGCATCTTGTAGATGTTACACACGGCTGCCACTGTTCATCGGTGGTGGAGGGTTTGAATGTTTGTGGAAGGAGGTGCAATCAAGCGGGTTGCTTTGTCCTGGATGGTGTTGAACTTCTTGAGTGTTATTGGAGCAGCACTCATCCAGGCAAGTGGAGAGTATTCCATTGCACTCCTGGCTTGTGCCTTGCAGATGGTGGGCAGGCTTTAGGGAGTCAAGAGGTGAGTTACTCACCGTAGAATTCCTAGCATTTAATCTGTCCTAGTAGCCACAGTATTAATATGGCCAGTCCAGTTCAGCTTCTGAACAATGGTAACACTCAAGATGTTGATTGTGGGGAATTTAGTGATGGTAATGCCATTGAATGTCAAGGGGCGGTGGTTAGATCCTCTCTTATAGGAGATGGTCATTGCCTGGCACTCGTGTGGCATGAATTTAACTTGCCAGTTGTCAGCCCAAGCCTGGATATTACCCAAGTCTTGCTGCATTTGGAAATGGACGGCTTCATTATCTGAGGAGTCGCGAATGGTGCTGAAAATGTGCAGTCAGCCGCAAACATCCCCACTTCTGACCTTATGATGGAAGGGAGGTCATTTTGAAGCTTCTGAAGATGGTTGGGCCGAGGACACTACCCTGAGGAACTCCTGCAGTGATGTTCTGGAACTGAGATGATTAAGGGGCCATGGAGTGCAGAGCCAGGCGCCAATCTGGCAAGATCTGCTGGGCCAAGCTTTCCATGGTAGTTACCAACCTTCCCATGGTGGCCTCGAGGTGCTTGCATGTCGGAGCCTTGACATTAGACAGATCGCGGATAGACCCCTTCATCACTCTAGTCTGCTGAGTGACTCTCAAAGCTCTGTCTGATGTTCCGCTGCCTCCCTTTGCATCTCCACCGATGAGTTTCCATAGACGATTCATCTGACTGGGAATTCTGTGATTAATTCAATAAACGAAAATATCATCATTAACAGTCTTCACAAGTTGCACACTTTAATGAATTGCTTCTACACAAGAGACTCTCTTGCCTTCAAGAAGGAGACAAAGTGATTCCTGACTTGGACAAAGATCACATCATATATAGTCTATATTGATAGCATTCTGCACATGAATTTTCCAGAGTATTTTTTCAGCTCTGAATTTTTTATTTTCACCTTCCCAGGAGATTACGTAGTTGCTGGGGAATAGGGAAGCAGGGAAGAAGTGTTTAGTTGTGATGCTCCCGCCATCATACGATGAGGTAAGCTCAATGAACCAGCTGGTCTTTTCCTGGCTGTCAATTTTGCACATTTGGCTCTAACTGGCCAGTACACAAGTCACTCTGGAGATTTTGGGGTTTAGAATGCTTTGACTTTATGTATTGTACACCAGAGGATGTGTAGGACTGACGAGTTGCACTGCTGACAGAATATTACATTTTTGGATTCTGTTCCCTGGTGTTCTAAGTTCTTGGCTTTCTCCGGCATTAATAAAAAGAAACTCAGCAGGCAGCATTGAAACTAAATACTCAGAATGAAAGTACAGCCCAGTCACCTAAGTGAAATATTCCTGCATCACTGAATGAAACAAGCACTACAATTAGATCCGGAAATATTGAACAAAAACATCACTGGTTACTGGTTACAATCATTCAAACTTGAGAAAATCAATCCCATTTCATCACAAACGATGTACTTGTTCCCCCCATCCCATCCCCTGCTATCAACCGCTGCTATGAACTTCCCCTCTCAACCGACCAGGTCTACAGCAACCATTTTATTTGAAAAAATATACTTTGTTTGTAAAATGTCTGAAAGAACATGACAAACATTTCAAAGTGGCCATCAAACAAAGTGCAATAATATTCAGATTTTCGGCATACATCATGTTGCACTCTGGGATGCTTCAATACAGTCAGAGAAACATTACCGACATTTCGAAATGGTCATTTGGTGCAATGGCATTTAAATTGTCTACAGGCATGGGAGCACAGTGATTAGCACTGTTGCTTCACAGCGCCAGGGACCCGGGTTCGATCCTCGGCTTCGGTCACTGTCTGTGCAGAGTCTGCACGTTCTCCCCCTGTCTGTGTGGGTTTCCTCCGGGTGCTCCGGTTTCCTCCCACAAGTCCCGAACGACGTGCTGGTTAGGTGAGTTGGACATTCTGAATTCTCCCTCTGTGTACCTGAACAGGCGCCGGAGTGTAGAGACTAGGGGATTTTCACAGTAACTTCATTGCAGTGTTAATGTAAGCCTACTTGTGACACTAATAAAGGTTGCACTCTGAGGTGCTTCCATACAGCTCGATAGCTACCACTGAGCCACCCAAGACAGCCACCTCGGTAACTTTCTTTCTGCAATATCCAACAGATCTACACCTAGCTCTACTCTTCTAATTGTTAATTACTGTATGTTACTCTATCTCCCTCCACTTCATAATCAGTGACACAAAAGACACAGCAGAAATAGAATAGGAAGCAAAGCAGGTGGCACAGGTAGACAGAACAGAGAAGATACAGCAAATGTGATTTAGAGTTGTAGAAAGAGCCATGGAGAGAGGCAGATGAAGTCAGTGATGATCAGTTTGATTACAGCATCCTCCTAAATGCCCTTTTATGCTAATTGTAGTGTCTGAGATCCCGCAAGACCCTCCACTCCTCCCTTCAGCAATATCAGATCCATGTTAGGGCACTGAGTCACACAGAGTAACAAAACCCAGTTTGTGCCATTTGAATTGATAGGGCCGCTAATATTGGCCTCACCGTCTATGATATATCAGTCTGAGTTTGTACTGCTGATTGTGCGATCCCTACTGGATAGTGTGTATGATAGAGCCTCGTGATAAGGGTGGGGTTGGGCTCAGTTGTAATTTCATTCTCCCAAACACTCAATGTAAAAAGTTCACACATAAAGCACGGTCACTTGGGTGAGGTTTCAGAGCATTGTCAACACTTGTAGAACCATAACCTGAAAAGATTCAGCACCTCCAGGAAAGGAAGTGTTCGGTAGTTTTAAGGGATTTATATTTGCATTGGTAAACATTAGAAATAAGGTAGTTTTAAGTGTGCATAATTTAATGTTTCTCTGCCTGGATAGGTAAAACCTATAATTAGATTCATCCTGGTCAAAGCATTTGTATGTGTAGAGGTTGGTTAATATCCAACTGTGGAGACTTCCAGTTGCGGCTACGCGAAGCTAAGTCGCACATTCGGCAGCTCCCGCAAAAAACGGACTTTTGGGCTCTTTTTAGGGCCCCCAAAGGAATTTCTTTTTACGTTTCCCGCTGTGGGAAGGAGATTACAATAGTCCCCCGACAGTATATGGCTTTTACCAGGAGCGGGGCGACTAAAAAAGTGGTGGTGGACCCGAAGAAGGTGCGAGGGAAGAAAAACAAAATGGCGGTGGGCGGGGACCAGGCAGCATGGATGCAGTGGGCGCAGGAGCAACAGGAGGTTATCCAGCGCTGTTTCAGGGAGATTAAAGCGGACCTGCTTGAGCCGATGAAGGCTTCTATCGATAAGCTGCTGGAGACACAGACGGCCCAGGGCGTGGCGATCCTCGAGGCCCGACAAAAGATCTCCGACAATGAGGACGAGATCTTAGGCCTGGCGGTAAAGGTGGAGGCGCACGAGGCGCTCCACAAGAAATGGCAGGAGCGGTTCGAGGAGCTGGAGAATCGGTCGAGGCGGAAGAACTTGCGGATTCTGGGCCTCCCGGACCGGACGTGGGGGCCTATGTGGTCACCATGTTGAACTCGCTGATGGGAGCGGTGTCCTTCCAGGGACCCCTGGAGCTGGAAGGGGCCCATAGAGTGCTGGCGAGGAGGCCCAAGGCTAACGAGCCTCCGTGGGCGGTGCTGGTGCGGTTTCATCGGTTCGCTGATCGGGAGTGTGTGCTCAGGTGGGCCAAGAAGGAGAGGAGCAGCAGGTGGAAGAACGCGGAGGTTTGAATATACCAGGACTGGAGTGCGGAGGTGGCGAAGAGGAGGGCCGGGTACAAGCGAGTGAAGGCGGTGCTGCACAGGAAAGGGGTGACGTTTGGCATGTTGCAGCTGGCGCGACTGTGGGTCACCTATAAGGACCGGCACCATTATTTTGAGTCTCCGGAGGAGGCATGGGCCTTTATTCAGGCCGAGAAGTTGGACACAGATTGAGGGTTGGGATGGGCGTTTGGGGATTGCGGTTGATATGTTACTTTTTGAGGGGGGTCCTTTGCTCTTGTTTTTTTGTTTCTCGTTTGGTGAGAGTGGGTAGGACGGGTTTGGCACTGTTTGGTTGGGTTGGTCGGGGGGGCTCTTGGAGGGGGGTAAGCAAATGGAACAGGGGTGGGTGGCCGGCAGTGTGATGGAGCCCCGCGGGGGAGGGGGAGGCCCGAGTCGGGGGTGAGGGGACTGGGCCTGTAAAAGGACCTGCGTCAGAGGTGGCGGGGCCTGGTAGGTGGTAAGCGCGGGTTGTGTTGCTGCTACTATGGTCAAGGGGGAGCTGGAGTGAGTGGGGGGGGTCAAGATGGGGGTCTGCCGCCGTGGGGAACGGGCCGGGCATGGGGTGCAGGAGCGTGGCTGGCCGAGGAGGGGTTATGGCTAGTCGGCGGGGGAGGGGGGCAGGTAGCCCCCTGATCCGGCTGATAACCTGGAATGTAAGGGGACTGAACGGGCCGGTCAAGCGGGCCCGCGTGTTCGCGCACCTGAAGGGGCTGAAGGCGGATGTGGTCATGCTCCAGGAGACACACCTAAAGGTGGCAGACCAGGTAAGATTGAGGAAGGGGTGGGTAGGTCAGGAGTTTCATTCGGGGCTGGATGCCAAAAATCGAGGGGTGGCGATCTTGGTGGGAAAGAAGGTGTCGTTCGAGGCGTCGAGCATTGTGGCAGACAATGGCGGTAGGTACGTAATGGTTAGTGGTAAGCTGCAGGGAGAGAGGGTGGTGTTAGTCACTATGTACGCCCCGAACTGGGACGATGCGGGTTTTATGCGGCGCACGTTGGGTCGGATCCCAGATATGGAAGTGGGGGGCCTGATAATGGGGGGAGACTTTAACACGGTGTTGGATCCGGAACTGGATCGCTCCAGATCTAGGATGGATAGGAAGCCGGCGGCGGCTAAGGTGCTGAGGGGGTTTATGGACCAGATGGGAGGGGTGGACCCTTGGAGATTTGCAAGGCCGGGGGCTAGGGAATTTTCATTCTTCTCACATGTCCATAAGGCTTATTCCCGGATCGACTTTTTTATTTTGAGCAGGGCGCTGATAGCGAGAGTAGAGGATACCTAGTACTCGGCGATAGCCATTTCGGATCACGCCCCGCATTGGGTAGACCTAGAGCTGGGGGAGGAGAGGGAGCAGCGCCCATTGTGGCGCTTGGAGGTGGGGCTGTTGGTGGACGAGGAGGTGAGTGAGCGGGTCCGAGGAAGCATAGAGAGGTACCTGGAGGCCAACGATAACGGGGAGGTCCGAGTGGGGATGGTACGGGAGGCGCTGAAGGCGGTGGTTAGGGGAGAGCTGATCTCCATTAGGGCCCACAAGGAGAGGAGGGAGCAGAGGGAGAGGGAGAGGCTGGTGGGGGAGATGGTGAGGGTAGACAGGAGGTATGCGGAGGTGCCTGAGGAAGGACTGTTGAGGAAGAGGCGCAGCCTCCAGGCCGAATTCGACCTGGTGACCACCAGGAAGGCGGAGGTGCAGTGGAGGAAGGCCCAGGGTGCAATTTATGAGTATGAGGAAAAGGCAAGCCGGATGCTGGCGCATCAGCTTCAGAAGCGGGACGCAGCTAGGGAGCTCGGGGGAGCTAAGGACAGGGGAGGGAGTGTGGTGCGGACTGGGGATGGCATCAATGGGGTCTTCAGGGACTTTTATGAGGAATTGTATCGGTCCGAGCCCCCACTGGAGGAGGGAGGGCTGGGCCGCTTTCTGGACCAATTGAGGTTTCCGAAGGTGGAGGAGGGACTGGTGGCGGGATTGGGGGCCCCAATTGGGCTGGAGGAGCTGACCAAAGGGATAGGGAGCGTGCAGGCGGGGAAGGCACCGTGGCCAGACGGTTTCCCGGTCGAATTCTATAAAAAATATATGGACCTGTTGGGCCCGTTGCTAGTTAATGAGGCAAGGGAGGGGGGGGTTTGCCCCCGACGATGTCCCGGGCACTGATCTCCTTGATTCTGAAGCAGGACAAGGATCCCCTGCAGTGTGGGTCTTACAGGTCGATTTTGTTGCTAAACGTAGATGCCAAGGTGCTGGCGAAGGTCTTAACCACGAGGATTGAGGATTGTGTGCTGCAGAACATCCACGAAGACCAGACGGGGTTCGTGAAGGGGAGGCAGTTGAACGCGAATGTGCGGAGGCTTCTGAACGTTATCATGATGCCGCGAGGGAGGGGGAGGCGGAGATATTGGTGGCAATGGACGCTGAGAAAGCCTTCGATAGGGTAGAGTGGGGGTACTTGTGGGAGGTGCTGAAGAGGTTCGGGTTTGGGTAGGGGTTTGCCAGGTGGGTTAGGCTGTTGTACGAGGTCCCGATGGCGAGTGTGGCCACGAACAGGAGGAGGTCTGAGTACTTTCGGTTGCACCGAGGGACAAGGCAGAGGTGTCCCCTGTCCCCCCTGCTCTTCGCACTGGCGATTGAACCCCTGGCTATGGCACTGAGGGAGTCAAGGAACTGGAGGGGGTTGGTGCGGGGTGGGGAGGAGCATAGGGTGTCGCTCTATGCGGACGACTTGCTGTCATATGTGGCGGACCCGGTGGGGGGAATGCCGGAGATAATGAGGATCCTCAGGGAATTCGGGGATTTCTCGGGGTATAAGCTCAACATGGGGAAGAGCGAGCTGTTCGTGGTTCACCCAGGGGACCAGGAGAGGGGGATTGGCGAGCTCCCACTAAAAAGGGCAGAGAGGTATTTCAGGTACTTCAGGTATTTGGGGGTCCAGGTGGCCAGGAGCTGGGAGGCCCTGCATAGGCTTAATTTCACAAGGCTGGTGGAGCAAATGGAGGAGGAGTTCAAGAGGTGGGACGCGTTGCCGCTGTCCTTGACGGGGAGGGTGCAGTCAGTCAAAATGACGGTGCTCCCAAGGTTTTTGTTCCTGTTCCAGTGCCACCCCGTGTTTATCCCAAAGGCCTTTTTTAGGTGGGTTAACAGGAGCATAATGGGGTTTGTGTGGGCGCGAGGGACTCCGAGGGTGAGAAGGATGTTCCTGGAGCGGGGTAGAGATGGGGGGGGGGGCTGGCGCTGCCCAACCTCTGTGGATACTACTGGGCTGCCAATGCAACAATGGTGCGCAAGTGGGTGATGGAGGGGGAGGGGGCTGCATGGAAGAGGCTGGAGACGGCGTCCTGTGTGGGTATGAGTCTGGGGGCGCTGGCAACGGCGCCACTGCCTCTCCCTCCAAGGAGGTATACCACGAGCCCGGTAGTGGCGGCTGCCCACAAAATCTGGGGGCAGTGGAGGCGGCACAGGGGGGATGTTGGGGCCTCGGTGTGGACCCCAATACGGGGGAACCACCAGTTCGTCCCAGGGAGGACAGATGGAGAGTTTTCGGGGTGGCACAGGGCAGGGATACGAAGGTTGGGAGACCTGTTTGTGGACGGGAAGTTCGCGAGACTGGGTGAGTTGGAGAAGTATGGGCTCCCCTCGGAGAACACCTTTGGGTACTTACAGGTTAGGGCATTTGCCAGGCGGCAGGTGGTGGAATTCCCACGGCTGCTGCCATGCACAGTACAGGACAGGGTGCTCTCGGGGGTTGGGCGGGGGTGGGGAAGATCTCGGAAACTTACCAGATGATGCAGGAGGAGGAGGAGGCCTCGGTGGTGGAGGTGAAAGGTAAGTGGGAGGAGTTGGGAGAGGAGATTGAAGAGGGGACGTGGGCAGATGCCCTTGGGAGGGTGAACTATTCATCTTCGTGCGCGAGGCTCAGCCTCATACAGTTTAAGGTGCTGCACAGGGCACACATGACCGTGACAAGGATGAGCCGGTTTTTTGGGGGTGAGGACGGGTGTGTTAGGTGCTCAGGGAGCCCAGCAAACCACACCCATACATTCTGGACATGCCCAGAGCTGGAGGAATTTTGGAAGGGCGTAGACAGGACGGTGTCGAGGGCGGTAGGATCCAGGGTCAAACCGGGCTGGGGGCTCGCAATATTTGGGGTAGCAGAGGAGCCAGGAGTGCAGGAGGCAAAAGAGGTCGGTATTCTGGCCTTTGCGTCCCTGGTAGCCTGGCGGAGGATTCTTCTTCAGTGGAAGGACGCGAGGCCCCCAAGCGTGGAATCCTGGATCAACGATATGGCGGGCTTCATTAAGTTGGAGAGGGTGATATTCGCCTTGAGAGGGTCGGTACAAGGGTTCTTCAGGCGGTGGCAACCATTCTTAGACTTCCTGGCAGAACGATAGACATTGGTCAATGGCAGCAGCAACTCGGGGGGGGGGGGTTATTTTATTTATGTTTATTTACACTGGGGGATCTGAGGGGGTGTATATATTTGCTACGTTGGCTTTGTGTTAAGTTGGGGTGTTAATTTATTATTTATGTACAGGGGGGGGAGGGGGGTATGGAGGGATGTTTTTTGATTGTGTTTTGTATTTAACCCTGTTGGGTTCCTTTTTCATTTTGTTATTGATATTCTGTGAAAACCTTAATAAAAATTATTTTAGAAAAAAATATAGATCCAACTGTGTTTCTATTGTGCTTAGAGGGGGCTACATCATGAAGATTAAATTAATAGGCCAACAGAGATATGCGATGTTGCTTAGCAACTGGGGCCTTGTAAGGCAGAGAAGCTTTTAAGTTTTCGTTTTAGCTGAATTTGTGGGCAGTTGGAGACAAAGTCTCAGGGAATGAATTTCAGGGAGTGATCATATCTCAACTCTGCCAGAAGAAAGACAGGACAGGGCAGGAGCTACAAAGAGGCAGTCCGGATAACCAGGGAATGAGGATAAAAGAAATGTTTAAGGCAGCTGGAGTTAAATGAACAGATACCAATGAATTCAAGGAAGAGTTAACAAAATATTCTGAGTTAAAGAGACAATTGCCGTACCAGATTTAAAGTGAGACAACAGCCTTCAAAGGTAAAACAAAAGTCTGATGCCATTTTAATACAGTCTGGGAATTGAGAGTTATGGTCATTTTGAGCAGTTTGCACAGCAGTCAAGACAAAAAAATCCTAAAGGGGTGGTGTGAAATCTTGGACTGGATTCGCTGTTAAAAGTGAAGCCGAAGCTTTGCTTAAAAGTGTCATTTGGAAAATCTGGTCTGGATTTCAAAATGCAAACCGCCAAGAAAAAACACCATAACTATGAGAGATAATTTTAAAGCATGTTTTTGGGAATGGAGTTTGAAAACTCACGTGACAATCATCTGGGGGATTCTGAGGAGAAATCCACAGACACTTACTTGGATTTGGTGCGGAGTGTGTGTCTGCCCACAGTCACCTTGTGTGCTTAAAAGGGACTTTTTGTGTTAATGAGGCCATTGTAGCTCAAGATGCACTTTGTAATTGTGATAATACCAGGTATTGTGGTACCTGAGAGGTGGATGACCATTGGCTAGACCCAGGAATCTACCATTGGCTGATGTACATAGCTCCACCCTGAGAGGCGGAGTATAAGAACCGATGCCGTCCCAGCAGCCTTCACTTTCTGTATCAAAGCTGCTGGGGGACAGTTCTAGCACATTAAAGCCTATTAGTTATGACTCACCTTGTCTCGAGAGTAATTGATTGCGCATCAATTTAATCTGCTACAACTTCAGTTGAAAGGATGGATCTCCGTATCAAACCAAAGTGCCTTCAGCTCAGCCCCCGCGCAGCCAACTCTGCTGCTATCTTCAAATATTGGCTGGCGTGTTTTAAGGGCTACCTCGATACGGCCGCCGACACCCCCACGGAAAGACAAAAGATGCATCTTCTACGCTCGCGGGTCAGCCCTGGGACCTACCCTCTGATCGAGGAGGCGGAGAATTATGCTGCAGCTATTGAGCTGCTAGAAGGACATTATATCCGCTCTGTGAACCAGGTCTACGCTCGTCACCTGCTGGCGACTAGGAGGCAAAGCCCCGAAGAAACGCTGGAAGACTTCTATCGGGTGCTGCTGGTGCTGGGCCGAAACTGTGGCTGCCCGCCAGTTTCGGGGAACGAGCACACGGAACATTTAATCAGGGGTGCTTTCGTGGCAGGTATGACTTCCCCTGATATCCGCCGAAGGCTCCTAGAAATGGACACACTGGGACTTACTGAGGCACGGACCCTGGCGGGGTCCATGGACGTTGCGTATAACAACGCGCTGGCTTTTGCTCCCGGATGCGCGGTGGCCCCCTGGGCTGCGTGGCACCCCATTGCGGCAGCCTCCCAAAGCTTCCCTCTAACCCCGCAAGCCTGCGCGGCGAGATGGCCCGCTACCGCTACCGGACAACGCTGTTTTTTCTGTGGGAATCATCCCCACCCACGCTGCCCGGCCCGCACCGCCACCTGCAAAGGGTGCGGCAAGAAGGGCCATTATGTCGGGGTCTGCCAGGCCCGCGCCATGGCCGCGGTCTCCAGTGACTATCGGCAGCCACTTTTTCAGGCCCCGGCCGTCCTGCGCCCACCGCCACCCCCCTATCCTCAGGCCGCGGGCGTGGCGTTTCTTTCCCCCGGCCACCACGCTGGACGGGTGGGCGCCGCCATTTTGTCCCAAGCCGCCACTATCTTCTGCATCCCCGGACTCCATGTGCGACCCATGGCTGACACCATCTTGGATGGGGCCCCAGGCCCCCAGCACAGCCGACTACACGCTGCCCGACCAGAACTCTCCTTTACTGCAGCTGGCCTCAGTGACTCTGGACCAGAGTCGGCCCTGGACGCTTGCGAAAGCTACAATGACGATCTCCATCAACGGCCACGTGACGTCGTGCTTGATCGACTCTGGGAGCACGGAAAGCTTTGTTCTCCCCGACACGGTAAGGCGCTGTTCTCTTGTCACCCATCCCGTAAACCAAAGGATCTCACTGGCCTCCGGGTCACACGCCGTGGAGATAATGGGGTTCTGTCTAGCGAACCTCACTGTCCAAGGCACGGAATTCCGCAATTTTCGCCTGTACGTTCTGCCGCACCTCTGCGCAGCCACCCTCCTTGGGCTGGATTTCCAGTGCCACCTACAAAACCTGACTTTTAAATTTGGCGGCCCTATACCCCCCCTTACTGTCTGCGGCCTCGCGACCCTTAAGGTCGACCCGCCTTCCCTGTTTGCGAAACCCCGGAGTGCAAACCCGTCGCCACCAGGAGCAGACCGCGAATATCCTTACTCTGACTTACAATAAGGATTAATGCATGTTTAGCACTGACCGTCTAGCCATTCTAGGCTACGTAGTGCGAAGTGGAGTTTCCCCGCATACATTCACAGTGATAGGGTGTCCTCCTTTATGAATGACGAACTGCGTCAATTCCTGCTCAGCAAAGGCATCGCCTCGAGCAGGGCGACCAGTTACAACCCCCGGGGAAACAGGCAGGTTGAGAGGGAGAACGGCACGGTCTGGAAGACCGTCCTGCTGGCCCTACGATCTAGGAATCTCCCAGTCTCCCGCTGGCAGGACGTCCTCCCGGTGGCCCTTCACTCCATCCAGTCGCTGAACTGTACTACCACAAATCAGACACCTCATGAACGTCTCCTTGTTTTCCCCAGGAAGTCCTCCTCCAGGACCTCGCTCCCAACCTGGCTAACGTCATCCGGACCCATCCTGCTTCGGAGACATGTGAGGGCGCACAAGTCGGTCGTTGGTCGAGAGGGTCCACCTGCTGCACGCCAACCCCCAGTACGCCTATGTAGCGTTCCCTGATGGCCGCCAAGACACGATCTCCCTTCGGGACCTGGCGCCCGCCAGAGGCCCACGCGCACCCGCACCATTGCCCCCACCCCCACCCTCCCCGCAGCACCTGACCGGAGGGTCAGTACTCCCGCCGCCCCTACCTAGGCCCAAACAAGCACCGACGCCCCCTACAGGCGCCCCTCCCCCTGCCCACTTTTCACCCCAACAGCGCCGCCTAGGGGTGACGAAGCTGCCTGGGAGGACAACACCACGTTCCCGGAGTCGTAACCGCCGGAGCCCCCATCAGGATCACCGACGAAGCCCAGACGCTCCAGAAGGACGACCAGGCCACCCGATCGACTGATTGCTGCACCATGAACACTTTGCTATTACCCTCAACATCACGGCACCTCCATACCTGGTCCTAGCATTCGAAAGGCGACATTAACGCTGGCCATCACCCCGCTGGGGATGAATGTGGTAATACCAGATATTGCGGTACCTGAGAGGTGGATGACCATTGGCTAGACCCAGGAGTCTACCATTGGCTGATGTACATAGCTCCGCCCTGAGAGGCGGAGTATAAGAACCAATGCTGTCCCAGCAGCCTTCACTTTCTGTATCGAAGCTGCTGGGGAACAGTTCTAGCAGATTAAAGCCTATTAGTTATGACTCACCTTGTCTCGAGAGTAATTGATTGCGCATCAGTAATCCATCTTAATCTTTAAACATGTGTGTAATTGTTAAGCTAAGGGGGGAGTAAAGCAGTATTGAAACATAATCCACCTTTTCATGCTTAATTAATACTTTTTCTTGTTGTTAACACTAATTAGCAATCCTGTGACTCTGTTCCTCCGTAATTTATATCAAAAGATAAAAGTTCAGTCCTTTGAGGCAGAGCTCCACTCTGGGATCTTCCCGTCCAGTAATAACATCAAAACTGGGATCGTAACAAGAAAGAAAAAAGAAGATGGGGGGGGGTGAGGAATGCAAATTTACTCAGTAATTTTTCATTGATATTTTGATACTGCTTGAGAAATCCTTAGTGTTGAACCAAGCAACATAAATAATGGTGACTTTAACACAGTCCAGACTAAATCACACTTCTTCTGACTTTATTACACACTGAGATTTCTTTCTCCGTGGAAGATAAACATGTACTGAAACATTCCTGGCATTCTGTAAGCTTGGTATAAGTGCTTCCAGAACATTGAATTATATTGCACCTGGGCTTAATAATGGTCCCCTCTACATCCTCGCAACAATCTCATTTCCTGTTTCTGAGTCAGCCACAGGTCTGACTGCAAATCGGAGGCAGTGATCTGGGAGCTGTTCACTCCATATGACACGTAGTGCACGTGAAGAGGCAACCTGTAGGGAAATCTTGGAAAAAGAGAGAAAACATGTTTTTGTTATTGAGAAGCCAAGGCGAGCCCAGGTCCTCAGAACAGGAAGCTGAGAAGAGTAAAAAAAATAAACACGAGGTACATTGGATTGAAGGAGG
Organism: Scyliorhinus torazame; assembly: GCF_047496885.1. Taxonomy (NCBI): domain Eukaryota; kingdom Metazoa; phylum Chordata; class Chondrichthyes; order Carcharhiniformes; family Scyliorhinidae; genus Scyliorhinus; species Scyliorhinus torazame. The sequence goes on from NC_092724.1 coordinate 38,634,742, forward strand.
GTGGAGAGTGAGGGCGAGAGTGAAACAACTCTGCAGTTTTGAAGGTCTAGAGAATGGGTTAACGTACCAACCTGTTAGAAGCAGCATTGATCTCAACGACGTAACAAAGGCATATTGAACACCATATTTCCATCTTGGGTGGAACGGGATAGGAAAATTCACAGGAGCACTGACTATACAATATCGTATAATAATGTGCAATGCTCAATTAGGAACAAGCTTTCTATACAGTTCTGGCTGTGATGGACTGACATTTATCTAACCAGTCAATAAGCTAGTCAAAGGTATGTTTGTCAGTTGCCCTTTTGCTGCATAACGGCTGGTTCTTAACAAACTAAAGGACAAAATGTTTTCAATTTTAGCTTGATCTCATAGTAATACCACCAATTGTTGGAAATAAGCAGTTTTGTGTATTTTGCTCAGTGGGTCTCTTCAGGGTAATAAGATATACTTGTTTTATATATATATATATAGAGAGAGAGAGAGAGTGACACATTGAATCCAGACTGTGACACATAAAGGAGGAAAAAAAGACAGCCTTGAGGGTTACATTTGAAATTATACATCAGGTTATATTGTGGCAGGTCAGTCAAAATATATCAAGGCAGCCCGCAGTCACATGACTTTAAGCTGGTTAGCTGCTGAACCCTCAATGTTGCAGTCATTGCTGTGCAATAGCCTATATGAACCGTAGGAACTTGTCTGTCCTTTGAGCTTCAATCCATCAGCAATATAGTCGCTAGTTTCCTCACAAGGATAAATGGTCAAAGCAATATTCCCAGTGATAAAATGAATGCCTGACACACATTTCTAACTTCAGTTTGAACTACCTCTTTACAATTGAAATCACAATGTGTGATTTTGTTTCAAACAGAACAAAGCTTTCATTAAAACACCAGGCAGATGAATTTGTTCATTATTATCACAATACGAGATTTCAATAACTTTGTCTCCTTCACCTGTCCTCGTCCTTGGCTTGCTGTCAAGTTTTGGCTGTGTAAAGACTTGCGATATTTGACTCAGTTAAAGACAAGATATAAGTGCAATTTATTGTTTAAATCATGCAGCTCTATAAATTTGATACATAATATTTAACATTTTTTGAATCACCGTATTCTCATAAAAGTTGCATTTATCAAACTACACGGAAACTGAAACAATGTTGAAACCAAACCCCGTCCTGAACTAGATCAGACTCTCGACAGCCGGGTTTGCAGCTGGAAAGTGGATGGAAGTCGGTTGATTATTGGTCCGTCTCCAACTCTGATCATCAGTCACAGTGAAAGAAAATTGGTGGGGGGGGGAGGTTTCCTCCATGTGCTCGCTTTCGACGTTACATGGGACGGATAGCACAGAAACTGTTCCAACCAGTCTCTGACGGTTCTTATGCCTCTCTCGAGTGTCCTCCAACTTTTCTCATCAAAATCTACCACTCTAACCATCTATTCTCTCTCAAAAATATTCTCAAGGACTTTATAGCGGAACATTTGGAAAGCAGTGGCAGGATCAGTCAGAGTCAGGATGAATCAATGAAGGGAAAATCATGCTTGACAAATCTGTTGGAATTCTCTGAAGATGTAACCAGTACAGTTGACAAGGGGGAGCCAGTCGATTTGGTATATTTGGACTTTCAGAAGGCGTTTAACAAAGTCCCACATAAGAGGTTATTGTGCAAAATTAAAGCGTATGGGATTAGGGGGGAATGTATTGAGGTGGATAGAAAACTGGTTGGCAGAGAGGGAACAAAGAGTAGTAATTAATGGGTCCTTTTCAAATTGGCAGGCAGTAACTAGTGGGGTGCCAGAGGGATCGGTTCTGGGACCCCAGCTATTCACAATATATATTAATGATTTGGATGAGGGAACAAAGTGTGACATCTCAAAGTTTGCAGATGGTACCAAGTTAGGTGGGAGGGTGAACTGTGACGAGGATGCAGGGATCCTACAGCATGATCTGTTGCGCAAGTGGGCAAATCAATGGCAGATGGAATATAATTTGGATAAGTGTGAGGTTATTCACTTTGGAAGCAAAAAGAGGAAGGCAGATTACTATCTGAATGGCTGTAAATTAGGAGAGGGGTGTGTGCAGCGGGACCTGGGTATCCTTGTGCACCGGTCAATGAAAGTAAACATGCAGGTGCAGCAGGTGGTAAAGAAGGCTAACGATAAGTTGGCCTTCATTGCGAGAGGTTTCTAGTATATACGCAGGGATGTGTTGCTGCAGTTATACAGGGCCTTGTTGAAGCCACACCTGGAATATTGAGTGCAGTTTTGGTCTCCTTCTCTGAGGAAGGATGTTCTTGCTCTTGAGGGAGTACAGCAAAGGTTTACCAGACTGATTCCAGGGATGGCGAGACTGTCATATGAGGAGAGATTGATTAGATTGGGATTGTTCTCGTTGGAGTTCAGAAGAATGAGGGAGGATCTCATAGAGACTTATAAAATTCTAACAGGACTAGACAGGGTAGATGCAGGGGAGATGTTACTAATGATGGGTGTGTCCAGAACCAGGGGTCAAAGTCTGAGGATTCAGAGTAAACCATTTTGGACAGAGATGAGGAGACATTTCTTCACCCAAAGAGTGGTGAGCCTGTGGAATTCATTACCACAGGAAGTAGTAATCATTAAATATATTCAAGAGGCGGCTAGATATAGCACTTGAGGAAAATGGTATCAAAGGCTATGGGGAGAAAGTAGGATTAGGCTATTGAGTTGGATGATCATGATGAATGGTGGAGTAGGCTCGAAGATCCAAAAGGCTCCTCCTGCTCCTTTCTTCTATGTATCTATATGTATCTATGTAAAAACCTGTCTGCTTTCCCCTTAGATGCATCTACACTATTCACTTCAATCACTCCCTGCGGTAGTGAGTTCACCGTTCTTTGAGTAAAAAAGTTTCTTCTGAATTCAAACAGGATTATAGTTATGTTTCACAGGGGAAATCTCTGCCAGGTTAGTTTGTGTTGCGTTCTACTGAAAAAATAGAGATGGTGAGTATCAAACCTAAGAGTTGAATCATTCCTTCTTTTCTTTGTTTCTAGGTACAGTTGTCTGATCCTGTGCCAGCCTGCGCTGTTTAACTGAATATCATTTACAGTACCAAAAAAAACCCAGACCGGCTCCTGAAAATCAGCTTTCATGTGCACTGTTAAGCAGCCTTTGGCTCGATATCTAAAGATAATTTTTATGACCTTTCTGTTGACCCACACATGCTTTTGATACAATTCATTCTTAAGAGCTGCAACAGCATGCAGGACAGTTCGATTTAACTAAAGTAATGTGGGATTTCAGAGGGAAAATTTTCCTCTCTCCCCGTCCTTCCATCCATTTTGGTACAAGCCTGAAGTGTGTCCCTCCTAACATGGCCTGGCCTGAAGCCACGCCATTTCTGGGTGCAGGCCATTCAAATCATTCTGCTTCTGAGTATGGGCTTGTACCTGAAGTCAGCAAGAATTATTCCAGTATTTCTGCAAGTCCGAAGGGTCCATCAAATAGTCACCGTTTGTTGGGTTTCAGAATGCCTCTGGCCCAAAAGCTGGCTTAAGGTACCTGCAACATAACAGCTGTTAACCTTTAAACCTCTTGCTACCTGCTCCTTATCAGATGGTTGCACCAATTCAACACTGACCTGGAGTATTATAATCCCACCAATGGCACCATAAGGGCTTAGCTCAATTGGCTGGACAGCTAGTTTGTGACGCAGAGTGAGGCCAGCAACGCAGGTTCAATTCCTGTACCTGCTGAGTTTATTCATGAAGGCTCTGCCTTCTCAGCCATGCCCCTTGCCTGACCCTCAGGTTAAATCATCACCAGTCAGCTCTCCCCCTCAAAGGAGGAAGCAGCCTATGGTCCTCTGGGACTATGGTGACTTGACTTTATAGGAGCAAAGTGAATGAGGTGATAGATCACACAGATTATCACAGAATTTACAGTGCAGAAGGAGGCCATTCGGCCCATCGAGTCTGCATCGGCTCTTGGAAAGAGCACCCTACCCAAGGTCAACACCTCCACCATATCTACCATATCACCAGATCACCATAACCCCACCTAACACTAAGGGCAATTTATCATGGCCAATCCACCTAACAGGCACATCTTTGGACTGTGGGAGGAAACGGAGCACCCGGAGGAAACCCACGCACACACGGGGAGCACGCACAGACAGTGACCCAAGCCGCAATCGAACCTGGGACCCTGGAGCTGTGACGCAATTGTGCTATCCGCAATGCTACCGTGCTGCCCTCAGATGCTGGTGTGCCCCACCCACTTCATCTTCCTGATGAGCTCCAATCACAAAAGTGCACAAAATCCTCCCTTTACTTCCCTGTCCTTCCTCCCCTCACTCCATCTTTTAAACTGCCATCCCACCAACCCACCCACTCTTACCTGAGTCTAATGGTGAGTGAAGCATATCGCCTCTTCCCCCTGGGCACTCCCATCACTTCTAGCTGTCTCCGGTAGTCAGGACTCACCAATTGCAACCATTAATACTGGGAGAACTCTGAAAGGAGCACAGAATCTGTCCAGCTCATTGCGCCATCAGAGTCAGGCAGAGCTGGACTCAAATTCAGAGGGTGGAGGGGGGGGACTGGTGCTGATTACTGACAGAAATTGTTAACCTACTGCCCAGAAAACAGTGAAATTCAGCAGCCTGGCGGATGGCAGCTCAGTTTCTGGTAAATTTTGAGCAGCAGTTTTCTTTTCACATCTGCCTTTATTGTTTCTGCCCCCTGTAATTGTTTGCCTTCTAGATTACATTATGTAACGTTGAGACCAATCCAAAGCAAATTCAATGCCATGCTATCATAGAAATCGATTAAAAAAGACCCTCCTTTCTCAACATTTTCTGTGAATTGTCCTCTTGTGATGCTCTGTTGATTATTCTTTCTCCACTCCCTGTATCACTATTTCTCAGTGATTAATTTTCTCTCACTGAGTTTTAGTCTTTTCCGCGGCCTTCATTAATTGTCCCACGTCCATCTGGTTTTGAACTGTGGAAAAGTGGCAATCGAACATTCGTTTTTTTCCTCACTATCACATCCTGAGGTACAGTTTCTAGTATGGTCCTCATTAATTGTAACCATTAGAACTACATTCCAAAATGCCATCCGTAATAACGATCCAATCCCTATAACTCCCTGATGATTTTGCCAAGGAATGTTCTGCTCTGATTAAATTCCTGCAAAGTACCTAGGAAAGATATCCCATTTGCAAAAGCAAAACAACACAAAACACTGAACAAACACAATGATCTGACACAAAGTGGTTGAGTTTCTGACAAGAGGCTTCTGCTGATAACAGCTGGCGGGCGATCAGTGCAACCGAGAGTAACAAACACCCAAACACTTTGGAATGTTTCTTCCTTGGGTCAGGATTTTGTATTTCAGTATTATCCTTGGATCAAGGAGCCTTAAGGGGATCAATGGGAAATTAAGTGGTACCTCAGAATTAGTGTCTGGATCATGTCTTGGTCAATTTGGAGGTGGATACGGTTACACCATTTTCAGTTCTGATCTGTGACCAATGATGCTCTCACAAGGGATTTCTTCGGAATATTATGATCCCAAGTCAGACCCCAACAGTGGCTAGAATACTAGACCGAAACCCCAATATTTTAGTTTATTTTATGAGACTGTGCGGAAAGAATACTTCGCTCCAGGAGTGATTGTACCAAAGAAATAAGGATATGGGGCGGAATTTTCCGCTGTCGGGATTCTCCGTTTTGCCGGCGCCCGGGGATTTCCCTACGGCGTGGGGCTGCCCCACAATGGGAAACCACATTGACCGGCCAGCGTAATGGAGAATCCCGCCGGCCGGTCGGGGGAGAGATGTGGCATGGCGGGGCGGAGAATCCAGCCCATGGTATTTTTAAAACAACACTTTATTATTAACACAATATTAAACTCATTAACATCACACCCGAAAATAGCCTACAATGGTCCCTTAAACAATCCTCCTCAATACAGTAAATACAATACCCTTAATTACTATCTCTATTCCCAATTAAACAACAAGAAAGCAATAAACCTACAGCTCTCAATCCATCCTACATCCCAATGGCACAGAGTAATTCTTGCTTTCCAGATCAGATTTGGCTCCTGTTAGAACCCCTGCAGACTCTGGCTGGATGTCTTCAAAAAACTGTTTTGACTGGTTTGTTTCAGCTTCCCCCTTTGTGCTGCTTTAAATACTACTATTCTGTTTTTAACTATCCTACTGTGAGAGCAAAACACTTTACTTGTGGTCTAAAGGGTTAGCCAGATTAGAACTCAACTCAAAAGCTTTCTTAAAACGTCTGAATGCCTTAGTTCTACCCAGCAATTATATCATCTCCCCAAGCTGAAAACAAATTAACTCTCCAGGCTGAAAACACATTAACTCCCCAGGGACTCCCCCCTCATCAAACAACAGTGCATTAACCCTCAAATTGCCAAATATTTATAAGCATTATATCTTAACTCCTGCATTTGTCACAGGAGTAACAAAGAAAACCCTAGTAACATTTTTTTTAACAATAGCACATCAAGGGTTGAGTTTAATTTGTGGCCCTTCAGGTTTAACAGCCTCACCTCCAACCTTCCTAATACTTATTTCTCTACAGCTCCATCTGGCAAATCGGTTTAAATATTTTGGTAAGTAAATTCTTCCAAACAAGCAGACTGCTGTGAGTTACTCACAGACAGTGGGCAGTTCCATTATTACCCCATATAATGTACAAACATTAGGGGCTGGTTTAGCGTAGTGGGCTAAGACAGCTGGCTTATAATGCAGAACAAGACCAGCAGCGCGGGTTCAATTCCTATTCCAGCCTCCCCGAACAGGCGCCAGAATGTGGCAACTAGGGGCTTTTCACAGTAACTTCATTGAAGCCTATTTGTGGCAATAAGTGATTATTATTATTATTATTAACAATATCAGGGGCATTGATTTATGAAGAGTGAGTAAGTTTTACACAAAATACTTTTCCTGCACTCAACTTATCTTTTATGCCCAGTTGCGAGCTATTGCAGGGCAAGTTTTCTGTCCAATTGTAACAAATCCTGGCTTTTTTGTGTTAAGTGCGCACCACAAATGTAAATCGTGGGATCAACAAGTCCAGAGAACTTTGTATGTCATTGGATAAGGAAAAAAGGGAGGTTTATGGCAGATTATGGGGCTCAAAATAGTGCATGCCCAAGAGGAGAAAAGCAAGTGCAGGGGGTACTTAAAAAATAAATTAGGAGAGCGAAGAGAGGCATGAAGAAACATCACTAGGCAAAATAAAGGAGAAACCCAAGGTGCTTTAAAATATATGAAGGTCAAGAGGGTAACCAGGGAAAGAGTAGTGCCCATTAGGGACCAAAGTGGCAACCCGTGTGTGGAGCCGAAAGATGTAGGTGAGATATTAAATGAGTATTTTGCGTCTGCGTTAACTATGGAGAAGGACAATGTAGGTATATAAAGCACGGAGAGAGGCTGTGATATAATTGAACAAATTAGCATCAAGAAGAACGAGGTGTTAGGGGTTTTAACAGGCTTACAAATGCTCTCCTAATTGCTTTCTTACTTACGCTGCACTTTATGTACTCCACGAACACCTCTGCTGATTTGCTCCCCTTGCACCTGCTAAAAGCCTCTCTTTTCGTTCTTCTCATATCCTGAATAGCCCTGGTCATCCACGGTTCTCTGGAATTGTTGGGCAGAATTCTCTGATAATGGGGCTATGTCCCCACGCCCGTGAGAAAACGGGCGCGAAACACTCTGGACTTTCCTGGACCTCAGTAAGGCTTTCCTGGGGTTCACTGTCCTCCAGGAAAAGAATGCCTCCTAGATCGGGCCTTGCACAACTTAAAATTCTGATGCATGATCCTCCTCATCGAGTTAATTGTCAAACTACCAACTGGAGCACAATCTATTTCCTTCATCATTTTATAAACCTCAATCAGATCATCCCGCATTCCAGACATTTAGCTTTGACAAAGGGTCATCTGGACTCGAAACGTTGGCTCTTTTCTCTCCCTACAGATGCTCTTAGACCTGCTGAGGTTTTCCAGCATTTTCTCTTTGGTTTCAGATTCCAGCATCCGCAGTAATTTGCTTTCACCCCAAATTCTCCACTTTTCTAAAGAGCGCCAATTCTTTTACTCCATCTTGATAACTAAGATGTTTTATACTGGGAATTAGTCTAGTGGCCACCCTCTGCCCATCCCCCCCCTCTCATCAGCATCCAACCAACACCCCCCCACCCTCCCCCACCCCCACCCCCTTTCCAAAGCTATAATATCACCTGAGGAGACTAAGAGCGGGATTTTACAGCCATTCACGCTGGCGGGATCATCCAGTCCTGCCAAAGGCAACCCACCACTGCGTGTTCCTCAGCACCAGAGGGAGCAAACAACACAAAACCCCGTTGACAGTGGCGGGACCGGAAGACCTGCCACCGGCTTCCTTCACTGCTGCAAAACTCTGTGTGGGTGGAGTGGAAAGTCCCGCCCTAAATGTGGGCATGATAATCAAAGTGAGGTCCAGTCAAGCTTTTGTACAAGGACAAAACAATATGCCTTGTCTTATAATCAATGTATCCCAACATTCCATAATCACTTCACTCGTGGACCTTTAGAAGTCTATGCTGTAGAACACTCTCTTTAATTTCTTTAACATTTATTTCTCCTGAAAGGTGAATGAATGTGAGTTACTCACCCTGCCAGCGTAACGCTCTGCTGCCAAAGCAAACATAATTTACCGATCACGAGTCCATAGAATCATAGAATTTATAGTGCAGAAGGAGACCATTCGGCCCGTCGAGCCTGCACCGGCTCTTGGCAAGAGCACCGTACTTAAATCCATGCCTCCACCCCATCCCCATAACCCATTAACCCCACCTCACCTTTTTGGATACTAAGGGTAATTTACCATGGCCAATCCACCTAACCTGCACATCTTTGGGCTGTGGGAGGAAACCGGAGCATCCGGAGGAAACCCACGCAGACACAGCGAGAACGTGCAGACTCCGCACAGACAGTGACCCACGAAGCCGGGAATCGAACCTGGGAGCTGGAGCTGTGAGGCAACTGTGCTAACCACTCACTGTACTGCCGTGCTGCACAATCTCCCCATCTATTATGCTTCACCTAAAAAGTGGTGTTTGGTCAATCAGTCAAATTTCAAATGGCTGCCTGGGCCTGGAAACGTAGCTGGAGGTCAGTTTGTTTGCCATTGGAAAATATTCCTAGAAAAATGATCCCAAAAACTAGTAAACTGCCACATAGCTTTTTTCCTGATTGAGGAGGTGCAAAGCAAAATCGCGTGCTGAAGTTTGTTTATGATAGTGGCTTTGTGTGTTCATTCACAGTCTGAAATACAATTTGCATCCAGCTTCTCAATAAAATGTTTTGCGTTGAAGATTGAAGAAGCTCACATGAGGGGATGAGTGAAAATCACAGTGTCCAGTTCAGATCACAGGCGTCCTGCAGGTTTATGCCACCTGAAAAGTTAGATATTGGGCGCAATGGGCACACTCCTGATCATAAATTCTGATTAATTACAGAGTGACCAGCACCTCTGTACCTGAAATATGTAACATAAACCTGATGCTTGTTACAAGAACGTTCACCAATGTGCAGTTTGAAACATTGAGTTCCTAGAATACTTAGTTCTGAAAGATCACCAATGTGAGTTATTGAGGTAAAAACAGAAAATGCTGGGTAAACTCAGCAGGTCTGGCAGCACCTATGGAGAGAGAAACAAGATGTGGAATCGTATTAGAATTTGGCATGGTGTCAGGCTCAGACTGAAAACTGACATGTCACCCTCCAGTTGCACAGACCAGCTTTCTCTCCAGATCTTGAGCCTCTTTAAAGAAATAAATGAGTGGGCGGGGTTTACACTGTCACTCTGGCAGGGCGGGGCCTGATAGAGTGGGCTCTGGGCTCCACGAGATCGGGGCACCCTTTGTAGAGAGTTCTCCGGTCAGCAATGAAACTGAATTATCCCAACCCCAACACAGAGTTCTCAAGGCTCCCCCCCTCTCCACAGCCCCAACCCTGCACAATCATTGGGGGCTCCCCCCACCTCTGCAGAAGTATTGCTGGCGTTCCCCACCCCCTCAGTGCCTGTTCCCCCCCCATCCTGCAGGTTCTCCCTCACTGCCTGCTCTCACCTTCATTTCTCCGCCCCTCCAACCACACATTAGTGGAAAACATGCCCGCCGCACCCCCCACCCCCCTCCACCAACCAATGTGGCTCCCATGATAGTCTGCCCCTAGAACTGCCCAACTTGGCAGTGCCAACCTGGCAGTGCAAACTTATGCTAGGGCAAGGGCTGTGCCAGGGCACTCTCCCAGCATGTCCCTCTTCCCCCAGGGGGCTATACTGATCTTTGCACTCCCGGAGGGATCTCCTCAACTGTTTCTTGTTTTGCCAAACCCGTTGTAAACCTCGCTAACGGGACGTCACTTCAATGATGTATAAATATTTTGTGAGGCGGGAAAAGTGGTGGGCGGCCTGTTAATAATGTTTACATATGTTAAAATCTATTTAAATGAGGTTCCTGCCCTTCGTGGGTGTGAACCCCATGTCATCACCAGTGATGGGCAGGGAAAATCGGGAACGGGATCTCTCCAGAGAGACTATTTTACAGATATAGACTCAAAATGTTAACTCTGTTTCTTGTCTCCACAGATGCTGCCAGACCTGCTGAGTTTTCCCAGCATTTTCTGCTTTTATTTCAGATTTCCAGCATCTGCAGTATTTTGCTTTTATTTGAGTTCTTGAGGAGACGTGTCACTGGTGGTTCAGTTGGTAGTACTGAGGATTTGAGCCCCGCCCCATAGGACTTGAGCAGAAAGGTCCAGGCTGACACTTCAGTGTAGTACTGAGGGAGTGCGGTAGTACCTGGAGGTGCTGTCTTTTGGATGAGATGCTAAACTGATACCCCTTCTGCCGTTTCCGTTCCATAGCTGTATTCCCAAGAACAGCAGCAGAGTGACCCTCGAGTGTCCTTTCCCAATATTGATTCTTTAATTAAGTTTGCAAGAAAATTTATGCAGGAACATAAGAAAAGGAGTAGGCCATTCAGCCCCTCGAGCCTGTCCTGTCATTCAATGAGATCATGACTGCTCTGTGGCCTTACTCCATGGGCGGGATTCTCCGAAATGGAGGCAGAGTGTCCACGCCGTCGTGAACGCCGTCGCCATTTACGCACGCCAGGCCTTGGCGCCGCATACATGATGCGGCCGGCGCCGCATAACTGGCGTAACCCGCACATGCGTGGTTGCTGTCCTCTCCTAGTCCGCCCCGCAAGGAGATGTCTGACGGATCTTGCGGGGCTGCGGAAGAAAGGAGGTCCTCCTTCAGAGAGGCCGGCCCGACGATCGGTGGGCACCGATCGCGGGCCGGACCCCATTTGAGGCCCCCCCCCCGGTGCAGGATCCCCCCTCGACCCCCCGCAGGCCGCCCCCCCAGCGTTCCCGCGCTGTTCCCGCCGGCAGCAACCAGGTGTGGACGGCGCCGGGGGGAACCCGCCGTTTTGGGCAGGCCGCTCAGCCCATCCGGGCCGGAGAATCGCGGGGGTACCGGTGAATCGCCATTTTGGCTGTCTCGGGCGATTCACTGTACCGCGCCGCGCAAAACGCGATTATGCCGGTCTGGCCGCTTCCGTGAATCGCGGGAGGGCGTCGGACCGGCGTCGCTGGAAAATCTGGCAGCCCAGGCGATTCTCCCAACCGGCGTGGGAGCGGAGAATCGTGCCCCTTATACTTGCCTTTGGCCCATATCCCTTAATATCTTTGCTTAACAAAAAACTATCTATTTCAGATTTAAAATGGACAACTGTTCTAGCTTCAACTGCTGTTTGTGGGCGAGATTTCCAAATCTGTACCACCCTTTGCGTGAAGTGCTTCCTAACATCTCTCCTCAATTTCTGGCCCTAATTTTTAGACTGTGACCCCTAGTTTTAGAATTTCCAACCTGTGGAAATAGTTTATCTTTATCTATCCTGTCTTTTCCTGTTAATACCTTGAAGACTTTGGTCAGATCACCCCTCAATCTTCTAAATTCTAGCGAAAACAGGTCTGATTGTGTAATCTCTCCTCGTAATTTCAGCCCTGTAGTCCAGTATCATTCTTGTAAACCTGCGTTGCACTCCCTCCAAGGCCAATATATCCTTCCTTTTTTTAGGGCCAATTTGAATATATTTTATTCCAAACAGTCAATTACAAACACAAAATAGCACCTCAAAATACACAAGTTACGTACAGTTTGTAAACTTTTCCCCATTTTCCCCCTAAACTCCCTCTCCCCACTGGCAACAAACTTGGACAGAAAAGGCTTCCACCGTGCATGGAACCCCTCTTAAAGGTGAACGTGATTTTCTCCAAGCTCAAAAATTCTTACAAATCACTCAACCACGTTGCGACCTCGACGGCGCTGCCGACCTCCAGCTCAGCTAAATCCATCGGCGGGCAGTCAGAGAGGCAAAGGCCACAACATCGGCCCCCTTCCCCTCCAGCAGCTCTGGCATGTCCAACACCCCAAAAATCACCACCAGAAAGCACGGCGCCATCTTGACCCTCTCTGTCCCCGACAGAGTCTCAAACACCCCTACCCCCCAGAAATCCTCCAACTTTGCACCCCCCCCCCCCAAGATATGAGCGTGGTTCGCTTTGGGGCGCTATATAAATGCAAGGCTTCTGCTTTCTAGTTTGCTCATTTCCCTATCTCTCATGACTTGCCCTATGCTTCACACCATGCTCGCAATCATTCGTTGGACGAACTGTTATCAGATTTCTGCCAGTGCTACAGCCACTGTGGAAAACCCAGGTCTGATCTGCTTCACCACAGGGGAAATGCCTGGCTCTGCGGCTGAGAGCAGGCACTAAGTCTGTGGCTTCCTTGGACGCGATACATGGAGACAGTAGTCGAAGGAGCAGATGAGGATTTATAGGAATAACATTTTGAAATAGAGGAATGGGAAAAGAAACCTGAGCCAAATAGGATATTTAAACCAAAGAAAAGCAAACCAGAAAAAAAAAATCTGAAATAATGTAATGGCTTTTAAAGAAATGGTGCTAACGGAAAGAAAATAGAGCCAGAGTGTGAGAGGCTTGAATAGGACCAACTACGGATCACACTGGAGTCGGCAGCTATCAGAGTGCAGGAGCACAATCAAATCAATGACTGACAACAGGATACAAGGAGTCACACAAATCTGGGTGGTAAATGGAACCCAACATGCAAACAGTGTCAGAATGTTTACAACAATTCATTCATGCAACTCGCCATTCTTAATTACAACATCTGACATAAACACGGAAGCCAAAGGGGAAATGTAGTCAGATGTTACCTCTCGCCTGCAAATCCAGAAATAACTGAGAAGCAACAATCCCAGGGAACGGTGCAGTTGCATTTCCCAGCTTAACTTTCCCAAAGTCCCACAAGTTCTGAGTGTCAATCTCAGTCCGATGCTAGAATTCAGAATGCCTCAGTTCTCGATCAAACCACAGGATGACACGTTTTCAAGCGAGGAATGCACTGTTCCTCCCATTATACCTTCCTTCAGCTTGTAACTCAGCTTGTAAGCGTGAAGTGAGTCATTTTGGTAGGAAGAATACAGAGAGACAGAAAATAACGGTTACAAAACTCTCAGGAAGGTGCAGATGCAGAGGGAGCTGGGTGTATATGTGCACAAGTTATTGAAGGTGGCAGGACAGGTTGGGAGATGGTTAATAATAAAGCACAAACCATTGTAAGTTTTATTAATAGGAGCATAGAATACAATTAAAGCAAGGAGTTTATGTTCAGCTACTATCGAACACTGGTTCAGTGTCAACCGGAGTATTACTTTCCGTTCTGGGCACCACACTTTAGGAAGGATGTGAAGGCATTAGAGAAAATGCAGAAACATAGAAAATAGAAGCAGGGGGAGGCCATTCGGCCCTTCGAGCCTGTTCCGCCATTCACGATGATCGTAACTGATCATCCAACTCAATAGCCTACCCGCTTTCCCCCATATCCTTTAATCCCCTTCACCCCAAGTGCTATATCTAACTGCTTCTTGAAAACATACAACATTTTAGCCTCAACTGCTTTTTAAAGTAGCGAATTCCACAGGCTGTCCACTGTCTTGGTGAAGAAATTTCTTCTCATCTCAGTCCTAAATGGTTCACCCCTCATTCTCACACTGTGACCCCTGGTTCTGGACACCCCCGCCATCGGGAACATTCTTCTTGCATCTACCCTGTCTAGTCCTGTTCGAAATTTATAGGTTTCTTTAAGATCCCCCTCCCTCATTCTTCTGAACTCCAGCAGATACAATCCTAACTGACTCAATCTCTCCTCATACATCAGTCATGCCATCCCAGGAATCAGATTAACAAGAATGGCTCTGGTGGTGAGGAGCTTCAGTTATGCAGATAGATCAGAAAAGTTGGGACTACTTTCCTTGGAGAAGAGAAGGTAGAGAAGGAGATTTGATAGCAGTATTGAAAATCATGAGGGGGTATGGACAGAATGGGGGGGGGGGTGGAAACGATTACCACTGGTGGGGACAGAGGGCACCGATCTAAGGCTATTGGGAGAAGAAGCAATGGCAATATGAGGAAACATTATTTCACGATGAGTCGGTAGGATCCGGAACGCGCTGCCTGAGAGTGGTGGAGGCAGGTTCAATCAAAGGAATTGGATCATTGTCCGAATGTGCCGGGGCCACAGGGAGAAGGTGGGGGAGCGGCACTGGGTGAGTTGTTCCGCTGGAGAGACAGCACAGACATAATGTGCCAAACAGCCTCCTCTTGTGCTGCAACAATTCTGTGATTCTGAGACCCTTGACCACCGTAGGATAACGACAACCACACCCATAGATGTCAAAGGTGGCCTGTTACATTCTAACAGGAATATTTGAAGTTTCCATTCACTCCCACGTTCTGTTTATCTTATGCAGCCTGAGACACTGAGGAGCAAAAAGGTTGTTGAAGATGTCTGAGCTGGTCTGAGTACAGTGTTGTTTTGTTCATAAATGCCAGAAAGCTTTTATAATATATGTACATATATATACACAGACAAGGCCTCCAATACACTTAACCGTGAGTGCATGTGCCAAAATGTAACTGTACACCCTGACCTAAACTCTCAGTCTCAGCTGTACAATGATATATGCTTAATGCAAACCAAATACTCCAGACCCCAGAGGACAAGCTGTAATTTCAATAATGAATTACATACAGTTCTCCATTGTATGCAATCGGTTCTCACTGCTGGATTTCAGCTAGTCACATGACCAGGGGCCTGGTAGTTGGGGACGTTTCGTATGGGAGATTTCGGTCTGGCCTATATTTGATCTTATTCTCCTGGAGTTGAGATCAATTGATTTCAGAGTTGCTGATGGTTGCAGGGCACATTGGGAAGCAGTGTAATTCTGCATGGCTTTTGTAATTAGCCCTCCAACTGGTTTAATCGTTTGTTTTTAACTCCCTCAGGAGATGATTGCTCTCCTGCATTATTACTTAATAGTAGTTTGATCCTGTGGTGAATGTATAATTACTGATAATTCACCAGTGCACTGTGTTATGTTATTAACCCTGTGGGCTCTATCTATGGGCCATTGTGTGGCTTCACCCACAGGGGATATGTTGGGGCATTCGTGGGCTCCGCCCATGGCTCCACCCCCTTTACAGGAAGTATAAGAGCTGCTGACCTGCGGGGCCGCCTTCAGTGTTGTACCGGTCACAGGCAGGCTCAGTTCTAAGCTGATTAAAACCACGGTTTACTTCTCCACGTGTCTTTGAGTGAATTGGTGGTCGCATCAATTTAATCAGCTTAAAATACTACTATGGAATCAGCCCTCAAACCTGACAGACTGGAACTCGATCCACAGGCCGCGGAGGGGAGAGAAATTTTTTCACATTGGCTTCGATGCTTCAAGGCCTATCTCGCCGCGTCGTCTACGCCATCCGTCACTGATGAACAGCTGAGCCTCCTCCACGCACGGGTGAGCCATCGCATTTCTGTCCAGCTCGACAAAGCCGCTGCCTATACAGAGGCCCTCGCACTACTCAAACGCCTCTATGTGCGGCCTGTGAACGAGGTATACGCGCGACACGTTTTCATCACTCGCTGCCAGCGCCCCGGGGAGTCGCTAGATGATTACCTAAGCGACCTTAAAGCCCTCGCGCGCAACTGTAACTATCAGGCCAAAACGGCCACTCAGCACATGGAGCTCGCCGTCCGAGACGTTTACGTGTCGGGGTCCGATCGAACTATGTGAGACAGCGCCTGCTCGAAAAAGGCCCAGGACCTGGACGTCACGGTAAAACTGGCTACCTCTCTGGAAGCCGTTTTTCAGAGCCTTACTGCGTTCCCGGCCGATCACGAGACCCCCTCGTGGGCCCCCGACCCGAGACTACCCCAGGCCTGTGCCGCGCTGCCGCCCGCCCATCATGGGGGGCTACCCTGCTACTTTTGCGGCCAGTCCCAACACCCCCGACTGCACTGCCCGGCCCGCAACGCGAACTGCAGCAGCGGCGGACAAAAAGGACAATTCGCCAAGGTCTGCCTGGCCAGGTCTAAGAACCCGAACTCTTAGACCCGATCCACAGACTCACAGGCCCACAGACCCCGCAAGGTGGCAGCGTGTCTGCCGACTCCGCCTCCACATAACATGTGCGACTCATGGGGGCCGCCATCTTGGCCATCCTCCCCCACGCGGCCGGCCACGTGCAATCCATGGGGGCCGCCATCTTGGCCGCCATCTGCTATGCCGCTGGACGCGTACAACCTACACAGACAGCCATTGCGGGGCCGCCCCAGTACCTCCGATCACGCCGCCGGCTCCCCACACTTCAGCGCTGTCACCCTGGACCAGTCGCGACCTAAGCACCTCCGGAGCTCCATGATGGCCGTCCGGGTTAACGGGTACGAGACACCTTGCCTTTTCGACTCCGGGAGCACAGAGAGCTTCATTCACCCGGTCATGGTAAGACGCTACTCGCTCCCAATATTCCCGACGCAACAAACCACCTCCCTCGCCTCTGGGTCGCACTCGGTGCAAATCCAAGGGTGCACTACGGCAACCCTAGCGATCCAGGGCGCTGAGTACGCTAATTTTCAACTATATGTGCTCCCAGACCTCTGCGCTCCTCCCCTTTTGGGACTCGACTTCCAGTGCAACCTCAGGAGCCTAACTCTTAAATTCGGGGGGCCCCTGCCCCCGCTCACCATATGCAGCCTCGCGACCCTAAAAATCAACACCACCCCCCTCTTCACAAACCACACCGCCGATTGGTGGCCAGTAGCCACCAGAAGCAGGTGGTATAGCATGCAGGACAGGATGTTCATTAGGTCCGAGGTCCATCGTCTCTTGCGGGAGGGGGTCATAGAGGCCAGCAATAGCCCTGGAGAGCTCAGGTGGTGGTCGTCAAGACCGGGGAAAAGTTCCGGATGGTGGTTGATTACAGCCAGACCATTAACCGGTTTACGCAGCTCAATGCGTACCCCCTTCCCCGGATTGCAGACATGGTAAATCAGATCGCGCACTACCGTGTGTTCTCCACGGTGGATCTGAAGTCTGCATACCACCAGCTCCCAATCCGCACGGAGGGCCGCCACTACACGGCGTTTGAGGCAGACTTTTCCATTTCCTCCGGGTCCCCTTTGGCGTCACGAACGGGGTTTCGGTGTTCCAACGAGCGATGGACAGAATGGTGGACCAGTACGGGCTGCGGGCAACGTTTCCGTACTTGGACACTGTCACCATCTGTGGCCATGATCAGCAGGACCACGACGCCAACCTCCACCGATTTCTCCAAACCGCCCAAAAACTCAACCTCACCAACAACAAGGAGAAATGCGTTTTCCGCACAACCAGGCTAGCCATCCTCGGCTACGTCGTGGAAAACGGGGTCCTAGGGCCCGACCCTGACCGTATGCGCCCCCTCCTACAACTCCCTCTCCCTCACTGTCCCAAGGCCCTGAAGAGGTGCCTTGGATTTTTCTCCTATTACGCCCAGTGGGTCCCCCAGTATGCGGACAAAGCCCGCCCACTATTTAAGGCCACCCTCTTTCCACTGGCAGCCGAGGCCTGCCAGGCCTTCAACTGCATCAGGGCGGACATCGCCAAAGCTGCGATGCACGCGGTGGACGAGTTCGTCCCCTTCCAGGTGGAGAGCGACGCCTCAGAGGTTGCTCTCGCCGCCACCCTCAACCAAGCAGGCAGACCGGTAGCGTTTCTTTCACGCACCCTCACCACTTCCGAAATTCGACACTCCTCAGTCGAAAAAGAAGCCCAAGCCATCGTGGAAGCCGTGCGGCACTGGAGGCACTACCTCGCTGGTAGGAGGTTTACCCTCGTCACCGACCAACGGTCGGTTGCCTTCATGTTTGACAATACGCAGCGGGGCAAGTTCAAGAATGATAAGATCTTGAGGTGGAGAATCGAACTCTTTACCTATAACTACAATATAGTATATCGTCCTGGGGAGCTCAACGAGCTCCCAGATGCCCTGTCCCGCGGCACATGCACCAGCCGACACAAGATGCCCGACTACGGGCTATCCACGATGACCTCTGCCACCCGGGGGTCACCCGGCTCATCCATTACATCAAGGCCCGCAACCTGCCCTACTCCACCGAGGAGGTCAGAGCTTTAACTAGAGACTGCCAAATCTGTGCGGAGTGTAAACCGCACTTCTATCGACTGGATAAGGCCCACGTGGTAAAGGCATCCCGGCCCTTTGAACGCCTCAGTATCAATTTCAAAGGGCCCCTCCCCTCCAATAACTGCAACACGTACTTCCTTAACATCATAGATGAGTTCTCCCGCTTCCCGTTTGCCACCCCCTGCCCTGATATGACCACCCCCACTGTCGTTAGAGCCCTGCATAGTGTCTTCACCCTGTTTGGTTTCCCCAGTTATGTCCACAGCGACAGGGGCTCGTCGTTCATGAGCGACGAACTGCGTCAGTACCTGCTCAGTAAGGGCATTGTCTCGAGCAGGACTACCAGTTATAACCCAGGGGAAACGGGCAGGTGGAGAGGGAGAACGCGACGGTCTGGAAGACCGTCCTACTGACCCTGCGGTCCAGAAATCTCCCAGTTTCTCACTGGCAGGAGGTCCTCCCCGATGCGCTCCACTCTATTAGATCCCTCCTTTGCACGGCCACAAACCAGACTCCTCATGACCGTTTGTTTGTTTTCCCTAGGGGAGCTACCTCAGGGGCCTCCGTTCCGCCCTGGCTGATGACACCGGGTCCAGTCCTCATCCGAAAACATGTTCGGAGCCGTTAGACCGACCCCCTGGTAGAGAGGGTCCAGCTCCTGCACTCCAACCCACACTATGCGTACGTCGAACACCCCGATGGCCGGCAGGATACCGTCTCGCTCCGGAACCTGGTGCCCGCAGGCTCCAACACCACTCCCACTACTGCATCCCCCACACTATGTCCCGTCCACCCTCCCATGTTCAACGCCCCCACCCCTGTATGGTTCCCGGGCTCCCTCCCACCCGCCGCACCGGTCCACAGGAATGAAGCTCCGGAAGAGCCGCTCCCGGAGTCCACGCCTGTGCCTGCTCCGGACCCACTTCCACAGCCACCCGAAGCGGCTGCAACACCAGTGCTTCGGCGGTCGCAACGTCCGATCCGGGCACCGGACCGACTGAATCTATGAGCCCGACACCCCCCCCCCCGGACTTCATTTTTTAACCAGGGGGTGAATGTGGTGAATGTATAATTACTGATAACATAACACAGTGCACTGGTGAATTATTAACCCTGTGGGCTCTACCTGTGGGCCATTGTGTGGCTTCACCCACAGGGGATATGTTGGGGAATGTACGGGCTCCGCCCATGGCTCCAACCCCTTTACAGGAAGCATAAGAGCTGCTGACCTACGGGGCCACCTTCAGTGTTGGAACGGACACAGGCAGGCTCAGTTCTAAGCTGATTAAAACCACGGTTTACTTCTCCACGTGTCTTCGAGTGAATTGATGGTCGCATCAGATCCCCACTGCTGTAATCTAATCATTTTGCTTCACAGGAGCTGCTTGTTACACTGGGGTGCCACACAGCTTACGTTTAATGTACTTCACATACAAAGCACTACACTTACAAGTACTACCCTCCTACACTATAAAGTTACAAAATCATCTACATACTTTTGTCAGTTGTTTCAAACTGAGTGCAGAATGTGAAAAACTCCATCTCCATCATATTGATTCATCTCTCCGCAAGTTAAAACAGAACTATAGTTTAATACTGGTGCAATGGGCCAAATGGGCTTCTTGTCTGCTGCACCAGTCACTCTATGATTCTGCATACTGCAACAAGTGCAGTCTTTGTGGGTCTGACCTTTTGCACAGTCCCAGGTAGAAGAGACAGATTGCACCACCCAGGACAAAGTAGTCCGCTTGATTGGCATCCCTTCCACATTCACTCCTTCCACTGCCAACACAAAGTAGCAGCAGTGTGTATGTATCATCTACAAGATGCACTGCAGGAACTCACCGAGGCTCCTTCGACAGCAACTTCCAAACCCGTGACCACTACCATCTAGAAGGACCAGGGCAGCAGACACATGGGAACACCACCACCTGGAAATTCTCCTCCGAGTCATTCACCATCCTGACTTGGAAATATATCGCCGTTCCTTCACTGGCGCTGGGTCAAAATCTGGGATATCCCTCCCTAACAGCACTGTGGGTGTACCTACACCTCCGGGACTGCAGTGGTTTAAGAAGGCAAGTCACCAACACCTCTGAAGGGCAATTAAGGATGGGCAGCAAATGCTGGCCTAGCCGGCTATGCCCACATCCCGAAAATGAATTTTAAAACTCTAATTGCACTACAGATCCAAGGCAGTATATTAGGTCGTCAGACACATCACCTGTCAGCTGCATTATCAGAATTTACAGCATATCAGATGTGTGAGGGAGGGAGGGGGAAACTGCGGCTCAGTGGTAGTGCCTTATCCTTTGAGTCAAGAGACCATGGGTTCAATACCCACTTCCAGAGACTATGAATTCAGGGTGACTTAAATGTAGTACAGTGCTACTGAAAATATGGCAAATTAATCTCAATAGAGATAAGTTTAAAGTGGTACATTTTGGTAGGAAGAATAAGGTTCCCCATACTACCTGTAAAATAAACCTCTAAATGGAGGTTTAGGAGAGGAGCAGAGATACCTGGGAGCTGGAACTACAAATATCATTAACAGTGGTGAAGCACAGTGATGAAAATCATTTTAAATAAATGTGCTGGGTTCATTTCTCAAAGGATAAAATTGAAAATCAGAGAGGTTATGATAAACGTTTACAGAACCTTGGTGAACTGTGCACAGTTCTGATCTCCGCATTATAAAAATAGAGACGGTCCAAAAAGAGAAGGTCCAAAAAAATGTACTCCAATTATATCAGAACTTTGTAGTTACACTTAGTAGGAAAGATTGAACACTCTGGGGATCTTTGTTCAAGCAAACAGAAGATTGAGGGGGTGACTGAATAGAAATCATTCAGGTTATGAAAGGGTAGGGCAGCACGGTAGCTCAGTGGTCAGCACTGCTACCTCACAGCGCCGAGGCCCCAGGTTCGATCCGGGCCCCGGGTCACTGTCCGTGTGGAGTTTGCACATTCTCCCTATGTCTGGATCTCACCCCCCCAACCCAAAAAGATGTGCATGGAGGTGGATTGGCCGTGCTAAATTGCCCCTTAATTGGAAAAAAAAAAGAATTGGGTACTCTAATTTTATATTTAAAAAAAAGATTATGAAAGGGTTTTGATGGCATAGACGTGGTGAAGATGTTTCCACTTGTGGGAGTGACCAGAATTTGGGGCATTTATATAAGATTCAAGAGAGACTCTGTTACCAAAAGAGTGATGAGAATACTGAACTGACTACAACAGTAATTGAGGCAATTTAATATCTGTCCAGTTAAAGGGAATCTCAGCAAACACACAAGGGAGGAAATAATGAAAATATTTGTTGATAAGAGTTAAATGGAGGATCGGAGGAGGCTCGTTTGGAGCATTAAATATGGTGCAACACTATGTTAATTATTCAAAATGCCCAGATTTTTACAAGACAATAACTGTCCACCCTCAGTTCAATTCAAGTCCATTACACTATATGAAGGGCAGGGAAGTTATCCAGACAAACATTTATCCCTCAACCAACACTCTCAAATCACATTATCTGGTGGCTCATCTCATTACTGTTTGTGGGACATCACTGAGCACAAATTGACTTGTTATGTCTGCCTACATTAAAACAAAAGTACTTCATTAACTACAAAATACTTAGGGATATCTTGAGGGCACCATTACAACGTAGATGGAATAGCCAGAGCCAGCGTGATTATGTGTACCACACATCACAGACAGCGCACAGCCTCCACCTCCCTTTAAGAAATATTTTAGCCCATCTTTGGGAGACTTTGAAACATCTCTCTAATTTTGCCACCTTCAATCTCTACCTTTGAAAGCCTCTCTCAAATCTACATCTCATAGAAATTGTTACTGATTCACCAAACAGTTGAGGTATCCTCCCGGTGCTCCGGTTTCCTCCCACAAGTCCCGAAAGACATGCTTGTTAGGTGAATTGGACATTCTGAATTCTCTCTGGTATCTGGCACAGGCGACGGAGTGTGGCGACCAGGTGCTTTTCACAGTAACTTCATTGCAGTGCTAATGTAAGCCTACTTGCAACACTAATAAAGATTATTATTATTATACAATCTTTTCCTATTTTCTCATAGAATCTCATAATTTTGAACCCCCTCCCTTTACTTATTCGATTCCTGTGAAACAAGAGCAAATTTGTCAACCCTTCTTTGGTAATTTTAAATTTTTATTCCTGCTATTTGTTTTAGTGACTATTTGCACCATGGGTGTGTTGACCTTACCCCTATTTTTTTCAAACAATTGTTACGGACAGGAGGGGAGGGATCAATTTCAACAACCCTGATTTCCCCGCTCACCACCCATCCATAAACAGAAATGTGTTTCTTTATTCTGATTTCCACATTTATAAATGGCGGCGTATTTTCCTCAATGTTTAAATTTGGAATGTACCAATCCTCAATGAATAACTTGCTCAGCTAACTCGAGGCAAGATAAAATAAAAAGGACTGGTTTATTTTTACATACACGCTCGCACGAAAGGGGTTTCATAACGTCCACCCCATTCTCGCTCACACAATAATAAACAGGGAGATAAGGAAAAAGGAAGCATTCAGGGTACGATGACAATAAAATATAAGTTAGGTTTTTACATGCATCCAGGTTTGGGGGTCTGATGGAAGGTTCCTTCTTGGGGGGGGGGGGGGGGGGGTGCTTGACTGGTTGTAGCGTGATCTATTTTTCCAGAGCGAGACTCCCATGATGGGAGACGACACTGAGAGAGTTTGTCTTGGAGACATGGGCTTCAATGTTCTCACAGTTTTTGATGAGGGCCACAATTTTGCTGCCACCTGCTTGATGGTAGATCGTCGGACTGATTGACTTCCAAACGAGAACAGGACACCAGGCAAACACCAGCTGCCCAAGTTCAGTTCCACAGGACGATATTACAGTGCAATGGGGGATATTATGTGACATGTCTCCCATCACTCCTCCTCCATGTTGGACATTTGGCAGTCTGCAAAACCACGCATTGGACTTAGCCATTTCAGCTCGAATCAAATCAATGGGGAATGCCGAAGACAATATTCCTTAACTTTCAGAACAAGTCTCTAATGTAGCACACCATCAAATACCTTCAATAATTCCTTCAATCACTTCCCCCAATTCCTCTGTTACAACTGGAATATTAAAAGTGAGAAATGTCTTACTGTTGTTGCTATACTACGTTATAAAAGCAGATTGTTGTCAGGAATACATCCTTTTGATAGTGACAGTAGAGAATTGCCCTTGGTGTTGGGTGGAGGTGTTGATTTTGGGTAGGGTGCTCTTTCCAAGAGCCGGTGCAGACTCAAAGGGCCAAATGGCCTCCTTCTGCACTGTAAATTCAATGATAATCAATGATTAATCTAGGACAAAGGTTCGGCACAACATCGTGGGCCGAAGGGCCTATTCTGTGCTGTATTTTCTATGTTCTATGATTCACACAGAAGCACTGACCTACTTTACCTGTATGGGGTGGCACGGTGGCAATGGTTAGTACTGCTGTTTCACAGCTCCAGGGTCCCAAGTTCAATTCCAGCCTCAGGTAACTGTGTGGAGTTTGCACTTTTTTCCAGTGTCTGAGCAGGTTTCCTCTGGGTGCTCCAGTTTGCTCCCACAGTCCAAGGATGTGGTTAGGTGGATTTGTCATGATAAATTGACCTTAAGTGCCCAAAAGGTTAGGTGGGGTTACTGGGTTACGGGGATAGGGTGGAGGCATGGGATTAAAAAGGGTGCTCTTTCCAAGGGTCGGTGCAGACTCAATGGGCTGAATGGCCTCCTTCTAGCGGGGCTGGTTTAGCACACTGGGCTAAATAGCTGGCTTTTAAAGCAGACCAAGGCAGGCCTGCAGCACGGTTCAATTCCCGCACCAGCCTCCCCAAACAGGCACCGGAATGTGGCGAGTAGGGCTTTTCACAGTAACTTCATTGAGGCCTACTTGTGACAATAATTGATTTTCATTTCATTTCTGCACTGTAAATTCTATGATTCTACAAAAATGTATATCATATAAAAAGTCAATAGTTCAGATAAAATTGAGAAGGGAGGGTGGGAAAATAGATGTTTGCAAGTTAGAATGTCAACTGGACACAGACAGGAGGGCAGAGATTTAGACCTGTGTGCAAATAAACTGATCAATAGTACAGAACATTGAGGAGCAGTTAGAACTGGCGTTCTGTGCTTGAGCAACTATCACGGAAAAACCATTATAAAAAAACTCTTTAGTCAGCAGCGCTACTGTTACCCACACAGCTGTTCTTAATGACCACATGGAATGGTGGTTTTTCACCTCTTGGTTTCACGTGAGCAGATCATGGCAGTAAATTAGCATGGTCTTCGGAAAAACAAACACAATGGGATTCCACACATGTGCCGCAGACATCACTCCTAATTGTTTGCAGAGGACGGGAGAGTACTGGCTTGTAACAGGCTTAAGGGGTTAAAAAAAAATTACTGACAACATTCAGCAGGGCTGAGCTTTGGAAGCTTGCTTTACTTGTTGCAAAACTGGCCCCTACCGTTGGGATTCCAACTGACAAAATGTCAGGATCAAATGGAAAGGGAGACATCTCACAATGATCCTGAAGATGTATGTCTCATGCGGCTAATGCTGAGCCATGTAAACAAAGAATGAGCCAGGCTTGTTCCCTGCTCGGAGCTAAATTAACTGATTTCATTGGCATTACTCCCAAATCCTAGGGTAGCAAAGGAGGCAATAGAGACCACTAACCAGGCCTCGAGCTGAAATCAGATAATTGAGAAAACTGTCATAATTAGCATCTTTATCTCTTAAATATTTACTATCCAGATTTGTATTTAGACTATCTCACCCCCTGACCTCCGCTCCCTGCCCTGAACCAGCCAAGCACAATCGGGCCTACCTATCACCTGAAACATCTTCAGTGAGGCAGTGATTTCTATGGTTGCCAACCCACTCGGATTAACCTAGAGTCCCCTGGAGATTGAAGACTAATCTCCGGGACATTGCTGCAAGCAGCCAGGGGAAAACCATTGCGATATTAAACACAAATTTTGTTTTCTTTGAACATTTTTGCTCAGTAGTTATAAACATATTGAGATGGAGCAAAAAGGTTGACGGGAGAGTCAAGAATTACCCAGTCAGGTAAGCTTGTTTGCTTCCCAATTGGAACGGGAAGGCGGCATGCCAGAGGGTGGACACGTCGAGCGACCAGGGGCATAGGGTTTAGCCATTAGATGAATTCTCCAGGAACACAGCACTCCACGTTTTCCCTTTCAAAATGTATCTGGTCAATTCAGACTCAGGAAGCATTAGCACAGTGCCTTCTGTTTAACTTATTTAACTGTAGCAGCCCATAGCGCAACATGGATTCATTTAGGTAAGCATGCACACTGGTATCAGAGTACCTATTCTATATTTTAAATTGCCTATTTCACTTGCTTAAAATTCCTGAAATCCTGCATGTGTAGAATGGAGTTCTTGAATGAAGGTGCAGAAGCTAGTGCAGAATAGATCTATCAAGTCCAATCTAATAATAATCTTTATTAGTGTCACAAGTTGGCTTACATTAACACTGAAATTAAGTTACTGTGAAAGTTCCCTAGTTGTCACACTACGGCACCTGATCGGGTACACCAAGGGAGAATTCAGAATGTCCAATTCACCTAACAAGCACGTCTTTCGGGACTTGTGGGAGGAAACCGGAGCACCCGGAGGAAACCTATTGATACAGCAATGCTTGATAGTCTCTCTTCTAATGTCACAATAGCCAATTTACCTACTTATGTACCAGCCTCCCCGAACAGGCGCCGGAATGTGGCGACTAGGGGCTTTTCACAGTAACTTCATTCAAAGCCTACTTGTGACAATAAGCGATTTTCATTTTCAAGTTTCACTTTAGGATTTCACCGAACTTCAGCATCAAAACAGTCCAAAGCTGCCAGAATACACCATTAACGACCCATTGCAACCACCTTTAGAGTTGGGCCTGCTTTAGACCAGGCCTCAATGTCCCTTGCTTGCTTGTGCACCTATGATCGCTGCTGCCTTTCACTCATACTAGGTAGGTGCTCCTGGAAACTCTACCAACCATATATCAGGTCGCTTTAAAGGCCTGGGCCACAAAATAGGCAACTCTCGGCAGCACTCATGCAGAGGTTCTGCCTCAAGCAAGGCTATCCAGGGCAGCACGGTGGCACAGTGGTTAGCCGAAGTCCCAGGTTCAATCCCGGCTCTGGGTCACTATCCGTGTGGAGTTTGCACATTCTCCCCGTGTTTGCGTGGGTTTCGCCCCCACAACCCAAAGATGTGCAGGGTAGGTGGATTGGCCACACTAAAATTGCCCCTTAATTTGAAAAAAATGAATTGGGTATCTAAAATTTTTTTTTGAAAAGCAAGGCAATCCACATTCTTCAACATAATATCTGGAGCCAATGTATCCAGGTCCCAGCTGCTTCAGCATCAACAGTTACAGCAGGGAGCACACTAAAACAGCCATGAATTTTTGCAGCCTGAATTTGGAGTGCAACAATCTCTTTCAAGCAGTAGCGGATACAGACATTGGCATCTTATCATTATTGGAGTTCTGAACTGCCATCTCAGAGGTCTTCATCGTATCCAATCACTACTATTCCAACCGAGTTATACCTATTTGGAGACGCGAGGACAGGTATTCATATATTCGGAATAGGAAAGTTCATATTTTGGATAAGTATATACAAATCTCCTTCACTGACTTCCAGTGGAGATTAATTGCTGTAGTCAGACATTCAACTTCCTTTTAAACAAACAAACGCTGCCCAATATATTCTTATTTAGGAGCATGAGAGAATACGGAGATGCAGATGGCCATGAAAATTGTCCAATTATTAGTGAATTATGCAGAGATAAATTTCCCTAAAATATGAGCTTTCTTCCCGATGTTCATAGTACTCCATCAACAGTGGACATAGTTTGGCAATTCTCTGGCAAATACCCAGTAAGGCAGCTAGAAGGCCCAGTTATTGAGAGCCAAATCTTTATTCTCCTACAACCTACTTGCAGCCTCGAAAAATTGTCATTGCTTTATGTTGATGTGGACAGTCAGAACAAGCAACTATTTTATTGTTTATGATGAGTATAAATGTAAACATATGAGGGCCGTGCGTATAAAATTAAACACAGCAACATAATTGACGGTAATTATTAGCTTATGTCAGAAACAAGTGTTTCTTAGATGCAAATTTTACAGCTGAAAGAATAGTTTCAAAAAGAGAAAACAACTTATTTCTAAGCTGCGTCAATAAAAATGTCTCCAATCTCTTGAACTGAACAGTAACATTTAATGGCCACTATCTTCTGCCTGTTTGTCCACTGAAGTTCCTACAACTTGCATTTATATGCCATCTTTAACACATGTCACAATCCAGGTTACTCCTCAGCTCTTCTATGGCCAAGAAGGTTCTATGGCCAAGGAGGTTTAGTTAATACTGCTAAAAGAGCAGCAATAGATTGCACCATCGAGTCATCACACTAATATTGAATGCACCGTACAATGAAACATATACCTCAAAAAAAAAAAATCACACTTCCTAGTATAAACACGCAGGATTTTCTCTTCCCACATCACCATCTCAGGTGGGTCACTATAACTGTTCTAGACAAGTGAGAATCATAGAATTTCTACAGTGCAGAAGGAGGTCAATCGGCCCATCGAGTCTGCACCGACCCTCTGAAAGAACACCTACCTAGGCCCAATCCCCCACCCTATCCCCATAACCCCACCTAAGGGCAATTTAGCATGACCAATCCACCTAACCTGCACATCTTTGGATTGTGGGAGGAAACCAGAGCACCCAGAGGAAACCCAGGCAGGCATGGGGAGAAAGTGCAAGCTCCACAGACACCCAAGGCCGGAATTGAACCCGGGTCCCTGCCGCAGTGAAGCAGCAGTGCTAACCACTGTGCAACCGGAAGAGGAAAACTACACATAGGCTCCAGTCCAGCTCAAAACAAGCTTCACTTTAATGTCAATACTTGAAAAGGAAAAAAGGCTAACTTGGGTGAAATACCGAGGAGCTGGAAAAATGTCCCATCAGCGGGTCTGCATTTAGAGGAGAGAAAACAATACACAGTCAGCCCACATTTCAAAAGATGCCCTAGAGAGAAAATGAAAGGGACTGAAAGTCAAAGCTACTTTACTCATTTCGCAACCCAACGCACATGTACTTGGCTGAGGTTCACCATTAAGTGACACTGTGAGGTCGAATTATATTTGTTTTATTGGACAGAATACACTATATTACAGTTGTGCTGCTTGAGCTTTTTTCAAAGTTTTGGAGGTCCTGATAGGCGCCAACCTTCCATCTTGCCCATCTTTGTGAGAGCTGCAATTACGCCAAGACCAAGGCAGGCTGAGGTACCAGTCATGTAGCTGTGAGCTGTGGAAAGAGACAAGGTATCCCAGTGTTAAAATTCTAACAGTTCTGATGAAAGGTCATCAACCTGAAACATTAACTCTCTACACAAATGCTGCCAGACCTGCAGAATTTCCAGCATTTTCTAATTCTAAAATACAAGTCCTTTTTCACATTACTATAACAGTATAACCAATACAGAGTATGAAACGCTCAGTACCTACTCAAGAGATCACTGCAGTGTGAAAAAAGCATTAACTGGACACACAATATGGAGACCAACATATTTGAAACCTTGTAATAGCCACATCAGAGCCCATACTATGAAAGGCCATTACATTGAAGTATACTGGAAGTTTTTCAAAAGCAAGCTGGGACATAGAAATCAGCATACAGAGTTTCAAATGTTAATTGTTCAATCGCAAATCATGGGAATTGCTAGAGTGAGAACATTACCATGTTTGGGCCTTAAAAGTGTTCACAAAACCATCTATCTGGCGCTATCTAGTGGGCAACATAAGGAACAACAGCTCTCACAACAACCAGTCAACTATACTGGCCCATTAATTAGGGTCCTTCGATTGTGACTCTAACTCAGATATGGCTCTCAAATCCAACTGGGGAAAAAAAGAGAGTGGGGTAAAATGTTAATTCAGATACTCTTTAAATTTAAACTACTTCTGAAGCGTTATCACAATTGGAAATCCCCCAATTCCACATCCCCACCACTTCAGGGGCCCCCTTGAATACACATTTGTTACAAGTGCCACCACTCTTTTGAATTATTACAAGAAGGTTTGCGGCACTACTGATTACTGTGCATAATACAAGAACCTCATGATGGGTAACAAAATTAAAAAGGTACAATTCTGAGGCACGAATCCATCGACATATGATTTCAAATCAGCCCACCACATCAGTCCAGTAATTTAGCTAATGTTCCATTCAGGATTAGTCAGTCTGACACGAGATCTGCTTAACAAAATTGAGCAAGGGGCCACAATTCAAACAGAATATTAAATTCATACAGAAATTACTAATACCTTAATTCTATCATATATTTTGGCTAAGATAAATTTGAGTAACTCTACCATAAAGGCTTATACACACTGTCACACACACTTAAGAATTAATTCAATTCAAAACAAAATAATCTATGCCAAGTACTGAAGGAGGAGAATAGTATTTTTTAGCTTCAAAGATTTCACTGCAGATCATTGCTTCATTGATTGAAAAAGTGTTTTAAAAACAAAGCCAATTACGGTGTTATGAGGGAGTGGGGAGTTCGCCTGAGGGAGATTAGGAAATTGGATTAAAAGATACAACAGTAGATAAACAATGTTAATAAACATTTGAAGAAATAATTCATATTTTCGAACATTCCCTTAAAGGGTAAAATTTCCACTGAAAAAATGTTATAAGCATTGGTGAAAAAAGCAGCTTGAATCTTGGCAAAGTGAGCATTTATTCTAAGGATTGGGAATGTTTTATTTGTCAGCAAAGAGTGACCAGGAAATTGATAGAGGGAGAAATTAGGATAGGAGAGTAAACTAGTAAGAATTGTAAACTCTCTTACATCCTTTTTCCATACATAGAAGAACAGATTGTATGTCCAATAGGTGCTCTGATAGCGATTGTTACGGTGTTCGTAGATATGTCTTTGTTTCCCTACATACGAAGTTTTTAACTTGCATGTGTCTTAATTTGTTTCCCCCTGTCAGTTAGAACTTCTTGGTCAGTTCCTCTAGTGTTGTCAGTCCGTTGTGTGTAGAAGTCCCTAACTGTCAATCCCCCCCCCCCCCCCCCCCCCTCTCCACCTTTTGAAGGTGGCATCTACTTTGGCTTGCGCGAACCTATGGTTTTTGCAGATGGGGGTCTTAATGGACATCTCGGTTAGATTGAAGTGCTGTCGTAGTTGATTCCACGACTGGAGTGTGGCTATCACCACTGGGCTCATCGAGTGTCAAAACGGTGAGGATAGGAGCGCTGCCGTGGCCAGGGCCCGAAGCGATGTCCCCGTGAGGAGCCCTCCTGCTATCTTACCCATTTGGCCTTCGGTTCCTTTATCCATGACCTGTTATTTTCAATGGAGCATTTAAACTCACCTGCTTCAGAGCAGATAGTGCTCTAAAAAACAGGGATTTGTCCTTCTTTGTTTCAGTTTTTTTTTACACTTTGCTGCTGGAGACAGGACAAGCTTCACTGCTTAAGTCTCTCCCAGCCTGAGTCAGGAAGGTCAGGCGAGACAGCCACTTGAGAATTTAAATGTAGGTAAATCGGTACAGAATGACAATCCACTGTTGATTGCCACTCCAAGGAAGTTACAGTCCAACATTTTTTTTAATGAAAGTTAAGATTTATATAGACATAGAACATAGAAAAATACAGCACAGAACAGGCCCTTCGGCCCACGATGTTGTGCCGAACCTTTGTCCTAGATTAATCATAGATTATCATAGAATTTACAGTGCAGAAGGAGGCCATTCGTGTCTGCACCGGCTCTTGGAAAGAGCACCCCACCCAAGGTCAACACCTCCACCCTATCCCCATAACCCAGTAACCCCACCCAACACGAAGGGCAATTTTTGGACACTAAGGGCAATTTATCATGGCCAATCCACCCAACCTGCACATCCTTGGACCATGGGAGGAAACCAGAGCACCCGGAGGAAACCCACGCACAGGGGAGGATGTGCAGACTCCGCACAGACAGCGACCCAAGCCGGAATCGAACTTGGGACCCTGGAGCTGTGAAGCAATTGTGCTATCCACAATGCTACTGTGCTGCCCTTAAGAACAAATTAACCTACACTACATCATTCTACCGTAATCCATGTACCTATCCAATAGCTGCTTGAAGGTCCCTAATGTTTCCGACTCAACTACTTCCACAGGCACTGCATTCCATGACCCCACTACTCTCTGGGTAAAGAACCTATCCTCTGACATCCCCCCTATATCTTCCACCATTCACCTTAAATTTATGTCCCCTTGTAATGGTTTGTTCCACCCGGGGGAAAAGTCTCTGACTGTCTACTCTATCTATTCCCCTGATCATCTTCTAAACCTCTATCAAATCGCCCCTCATCTTTCTCCCTTCGAATGAGAAAAAGCCCAGCACTCTCACCCTTTCCTCATAAGACCTACTCTCCATTCCAAGCAACATCCTGGTAAATCTCCTTTGCACCTTTTCCAAAGCTTCCACATCCTTCCTAAAATAAGGCGACCAGAACTGTTACACAGTACTCCAAATGTGGCCTTACCAAGGTTGTGTACAACTGCATCATCACCTCACGGCTCTTAAATTCAAAATCTGTTAATGAACGCTAGCACACCATAGGCCTTCTTCACAGCTCTATCAACTTGAGTGGCAACTTTCAAAGATGTATGAACATAGACCCCAAGATCTCTCTGCTCCTCCACATTGCCAAGAACCCTACCGTTAACCCTGTATTCCGCATTCATATTTGTCCTTCCAAAATGGACAACCTCACACATTTCAGGGTTAAACTCCATCTGACACTTCTCAGCCCAGCTCTGTATCCTATCTATGTCTCTTTGCAGCCGACAACAGCCCTCCTCACTATCCACAACTCCACCAATCTTCGTATCGTCTGAAATTTACTAACACAACCTTCAACTCCCTCATCCAAGTCATTAATGAAAATCACAAACAGCAGAGGACCCAGAACTGATCCCTGCGGTACGCCACTGGTAACTGGGATCCAGGCTGAATATTTGCCATCCACCACCACTCTCTGACTTCTATCGGTTAGCCAGTTTGTTATCCAACTGGCCAAATTCCCCACTATCCCATGGTTCCTTACTTTCTGCATAAGCCTACCATGGGGAACCTTATCAAATGCCTTACTAAAATCCATGTACACTACATCCACTGCTTTACCTTCATCCACATGCTTGGTCACCTCCTCAAAGAATTCAGTAAGACTTGTAAGGCAAGACCTACCCTTCACAAATCCATGCTGACTATCCCTAATCAGTACGAAGTCTTACAACACCAGGTTAAAGTCCAACAGGTTTGTTTCGATGTCACTAGTTTCGGAGCGCTGCTCCTTCCTCAGGTGAATGAAGAGGTATGTTCCAGAAACACATATATAGCCAGATTCAAAGATGCCAAACAATGCTTGGAATGCGACCATTAGCAGGTGATTAAATCTTTACAGATCCAGAGATGGGGTAACCCCAGGTTAAAGAGGTGTGAATTGTGTCAAGCCAGGACAGTTGGTAGGATTTCGCAGGCCAGATGGTGGGGGATGAATGTAATGCGACATGAATCCCAGGTCCCGGTTGAGGCCGCATTCATGTGTACGGAACTTGGCTATAAGTTTCTGCTCGGCGATTCTGCGTTGTCGCGCGTCCTGAAGGCCGCCTTGGAGAACGCTTACCCGGAGATCAGAGGCTGAATGCCCTTGACTGCTGAAATGTTCCCCGGCTGGAAGGGAACATTCCTGCCTGGCGATTGTTGCGCGATGTCCGTTCATTCGTTGTCGCAGCGTCTGCATGGTCTCGCCAATGTACCACGCTTCGGGACATCCTTTCCTGCAGCGTATGAGGTAGACAACGTTGGCCGAGACGCACGAGTATGTACCGCGTACCTGGTGGGTGGTGTTCTCACGTGTAATAGTGGTATCCATGTCGATGATCTGGCACGTCTTGCAGAGATTGCCATGGCAGGGTTGTGTGGTGTTGTGGTCACTGTTCTGAAGACTGGGTAGTTTGCTGCAAACGATGGTTTGTTTGAGGTTGCGCGGTTGTTTGAAGGCAAGTAGTGAGGGTGTGGGGATGACCTTGGCAAGATGTTCATCGTCATCAATGACGTGTTGAAGGCTGTGAAGAAGATGACGTAGTTTCTCCGCTCCGGGACTTTAACCTGGTGTTGTAAGACTTCGTACTGTGCTCACCCCAGTCCAACGCCGGCATCTCCACATTATCCCTAATCAAGCAGTGTCTTTCCAGATGCTCAGAAATCCTATCCTTCAGTACCCTTTCCATTACTTTGCCTACCACCGAAGTAAGACTAACTGGCCTGTAATTCCCAGGGTTTTCCCTATTCCCTTTTTTGAACAGGGGAACGACATTCGCCATGCTCCAATCCCCTGGTACCACCCTTGTTGACAGTGAGGATGAAAAGATCATTGCCAACGGCTCTACAATTTCTTCCCTTGCTTCCCATAGAATCCTTGGATATATCTCGTCAGGCCTGGGGGACTTGTCTATCCTCAAGTTTTTCAAAATGCCCAATACATCTTCCTTCCTAACAAGTATCTCCTCGAGCTTACCAGTCTGTTTCACACTGTCCTCTCCAACAATATGGCCCCTCTCATTTGTAAATACTGAAGAAAAGTACTCGTTCAAGACCTCTCCTATCTCTTCAGACTCAATACACAATCTCCCGCTACTGTCCTTGATCGGACCTACCCTTGCTCTAGTCATTCTCATATTTCTCATATGTGTAAAAGGCCTTGGGGTTTTCCTTGATCCTACCCGCCAAAGATTGTTCATGCCCTTCCCCCAATTATAAACCTTGCCCTGTTGCACGCACCTATCCCTCTCCATTACTAAAGTGAAAGTCACAGAATTGTGGTCACTATCTCCAAAATGCTCCCCCACTAACAAATCTATCTCTTGCCCTGGTTCATTACCATGTACCAAATCCAATATGGCCTCCCCTCTGGTCGGACAATCTACATACTGTGTTAGAAAAGCTTCCTGGACACACTGCACAAACACCACCCCATCCAAACTATTTGATCTAAAGAGTTTCCACTCAATGTTTGGGAAGTTGAAGTCACCCATGACTACTACCCTGTGACTTCTGCACCTTTCCAAAATATGTTTCCCAATCTGTTCTGTAGCCACCTGGGTTGGCCACTTCCCGACTTAAAATGGAGATGCATAAAGACTACAGGGAAATTCAGCCAAGCCAGGAAAAACTAGCAAGTTAAAGTCTCCTGTGTATTAGAACTTGCAGAAGCCCAGGCAGCACAGAAACTCACAGCCATCTGCATACTAATGAGCGATCCCCGGGTACAATTGAAACATGTAAGGTGAATAAGGCCAAGCCAGACTCCTCGGCGCCAGCAGGAGCCAAGACAATGGAAAGCCAACGGACACTCAGGGACCGCCCATCAACCAGGGAACAACTCCAGTATTGGAGAAATCGATCCAAATGATCGGAACGTAGTCCAATCACTTGGAACCAGATACGGGGTCCGCCCCGAACGGCGCAAAGCCCCTGGGGACTATAAAGTAGAGCCCCCAAGTTCAAATCGGTCTTCTTGGCAGGGTCACTCAGCAACTCGAACCAACCCTTGACAGTGAACTGCCTAGTAAATGTCCAGTCAACGCACGCTATGAGATAGGCGCTCCGAGCTACCAGTCCATACTTGCTTTTGAATCCTGCAGACTCAGAATCGAACGAAAGGCCATTTGTTCCCCTGACCTGGTGGGCCAGTTCTGAAGCGAAGTATAGGCCTTTTAGTGATAGAGATAGTCTGGAAAGTAGAGTTTTATATGAGTAGTGATTTACTGTGTATAATAAATGTGTTTTGATTTGAATCTTACTAATTGGTGTGTTGAGTTATTGATCAGTACTTGAACTTGAACCTTGTGACGGTATCATAAAGATACCTGACGACTCTAGAGCAAAGGTTATTGAAACAGAGCTAATTCAGTAAAGACCCAACGGGCAACGAATTAATAGCCAACCAAAGTTAGCAACATTTACTGGCGACATCCTGACGGGAGCCGACTTAGAAGTGGCCTAACCACTCCGGGAGAACCCAAAATTTGAATTGAGAATCCAATTGGGAACAGAAAAACCACAAGTGTTCAAGCAGTTCTGATCAATCCTCATAATTCGGAAGCGTGTTAATGCATGCGTAACTAACAGGGCTATAAGGTAAAACTGATAGATTTTTGTTGCGAAAAACTGTCGGGAGTTTGTATTCCGGAAAATAGCGAACGCCGTACCCGTGTTTACAGCACCGCCTTATTACCCCTCGTTCCAAATTTTAAAAGAGCATTCAGAAAGAGTAAAATAGCAATGAAGGCAATGGAACGCCTTATGAACCCCCAGGAATTTGATGTCGCAGCGACCAGCAGCAGAGTAGGACGGTGTCCCGTTTGGGAAGTAGAGATCAGAAAATATCTCAAAGGGAAAGGATAGCCCCTTTGGAGTGAATTCTGTGATAATGAGGAAACAGGACCCGGGGGTATAGGACATACTTGGTAGGAGAACCTGTCAGAAATCCATAAGAAAAGCTTAGGGAAAGCTCGCAAGCCGATGGCAATCGTGTCCTGTCTGGCACAATTGCGAGGCACAGAGGAGGTGGTTCGGACGCTCCGCAAAGAGATAGAAGGGAGACATCGAATGAGCACGGTCGATGTTAGTGAGATCGAGAGGGAGAATATAGAATTAAGAAGGAAGTTGGCAGCAAAGGACGGAAAGGTGGATGATGCCAAGGGGGCACGCTAGTCTTGTCTAGCGCATCTGAGCAGCTTCCAAACCCAATATGAGAAGGCCTATCAGCTTACGCAACGTCCAGCCCTGGTAAGAGAAGAGACAGAGAAACAGGTAGAGGCATTGCAAAGGCAGTGCAGCGATCTAAAGGCAGCATTAAGAGCACGCCATGCTGTCACCACGGAGCACAGACAAAGTTCATTAGATCATGCGAAATGCAGGAAGCAGATTGCGGAACTGCAGTCTTTGCTTTCAGTGCAAAATGGGTTTCAGAGCACATTTGGATCCCAATTAGATGAGGAAGACAGACCTGATTGGCAAGAATTAAACGAAACCGCGCATAGGTATGTTCAGGGAACATGTGCACAAGGAAAGCCCAAAAGAGAAAAGCACCCCAACCCCCCCCAGAGTATAGGTCAGGCACCCATGAATCCAGTAACCACCCACCGCACAGTCACACCGGAAGGAGACACGGAATTCCTTTACACCACCCCCTTAACCATGACCCAATTACGGGACGCTTGCGAAAAGATCACACTGTTCCTCCCCACCTCAGACCCCCACCACTTCTTTGCTAGAGAGAAGCAGCAGGCGACCATGTACGGCCTAGATGAGCGTGAGCAAGTGAAGCTTACAGTTTTAAGCTTAGACCCTTTTGTTGTAGCAGCCCTTCCCGACCCACAGAATGTAGGAGGAGGCACCCTTGCAGAGATGCACACGGCGATCCTAGACGCGATCGGTTATAACAGAGGTGACCCTGTCGAAGGCCTGAATAAGTGCAGGCAGAGGAAAACAGAACACCCCACAGCGTTTGCTGGACGCCTGTGTATCCATTTTACAGCCGTTTTCGGAAACTTAGACCACGCCCATTTGTCCCCAGACAACATGGCCAAATGGACCCGCACCCTTATCTCCCATGCCACAGAGGCAGGACAAAAAGCTTGTACTAGTTATGACCCCTCAGAAGAAACGCACAATGAAAAGTGGGTTTTAAAAAAGGTTGTCCAGCACCTGGGAGCAATCTGTCCACAACAAACCCGCGATTAGAAAACCCGAAGAACAGCAGGCAGAGGCAGACATTCAAGCAGTTAAAGCGCACCAGAACCCCGCATGGGTGAACAAAGGCAGGAGCAGCCCCCCACAGAAACCACAGGAGTGTTACAACTGTGGACAATTAGGACACTTTGCACGAGAGTGCAATGCCCCACGAAAGCCACAGAGAGCCCAGCAGGCAGGCACTCTGAATAATAACAGGACGAAGCCCATACATAGTGTAAGCACCCGTTCAGACCAGACAGACCTGAACGGAACTGACTGACGGTGTTCGGGCTGCCCCCGTTGGGTCTGCGACACCCTTTGGGATAGGTCCGGCCGACCAGTCGTTGCAGCGAAAATACGGGGTCAACCCATCGAATTTCTCTGGGACACAGGAGAGTCCCGCACCACAATTAATTCCTCCACCATGTTCCAAAAAGACACGTGGCCCACGACAGCCACAATCACCCTCAGCGGCTTCACAGGCCACTCACAGCAGGGACACATCACAGCCCCTGTACCCATTCAAATTGGCAATATTACGACAAGACACCCCATAGTTTTGATCGATCTGGACCACACAGCAGAACACATTTTGGGCATTGATTTCATGAACTCCCACAACCTTTCATTTGACCCAGTAAATCAATGTGTCTGGAAAATGACAAAGTCAGCAAGAGCCCCCGCAAAGCTCACAGTAGGTGAGTATGCAAACAAGATTAGCGCCGTCGGCGATTTTTGGTTTGACCCAACCACGATTAGCACAGACAAACAGGTTAGGGCAGTTCTTCAAAAGAATAGGACCGCATCTGCAAGTCATAAACATGACTGCGGCAGGATGGTAGGTTCGGTTCAAATAATAGGACCTGACCCTAGACCCCAGAAGCAATACGGATTTCCCCAAGAGGCAGAGGGAGAAATCTCAAAGGTTATTAACAGCTTATTAGAACAAGGCATACTGAGATTGGTAGCCTCTACTAATAATGCCCCGATTTGGCCAGTGAGAAAGCCCGATGCATCATGGCGACTGACCATCGATTACCAGGAACTAAACAAAGTCACCCCCGCAGCAGTCCCCACGGTAGCCACAAGTCACGAGATCATGCTCAAACAGAGACTCAACTCACGATATTTTACGGTTTTGGACATCAGTAACGGATTCTGGTCCATTCCATTGGCAAAAGGGTGCCAATACAAATTTGCCTTCACTTTTAAAGGTCAGCAGTACACGTGCACATGCCTTCCACAAGGATTCCACAACTCCCCCTCCATTTTCCACCGACAGCTGGCAAATGGTTTAGCGAAATTTTTTCGCCCCGAATGTCTGGTCCAGTATGTAGACGGCCTATTACTGCAGACAGACACCAAGGCAGAGCACATTGAGCTTCTGGCCGAACTCCTGGAACTCCTACAGCAGATCGGATGCAAAGTAAACCCCAAGAAAGCCCAACTTTTGAAAGACAAAGTGGTATATTTGGGAACGATTATCACACATGGTAAACGCGAGATCAAGCATAAAAGAATTGACTCGATTGTCAAATTGCCCCTTCCCCAGAACGTTTCAGCCCTCCGGTCATTTTTAGGACTGGTTGGCTACTGCCGAAACCACATTGACAGTTTCGCCACCAAGGCAGCACCCCTCTCGGAACTCCTAAAAAAAGGAGCCCCTTGGGAATGGCTTCCGCAGCACACGGATGCTGTAGATGTTTTAAAGCGTGCACTCATTGCAGCCCCCGCACTACAGGTTCCGGACCCGCTTTCCCCCTATGCTATAGAGATAGCTAGCACAGACCGCACCCTTTCGGCTGTGCTCCTCCAGGAACGGCACGAACAGTTAAGACCCATGGCTTACGCCTCCAGTTTTAGATCCTGTGGAGCAGGGATTTTCAGCCTGTGAAAGGCACCTGCTCGCAGTTTTCTAGGCAGTCCAACACTTTTCATACATCACCGGACTAAACCCCATCACAATCCTCACCCAACTTTTACTAGACGGACGACTTAAAGATGGCACAGTAAGCCAGATTAGAGCAGCCAGATGGACCCTTCTTTTGCAGGGATGGGACATCACTGTTAAAAGGACCAAGACTCACACTTTCCGAGCCGACAACCTTCAGTACTCAGGCACCCCCCACGAATGTGAAATCATCTCACCGCACCACAACACAGGCCCCTTTATCGCAAACCCCCCCCCCCTCAGAAAGATAGGTAGTTCACCCCAGAGCCCCCAGCACACAGACACGTGCGCACCCCCAAGGATTTATGTGGATGGTTCTTCCACAGTATTAGACGGGAAGCGCATTACAGGATGCGGCATTTATGTCAAGGATGCACAGGGACGCGCCCTAGAAGAAATCTCCTTAAAACTACCAGGACACTTAGGCGCGCAGGCAGCAGAACTAGTAGCCATTGCGTACATCATAGATCACCCAGATTCCTTCCCCAGCCCAGCAGACATATACTCGGACAGCCTCTATGTCTGCAACAGCCTCACAGAATTCCTACCCCTCTGGAAAGCAAGAGGATTTGTTTCCGCAGACGGAAAACCCCTCCCTTCAGCCCCATTGCTCCGGCACATTTTAGACAAAGCACAGGACAGGATATTCGGCATTGTTAAAGTTCGAAGTCACCACCGTTCCTCCCCACCTGGAAATGCAAAAGCCGACGCACTGGCTAAAGCAGGTTTCAGGCATGGACATTTTTGGAACCCCCCCCGAAAGCGCCCCAGTGAATGCAGTTCAGGTCTCACAGACTAATATCGAGGATTTAGTGCAGGCCCAGAAGCAAGACAGTCATCTCAGGGAGATTTTAAAAGGAAGCTTTCCAGCCCCATACGATAGGTTTAAAAATGCACTGGCCACACATGACAGTGTGATCCTGAAAGACACCCTTTATGTGGTTCCTGAACAGGACAGGAATCAGCTCATTTGTTTGTTCCATGATAGTCATGGGCATCAGGGAATCGACCCCATTACAGCCCATCTCAGGCAGCTCCGTTGGTGGCTGAATTTAAAGGACGACGTCATGCACCACGTTGAAAATTGCCTCATCTGTGCCCAAATCAATCCGGACAGATACGCAAAGAAAGCTCAGCTCAGCCACACCCGCCCCGTTAATGGCCCCTGGACTAACCTCCAGATTGATTTTATAGGACCATTGCCCACTTCCAGGAATGGTTACAAGTATGTCTTAGTTGTCACAGACACATTTGCAAAATGGGTAGAAGCATTCCCATCTAGGACTAACACGGCAAAGACTACCGCAAAGATTTTAACCCACCACATCTTTACGAGATGGGGACTCCCCCGCAGCATTGAATCCGACCAAGGTTCCCATTTTACGGGACGTGTCATGAAGAATGTTCTCACGATATTTGGCATTACCCAGAAATTCCACATCACATACCACCCCCAGTTAAGTGGTATCGTGGAGCGAATGATCGGACTCTAAAAGCAACCATCAGAAAAATGGTCCAACAAAACAGCACCACTTGGGATTCAGTCCTCCCTTTTGCATTAATGTTTTTACGTGACACCGTTTCAACATCCACAGGATACACCCCACACACTCTCATGACCGGACGCCCCATGAAAGGCACAGAATTTTTATTAGGACTTAACTTGACCAGCCCCGAAGTGACAGCCCTCACACACGAGAACGCAGTCAAACAATTAGTGGAAAATGTAAAAACGGCTCAGCTAGCAGCCGCAGTAAGATTAGGCACAAGGAGGAAACAGAGCAAGGCCTGTTTCGACAAGACAGTGCACGCGACTGAGTTTGAAGTAGGACAGCAGGTCATGCTCTCCATTTACAACCCCAGCACGTTCCTGTCACCCAAGTATTTGGGTCTGTACTCCGTTGTGGACAAAGTAAGCCCCTCCGTGTATAAAATTAAGTACCCCAAAGGGAAGACCGCGTGGTTCCATATTAACCAGCTCAAGGCATATGGCTCGCAGTCTAACCACACAAACCACGTCATGCTCGACGCAGCAGACCACACCCCGCCCACAGCCAACTTATCCCCACCCTCCCCCAACACGTCCACCCCACCCACGGACTCACCCTCGACTCCACCCCCGAACTCTAGACTCCACCCCGGAACGCCCACAGACAGCAGCAGCAGAGACAGCGACTGTGACACAGACAATAGCCACAGCACGCCTCCCTACTATCCCCATGCAACAGGACCCACACCCAGCGAATCTGAACACGATTCGAGTGATCCCTTCCTGATCACATTCCTCAACAAACCCCACCAAAGACCACTGCCCTACGATGACGACTCTGTCCCCACAGAATTAGATACAACTTTTTGGCACCACGACAATTCATACAGGCTCG
The DNA here is from genome assembly GCF_047496885.1 of Scyliorhinus torazame. Taxonomy (NCBI): domain Eukaryota; kingdom Metazoa; phylum Chordata; class Chondrichthyes; order Carcharhiniformes; family Scyliorhinidae; genus Scyliorhinus; species Scyliorhinus torazame. The sequence continues at coordinate 38,676,596 of NC_092724.1, forward strand.
TCCGAAACAACGAGATGGACCCTAAGTCACACCATGCAGCTTTATCAACCCTCATCCATTCCAGAGTATGGCATCCGGGAGAAGAGGATGACTTTGAATCTGACTCCCAAAATGAGAACCCCTTTGCGACCCTGTTCGCAACTGATAACTGAGGTGTCCAGATGATGTTTTTAAAAGGAACGGCTTGGGAGAAACGGTGTCCTTTCTGATGGAACCTGCAGCATGTTGTTCAATGTTTGTCTGTTAGTATTATTGTTAAGTGTTGTTTGTAAACTCGGAAGTTCCACAGCCACACGCCATATTTTTCGGCAGAAACCTGTGATAACTTGCCAGCACGCTTATCGGCAGAAACCGCTGAGAGCTTGTCAGACCCCCATTCAGAACTGCCCTTCTGGTTCGACGGTAGAACCTTTACAGCAACCCCCCACGATGACTATATTTTTGCCCTTTCTTGCCGGTTGCTCACGGCAGTGGAGAAACGGCATTGATCCCCGCCCTGCCTGAAGACCCCCCCCCCGGTCAACTACGCTCGGGTAGAGCACACACGGCATTGATCACCGTCCTACCCGGGGATTCCATCCAAATCTTACCCGCCGCGGCCCCTACACACTCCATTTTTGGCTCATTATGTTCAAAATTCTTTTGTTTGGTTTTGGCAACCTATGGTTGCTTCCCTCTGCTATTTACATCCTCAAACACTAGGATGGTAAATGACACAGACGGCGGGACAGTTCGCAGGACAGCAGTATTTTCTTAGATGTCTTGTCCAAATTTTCGGTTTTAAAAAAAACATGAGGCAGTCACACATGGTGACCAATTATAAAGGGAAATTGGCACTAAAAGACAGACATGCTAACATTCAAGATATTACACAAGATAGTAACAGATATTATGCTTGTGTCCATAGAACTCCGGAACCTCAGGAACTCCAGAGGAAGAAAAAGAAGGTAGAAAGACGGAAAGATGAAGACAACCTTCATGTTTACCTGGATCTTAGCAGGATCCCATCAGTTGCGCGCGGATGCTACCCCCCCTGACCCCTACCACACAGGCCGTGAATGATTCCCACCCCTACCATACACTACACCCTGACATAGTTAACCCCGAGATAGTTACCGACACCCCGACCTGGTGTGACAGGTTTCTAACCTGGTATTCACTATCATACGTAATTGAACCCCTCCTAGTATTGGCGATATTCTGCAGCATCGTGCAGACTATCCGCATGAGGAAATGGCGAAGGAGAGCCTACCGCTCTCGCACCCCGGTATACAGGATGAGATCGCCTATTTTCGGTCTACAATAAAGGACATTCGTTCGGCGTCATTTTTGTTCAATAAAGTAAACCTCTGTGCTTGACTGCCAAGCCAGACAAACTTGTGTTGCTGCTTTTTGTAAATTTAAAGTGTTGTAGATTATTTTTGATTGTTTGAGTGAGGATAGTTTATTGAGGATAGTTAGAGGTACCATTTTTTTAAATGTTGTAATGCATGTCCCTGTTGTGATATAGCACCACTTAGAATCGTTAGCTAAAACATTTTCATACACAGCTATGGTCAGTGTAGAGGCCATGGCAGAGTGCTCGCTGGGTCAGGAAGTGAAGACAATGCAGTTATGTGATCCTTCACGCTTCGCGTTAGGGATCACAAGGAGGGATTGTAGCCACCTGGGTTGGCCACTTCCCGACTTAAAATGGAGATGCGCAAAGACTACAGGGAAATTCAGCCAAGCCAGGAAAAACTAGCAAGTGCAAAGTCTCCTGTGTATTAGAACTTGCAGAAGCCCAGACAGCACAGAAACTCACAGCCATCTGCATACTAATAAGCGATCCCCGGGTACAATTGAAACATGTAAGGTGAATAAGGCCAAGCCAGACTCCTCGGCGCCAGCAGGAGCCAAGACAAAGGAAGGCCAACAGACACTCAGGGGCCGCCAGCGACCAGGGAACAACTCCAGTATTGGAGAAATCGATCCAAATGATCGGAACGTAGTCCAATCACTTGGAACCAGATACGGGGTCCGCCCCGAACGGCGCAAAGCCCCTGGGGATTATAAAGTAGAGCCTCCAAGTTCAAATCGGTCTTCTTGGCAGGGTCACTCATCAACTCGAACCAACCCTCGACAGTGAACTGCCTAGTAAATCTCCAGTCAATGCACGCTATGAGATAGGCGCTCCTAGCTACCAGTCCATACCAGCTTTGAATTCTGCAGACTCAGAATCGAACGAAAGGCCATTTGTTCCCCTGACCTGGTGGGCCAGTTCCAAAGCGAAGTATAGGCCTTTTAGTGATAGAGATAGTCTAGAAAGTAGCGTTTTATGCATGAGTAGTGATTTACTGTGTATAATAAATGTGTTTTGATTTGAATCTTACTAATTGGTGTGTTGAGTTATTGATCAGTACTTGAACTTGAGCCTCGTGGCGGTATCATAAAGATACCTGACGACTCCAGAGCAAAGGTTATTGAAACAGAGCTAATTCAGTAAAGACCCAACGGGCAACGAATTAAGAGCCAACCAAAGTTAGCAACATTTACTGGCAACATCCTGACGGGACCTGGCTTAGAAGTGGCCTAACCACTCCAGGAGAACCCAAAATTTGAATTGAGAATCCAATTGGGAACAGAAAAACCACAAGTGTTCAAGCAGTTCTGATCAATCCTCATAATTCGGAAGCGTGTTAATGCATGCGTAACTAACAGGGCTATAAGGTAAAACTGATAGATTTTTGTTGCGAAAAACTGTCGGGAGTTTGTATTCCGGAAAATAGCGAACGCCGTACCCGTGTTTACAGCACCGCCTTATTACCCCTCGTTCCAAATTTTAAAAGAGCATTCAGAAAGAGTAAAATAGCAATGAAGGCAATGGAACGCCTTATGAACCCCCAGGAATTTGAGGTCGCAGCGACCAGCAGCAGAGTAGGACGGTGTCCCGTTTGGGAAGAAGAGATCAGAAAATATCTCAAAGGGAAAGGATGGCCCCTTTGGAGTGAATTCTGTGATAATGAGTAAACAGGACCCGGGAGTATAGGAGATACTTGGTGGGAGAACCTGTCAGAAATCCATAAGAAAAGCGTAGGGAAAGCTTGCAAGCCGATGGTAATCGTGTCCTGTCTGGCACAATTGCGAGGCACAGAGGAGGTGGTTCGGATGCTCCGCAAAGAGATAGAAGGGAGACAGCAAATGAGCACGGTCGATGTTAGTGAGATCGAGAGGGAGAATATAGAATTAAGAAGGAAGTTGGCAGCAAAGGACGGAGAGGTGGATGATGCCAAGGGGGCACACCAGTCTTGTCTAGCGCATCTGAGCAGCTTCCAAACCCAATATGAAAAGGCCTATCAGGACACGCAATGTGCAGTCCTGGTAAGAGAAGAGACAGAGAAACAGGTAGAGGCACTGCAAAGGCAGTGCAGCGATCTAAAGGCAGCATTAAGAGCACTCCATGCTGCCACCACGGAGCACAGACAAAGTTCATTAGATCATGCGAAATGCAGGAAGCAGATTAGAAACAGTTCCTCCACATCTCTGCTACTATTGGGGGGCCTATGGAAATCTCCCAACAAGGTGACTGCTCCTTTCCTATTTCTGACTTCAACCCATAAGTCACATTTTTTTTCAATAATTTACCCATTGCTGAGATTAGCGTGATTGGCCGGTAGTTACTTGGTCTATCCATTTTGAAATAATGGTGCAGGATTGGCAGTCCCCAGGCACCATACCTGTAGCCAGAGAGAATTGGAGCTGAGTCCAAGTTTTGGGTGCCTTACTTAAGGCAGGATCTGAAGGTATCCAATGGAGTACGGAGGAGATTCACAAGAATGATTCCAGGGATAAACAACTGTAGCTATGAGGATAGATTAGAGAGACTGGGACTGTTTTCCTTGGCGTAAAGAAGGTTGAGAGGAGACTTTGCTAAAGGTATTCAAGATCCTGAGGGGTATGGACAGGGTAAATGGTGCAAAATTGTTCCCACTGATGAGAGCATCAAGAAAAGGGCACAGATTCAAAATAATTGGCAAAAAGAGTGAAAGTGATGAGGAAAACCTTTTTCACCCAAAGGGTGGTTGGAGTCTGGAACAACCTTCCTGAGAAGCAGGTTTGATTGAGGTATTCAGAAGGGAATTGGATTGCTCTCGGAAAAGAATGTGCAAGATAAAGGGGATACAGCGGGGGAGTGGGGCTAGGTAGAGAGCCAGTCAAGACTCAAGGGGCCGAATGACCTCTTTCTGCACTGTACGATTCTGTCAAAGATTATGGTCAGTGGTTCCGCTATTTCCTCCCTTTCTTCTCTGAACAGCCTGGGATACATTTCACCTGGGCAAGGTGATTTATCTACTTTCAAAACTATACCACTCATTACGTTTGTCCTTGCTCTGTTTACCCATCCAATATTTCACACTTCTCATCCTTAACCACATTGTGAAGATAAGATGGCAAGCATTCATTAAGAACCATGCCCACATCATCTGCATCCATGCACAGGTTACCTTTCTGATCTCCAAAAGACCGTACTATCCTCTTGCACTTTTATGTACTTGTACAATATCCTTGGATTGTCCCTTGCCAACATTTTTCATGACCTTTCTGCTTTCCTAATTTCACCCCTACATTTACTACATACCCCAAGGCTTTTTGCAATATATAGCTCTTGGCATCCAGCATAACCTTCCCTTACCCTACTCTGCTTGTGGACATTCAGGTGGATCTGGATTTCCGAGTTGCTCCCGTTTATGTTGTGGGAGCTTACTTATTCTGAATCTTTGGTATCTCTTCCTTGAATGTCTCCCACGGCTCCGACAAGAGATTTACCTCCAAGTACCCGCTCCCAGTTTACTTTTGCTGAATCACACCTCAAGCTTGGTAAAATTCATCTTTCCCCAATTAAGAAATTTTACTCCTGGTCTTTCTCTGTCCTTTTCCTGAACCATGCTAAATCTAACTGAATTATCGTCCATACCACCAGAACGTTCTCCTGAAAATATCTTCCATCTGCCGAACTTCCTTCAGAACTGGGAGTACTGAAGTCGGTACTAGGTGATGAAACTGGAAAGTGAGCACAGCGTGTTTTACCCAGAGAAGCACAATTATCCTAAGATCATCAGAAATAGGAGTAATTCACTTGGCTCCTCGAGTCTGCTCCGCCATTCAGTAAAATCGTGACTGTACAAAGTCGGGCCGCCACTCTATTTTCCGGCCCGTTCCCCACAAGCCTGGACTCCTTTGTAGATCAAAAAACTTTCTAATTGAGCCTAGAATATATTTAACAATCCAGCCTCCATTCCTTTCTGTGGAAGAGACTAACAGACACTAACAATCCTCAGAGAAAAAAATCCTCCTCACCTCCATCTTAAATGGAAGACTCCTAAATTTGAAACCTTTTCCCCAGTTCTAGAATCCCCCACGCGGGGAAACAACCTCCCTGTCAATCTCCCTCAGAATCTGTAAGATCACCTCTCATCCAATGGGTGTAGGTCCAACCTGCTCAACCTCGCCTCATAAGCCAAACTCTCCAGCTCAAGAATCAGCTTAGTGAACTTTCTCTGGACTGCTTCCAATGCAAGCACATCCCTCCTTAAGTAAAGGAGCCCTAAACGTCACATAGAACTCTAGGTGAAGTTTCACCAATATCCCATACAACTGAAGCACAACTTTCCAACTTTTATACACCATCGCCCTTGCAATAAAAGCCAATATTCCATCTGCCTTCCTATTTACTTGCTGTATTAGCATACTAACTTTTTGTGATTATGTACAGGACATCCAGATCCCTCTGTACTGCAGCATTCTCCAGTCTCTCTCCATTCAAATAATATTCTGCCAGTGGACAAATTTACATTTGCCCATTATGCTCCATCTGACAAATCTTTTGACAATTCACTTAACCTATCTATATCCCTTTGCAGACGGTGTCCTCCTCAGAACTTGCTTTCTTACCTTTGTATTGTAGCCAAATTTGCTGAAGATACAGTCTGTCCCTTCATCCAAATCATGAATATAAATCATAAGCTGTTAAGGCCCCAGCCTGGATCCCTGCGGTACCCCGCTAATTACTTTGCCAGCCTCAAAATGACTTGTTTATCCCGACTGTTCTTGTTAGTTAGCTAATCCATATTCCTATATCACCCCCAACACCACAAGCTTTTAACGTGTGCAGTAACTATTTTATGTGACATCTTATCAAATGCCTTTTGGAAATTCACACACATTATATCTCCTAGTTCCTCCTTATCCACTCTGCTTGCTACATCCTCAAACGACTCAAATAAATTTGTCAAACACAATTTATTTTTCCACAAGACCATGCTGACATGCCTGACTATATTATGATTTGCTGAATGCCCTGCTGCTACTTCCTCAATATTAACATTTCCGAACGACTGATATTAGGCTCACTGGTCTGTAGTTTCCTACTTTCTACATTCCTCCTTTCTTAGATGCAGGTGTTACATCTGCCGTTTTTCAATCCGCTAGAAGCTTTCCAGAATCTAGGGAAGTCTGGAAGATTACAACTTATTAATCTACTATCTTGTAGCCACTTCATTTAAGACTCTAGGATGTAGGCCATCAGGTCCAGGAGACTTGTCAGCCTTTCGTCCCATTAGTTTTCTTAGCACTTGTATGTTCCTTCCTCCCGCCTCTTAATTCTCTACTTTTTGGGGGGATGTTTTCAGTGTCTTCTACTGTGAAGACAGAGACAAATTATTGGTTTGAAGTCTCTTCCATTTTGTTTCCCATTATTATTTCCCCAGTCGTCTCCCCTAAAGGACCAATACTTCCTTTAGCTACTCTCTTCCTTTCTACATACACATGCAAAAGCTTTTACTGTCTGTTTTTATATTTGCTCATTTTCTCTCATACTCCAATTTCTCCCTCTCTTTTTTTTTTAGATCATCCTTTGCTGGTTTCCTCATCTTCTGGGCAACCACTAATCTTTACAGCATTATACATTTTTTGTTTCAATTTGGTAACATCCTTAACTTCCTTAGTCAGGCATGGATGATGCATTCTTCTCATAGTATCTTTATTTCTCATTGGAATATATCTTTATTATGAAATATCTACTTAAAATGTCTGCCATTGCTGCTCTACAGTCTTACCGTGTAACCTTTTTATCCATTTCACTTAAGTCAACTCTGTCTTCTTACCCTTGTAATTGATTTTATTTAAGTTTAGGCCACTAGCTTCAGGCTCAGATTTCTCACCCTCAAACTGAATATGAAAGTCTATCACGTTATGATAACTCTTAGATCCAGAGGATCGTTTACTAGGAGGTTCATTAATCATTTATGTCTCATTACACATTACCAGGTCTAAAATAGTAGTGCCTTGGTTGACTCCAGAATGTATTGTTCTAAGAAAATGTCCCGAATACTTTAAGAACTCATCTACAGGCTACCTTGGTCAATTTGATTCATCCAATCTATATGAAGATTAAAATCTTCCTCGATTACTGCAGTACCTTTCTCATAAGCCCTCACTATTTCTTGATTTATATTCTGTCCAAAACCATAGCTACTGTCAGTGGGCTATGAACCTTGTGACTTCTTTCCTTTGCTATTTCTTATTTCTACCCAAACTGATTCTACATTTTAACCCTCCAACCCAAGATCATTTCTCACTACTGTACTGATCTCATCCTTCATTCACAGAGCCCCCCCAACCCAGAATTCCTAAAGAGCGTTAATTTTGTTTCTTCACAATTCTTTCCAACTCTGACCTTATTTACTGGTGCACTCTTATGTTTGTGGACTCTTTCCCTTTTACCACCTTCCGCCCAAAAAATAAAATATAGCCACAGAAATAGCAGTTAATGCAAATGGACTATTTGCAATGTTAAATTTCTTCTTTTTTTAAAAAAAAGTTATTTTTTGACCGAATCACTTTCCAGAACCTAATCAGAAATTTCTAGAAGAATTGAAGCACTATCAAACAGCTGTGACAAGCACTCACCTCTCACCCCGAGAATGATTCCTGAAGCACAACCTCCAATGAAATAATTTAACGGATCATCTTCAGTACCTCGGATTTGCGCAGTTAGGCAAGTGGTCACTCCAAAGATTGCACCAAGTGCAGCTGAAAGTCAAGCAAAAGGGCACAGGCTTATTAAATTCCTGTATACACAGCCCTCAAAATAAGACGAGAAAAAGAACTTGAAGTAACTGCCAATTTCACAAGGCTTTCAATCAAACAGCAGTAAAAATTAATCGGATTGCAATCTATTGAGAAGAAAGATTGACGATGCATTCAACACAATTGAATTTACTTGGGAAGTCAACAAAGGAAATTAGTACCCCTTAAAGTAATAGATCCACCGGCAGTGTAAGACAGTACTCCATTTAATCATACTCTGGAGAAAGTAGACTTTATCTGAAATGTCTTTAATCGCTCTGGATTTTATGTTCGTATGTAACATAGAAAACGTATTTCCTCCAATCATGGCATCCTCAAGTATTTAATATGTTCCAAATTTTCTTTGCCTTTATTTCTTTGCTAAAAAGCCAATTAGAATTTTTGGCAGGTTTTAAAAGTTTAAAGCTAATTGTTCGAAATTTAATTTACATTCTTCAACAAAATGATGGAAGGGGTCGTTAACAGTGCTTTCAGTAGGCACTTACTCAGAAATAACCTGTTTGTTGATACTCAGTTTGGGTTCTGCCAGAGCCATTCAGCTCCTGAACCAATTACAGTCTTGGTCTAAACATGGAGAAAAGATTTGAACTTGAGAGGTGAGAGTGACTGCCTTTGACATCAAGAAGCATTTAACCGAGTGTGGCATCGTGAAGATGGTTCTGGTTATTGGAGGTCAATCTCAGTTGCAGGAGATCACTCCAGGAGTTCCTCAGGGTAGTGTTCTAGACCCAAACATCTTCAGCTGCTTCATCGCTTACCTTCCGTCCACCATAAGGTCAGAAGTGGGGATGTTTGCAGATGGATAGGGCAATTTTCAGCACCCCCATTCGCAACTCCTCAGATACTAATGCAGACTAGGCCCTCACACATCAAGACATGGACAACATTCAGGCTTGGGCTGATAAGTGGCAAGTTACATCTGCACCATACAAATGCAAGGCAATGACCATCTCCAACAAGCAAGAATTCAACAATCTCCACCTGACATTCAATGGCATTAGCATCACTGAATTCCTCACTAACAGCATTTTGAGGGTTACCATTGGCCAGAAACTGAACTGGACTTGTCATAGGATTACAGAGCAGGTCAGAGGCTGAGAATTCTGCGACAAGTGACTCAAATCCTGACTTCTCAAAGCCTCGCTGCCATCTAAAAAGGCAATAGTTGGGAATGTGATGGAATACTGTCCACTTTCCTGGATTAGTGGGGATGAGATGGGGGGATGCTCGCTGATCATTGCAGTGTCAGTACCACTCAACTCCTTAAATACTGAAACAGTCTGTGCTTGCAAACAGCAAGACCTCAACAACATTCAGGCTTGGACTGATAAGTGGCAAGTTCCTTCACTGTCGCTGGGTTAAAATCGTGGAACTCTTTCTAACAGCACTGTGGCCTTTTCTACACCACAGAAACTGCAGCGGTTCAAGAAAGGGAGCTCACCACCACCTTCTCAAGGACAATTAGGGATGGTCGTTAAATGCTGCCCTAGCCAATGACGTCCATGTCTAATGAACAAATGAATAAATTCACACCATGAATGCTCGGCAATGACCATCACCAACAACAGAGAATCTACCATCTCTGCTTGATATTCCTCACTATCAACATCATCAGGGTTATCACATTCCAGGAACTTAATGGAACAGCCATACAGATTCTGTGGCTACAAGAGGTCAGAAGCTTGGAATTCTGCCGCAAGTGATTCAAATCCTGACTCCACAAAGCCTATCCACCATCTAAAAGAAATTAGTTGAGAATGTGATGGAGCTGCTTGGATAACTGCAGCTCCAACAACACTCAAGTAGCAAAGATTAAGCTTCCCACTTGATTGGTGCCTCATTCACCACCGTAAACATTTATTCTCTCCACCACCAGTGTACAATGGCAGCAGCGTGTACTGTCTAAAAGATACAATGCAGCAACTCATCAGGCCTCCTTCAATAGCACCTTCGAAATGCACGGCCTCTACCGCACAGACAGACAATGGAGGCAGATGCATGGGAACACCACCACCTGAGAGTGTCCCTTCACGTCATCCACTATCCTGACTTGGAACTGTACTGACACCACATGGACTGCAGTGAGTCAAGAAGGTGGGCTCACCACCACCTTCTCAAGGGCAATTGAGGTTGAGCAATAAATGCTGAGTTTGTCAGTGACCTGCCCCTCCCCCACAAACATTCCAAGAGTCAATTAAAAATGTTTTTTGCCACCTTCAAGATTCCTGCCAACATCTACTTTGCTCCCATAACAGCATTGATGATGCAAATCACCTGGTGCCCATTTCAACATTTACCAGCAGTCCTCGTGCTACCTCACTGTCTAAAGTTACACCAACATTAATCACATCAACATCACTATGTAGGCATGTGGGAGCAAAACTGCTGAAGTGATCAGGTGTCCTGACTTATACGCCACCTCCAAATGTTCAAAAACTGCACTCAATATAATACTCCCACTTGCTTGATATTTTAACTTTTTATCTTTAACTTCACTGTTACTTTTACATTCAAGGTCACCCTGTGTTTAACTTCTCTTTAGTTGTGATATCAGTGCCGTACTGCAGACCACATTGACCTCGGCATTCAAGCACTCCAGAGAGTCAGTGCCTCCAAAGGATTCATGCAGCCCAATGGAACTACATTTCCAAATGTCACAAGCATCAAGAGTAAACACAGTACACAAGTAAAATAATGAAAGTTCTTGCTGAAAGGTAGTTCTCCTGAGAATCATACTGAGTGAAGTTAAGTGTCTTCACAAATAATACTGGACTGTACCATAAACAAAGATGTCCTTACCCATAGTTAAGGTGCCATTGGCTGCTCTCTGCGCGGCATCCACAACATTAGCAGGTTGAAATGCAACAATATGATAGGCTGAGCCAACGAGGCCTATGAAGAGAAGTTACAAGAATAAGATAATTAAAGGAAGATCTGACATTCTGTAAAGAATGACTGTTTTATTACTACACAAAGATTTCACCACCACAAGAATCTAGCCCCTTGAAACGGCTGTCAGAAATAGAAACAGATTAAAATGGCATCACTGATGGAATGGATCACAAACAATTTCCAAATGTTACCCACAAGCCTGTAACTGATAATATCCAGGACCTGATTGTTTTAAGGTTTGCCTCCCCTTCAGATGCAAATAATCAAATCACTGAGTGGTCATTCTAACAGTAAGAGACAAGAGGATGCATTCCATCTAATCGACACACGTGATCAATAATGTACTGTGTAAGATTAGTCTAATAATGACAACTACAAGGATAAGACGAGAGGGATGGCTAAAGTAGGATGGGAAAATAAGATAAAAAGGAAGATGGTAGAGATGCAGTGGCACACATTTAGAGATATTTCACAGCTCTCAAAGATACATTCCTCCGAGAAAGAAAGAGTCTATGAGAAGGAAACACCATCCATGACTAACTCAGGAAGTTAAGGATGGCATTAAATGAAAATGGCTTACCATGCTCAAAGGATTGGTGGTAGGTCAAAAGATGGGGAGAATTTTAGAACCAGCAAAGGATGACTAAAAAATAAAAGACAGAGAAACTGGCAAGAAATAGAAAGACGGTAAAAGCTTCTAACAGTGTATATAAAAAGGAACAGATGAAACTAAGCATTGAGATAGAGAGAGAGAGAGAGAAATGTGGAAGTTGTTATATATATTTATATTGTGTGGCAGTAATGTGATTAAAAAACGATGTTTAACATACATACAGTGTGTCTACTAAAGCTGGTAATTAAAGAGTCGTAAAAGGTAAGGTGATCATTCATTCCAACCAGACTACAGATAATGGGGTAATGTAATTGTATTTTGATTACTGGAGACTCCCTGGAGTGTAGATAATTTATGAGGGAGTGGTAGTTAGTCCTAGCTAAGTAGGTCATGTGACATCTTGGTGGGATATGGATCAAGTAATTAATGGGAGGAGCCATTTGGCTGGAGATAGTGGATGCACTAGTTACAATATTCCTAAAATTTATTATATTCTGCCCTGCAGATTTAAAAAACCAAAAATGGAACATCCCTTTTCAAGAAAGGAGGGAAACAGAAAGCAGGAAACTACAAATTAATCTAATTTCTGTCTATTGGGAAAATGCTAGAATCCATTACTAAGAAAGTAGTAGCAGGGGCGACACGGTAGCACAGTGGTTAGCAATATTGCTTCACAGCTCCAGAGTCCCAGGTTCAATTCCCAGCTTGGGTCGCTGTCTGTGCGGAGTCTGCACGTTCTCCCCGTGTCTGTGTGGGTTCCCTCCCACAGCCCAAAGATGTGCAGGTTAGGTGGATTGGCCATATTAAATTGCCCTTAGTGTCCAAAAAGGTTAGGTGGGGTTGGGTTATGGGATGGAGGTGTGAGCTGAAGTGGGGAGCTCTTTCCAAGGGCCTGTGCAGACTCGATGGGCCGAATGGCCTCCTTCTGCAGGACTGTTAGAAAATCAAAATACAAATTCAGCAGTCGACATGGTTTCGTGAAAGGGAAATTGTGTTTGCCAAGCTGTATCGAGTGCCAGACAGATCATTCCTACAGTACTGTGCAGTTTTGATCTCCATAGAATTCCTATTGTGCAGGAGGCCTTCGGCCCATCGAGTCTGCACCAACCCTCTGAAAGAGCACCCACATGCCCCGCCCTATCCCCATAGCCCCACCTAACCTGCACATCTTTGGGCTGTGGGAGGAAACCAGAACACCCAGGAGGAAACCCACGCAGACACTGGGAGAAAGTGAAAACTCCACACAATCACCCAAGGCCGGAATTGAACCTGGATCCCTGGCGCTGTGATGCAGCAATGCTAACCACCGTACAATGCTGCCTCCTTACTAAAGAAGGGATACTTGCATTAGAAGCAGTTTGGAGAATGTTCACTAAGCCAATTTCTGGGATAAAGAGATATGACTAAGAGAAAATATTCAGCAGGTGAGGCTGGGGTTGAACTGGATGTACAGATGCAAATAATCTGGTTTGTTTTAAACAGTGATTGGCTGTGGTGATGTCAAGCATATAGACTAAGTGACGGGAACTGAAAGATTATGGTTTTCGAAGGTGGAGTAAATAGTGATTTATCCAAGACATGTAATGGACAAGCAATCTGACAGTTCAATTTAAATTCAATTCATGAATCTGGAATTATAAACCCAATCTCAGTAATCATGACAACTGCCATTAATTGCTGTAAAAGCCCATCTGGTTCACTGATCTGCTTTAGGGGAGGAAATCTGTCGCCCATACCCGGTCTGGCCATCTGGTTCACTCTTAACTGGCCTCTGAATAACTTAGCAAGCCACTTAGTTCAAGGGCAGTTAGGGATAGGTAACAAATGTTGGCTTTGCCACGAAAGCCTACGTCCATGAACAAATCTTTTTAAAAATGAGCCCCTGATATCTGTGCCAGCTCATTGCAAAGGCTATCCAATCATACCCCTTCTCTGTGCTGCAGTACCCACCCCACCCCACCTCACCCCCCTTATGCATTTATCCAGGGCACAGAGATGGGGGTGCACCCAGTACAAGACATTAGGTCTTAGGGGTTTGAGAAACCCAGGCTTGGTATCCTAAAGGGAGTTCTTGTAAATGGAGTCTGAGCAGCAAGAGCTTGGCCTGGCTGGCTTTTTTAAAAATCAGAACCGTTCGTCTGACTTTTATTTTAAAGCTAGTCTTTCACATCAGTTTCACTGGAGTTGCTGCACTGCTAGTTCTAATCTTCAGGCAGCTTTGTGGTTCCAATTTTTCTAAGCCAGTCAACCATGAAGCTGCCCGAAGGTGAAACATACAGCAGAGCATGTTTGGGGGTGCATCTAGTGTGGGAAAGACAGATCCTGCTTCTCCCACTTATGCACTGACTCCAAAACTCTTAATAACTTTTTTCAGTGAATACAGATTTTTAAAATCAATTACTCCAGATTTATGCATTCAACTCATGGGGAAAGAAATGAAACCAAGGGCATGGGGGAGAAAGAGAGCACGAGAGGATCAGTTATAAAACCTCCATCGTCCATAATCACATTGGCCGTGGTGAGCTAGAGATGGATGAAGGTTAATATGGAAACATGTGCAGGGGCAAGAGCCAAAGCAGCAAAGATTTCTTGCTCTCTCACTTTTGCAGTTACTCTTTGGGGACAGGGTATGGTTTCCACAGTTGGAATCAAAACTAACTTATTTGTTTCAATAGAAACTGGTTTATGATTTCAAGGGAATCAGATAAATTTGTGAGCTTTTGAATTTAAAAGAAAATCAATATTCTTCAGGAACCAACACTAAGGAGATCTGTAGAGCGGTGTTTCATAGAACATAGAAAATACAGCACAGAACAGGCCCTTCGGCCCACGACGTTGTGCCGAACCTTTGTCCTAGATTAATCATAGATTATCATTGAATTTACAGTGCAGAAGGCCATTCGGCCCCGAGTCTGCACCAGCTCTTGGAAAGAGCACCCTACCCAAACCCAACACTTCCACCCAACACCAAGGGCAATTTTGGACACTAAGGGCAATTTATCATGGCCAATCCACCTACCCTGCACATCTTTGGACTGTGGGAGGAAACCGGAGCACCCGGAGGAAACCCACGCAGACACGGGGAGGACGTGCAGACTCCGCACAGACAGTGACCCAAGTCGGAATCGAACCTGGGACCCTGGAGCTGTGAAGCAATTGTGCTAGCCACAATGCTACCGTGCTGCCCTTAAGAACAAATAAATCTACACTATATCATTTTACCGTAATCCATGTACCTATCCAATAGCTGCTTGAAGGTCCCTAATGTTTCCGACTCAACTACTTCCACAGGCAGTGCATTCCATGCCCCCACTACTCTCTGGGTAAAGAACCTACCTCTGATATCCCTCCTATATCTTCCACCTTAAATTTATGTCCCCTTGTAATGGTTTGTTCCACCCGGGGAAAAAGTCTCTGACTGTCTACTCTATCTATTCCCCTGATCATCTTATAAACCTCTATCAAGTCGCCCCTCATCCTTCTCCGTTCTAATGAGAAAAGGCCTAGCACCCTCAACCTTTCCTCGTAAGACCTACTCTCCATTCCAGGTAACATCCTGGTAAATCTTCTTTGCACCTTTTCCAAAGCTGCCACATCCTTCCTAAAATGAGGTGACCAGAACTGTACACAGTACTCCAAATGTGGCCTTACCAAAGTTTCTGTTGGATAAGTAATTGTTTGTACACCCATTATACATCATCAGGGTTTTCAGCATTAAATTCACAAGCCTAAAAGGTCAAGCCCAGCATGCAAGCGTCTTTCGGCTGCAATGAGCAATTTGCAACATTCTTCTGGGGAGGTCAAGGAAAAGTAGAAACTGAAAGAGAAGTAGGGAGTCTCTGCCAATAACAAAGCTGGCCCTGATCTGGGGAAGCTGTCAATCAGCCTTGTGTTCGGATGGACCTGGCTGTCATCCACATCCACAGCACGTGCCATTCCCAGGGAATTGGAACTTAGCTTCTAGTAATAGTTACCTTGAGTGAGGCGAGTGAGTTGAGTCCTGTGTCAGTATTTCCAGGGAGGGAGAGGGAGCTCAGGCAGTGGCAAGTGAATGACAAGTCCCCTCTCCTCCCTCCCTTCTACAACTCTTAAACAAACAAAGCGAGCTGCAGACAGACAGTCTTTCATTTCTATATAGAACAGGTCGTTGAAATATATGAAACAAAATCAGAAAGGTTTTCTTGCACTCCCAGTTTGCAGGTATCAAATCTTTTCCCCAATTTGAATTTACTGCCACAGTGGAAGGAACACATTAATGTGGAAGTCACTAAAATCAGTGTTATTGCCTGTGGTGTCATAAACACTGGGGGCTGGTCGTGATGCAGAGTGAGTTCAATTCCTATACCAGCTGAGGTTATTCATTAAGGCCTGCTTTCTCCCCTCACCTGAGGTGTGGCAATCCTCAAGTTAAACCAACACCAATCAGCTCTTCCCCCATCAAAAGGGAAAGTAGCCTATGGTCATCTCAGACTATGGAGACTCTTCTTTACTTTTGGGGGCTGGTTTCGCTCGGTTGGCTGGACAGCTGGTTCGTGATGCAGAGCAAGGCCAGCAGAGCAGGTTCAATTCATATACAAACTGAGGTTATTCATGACCTCAGTTATTCTCAACCTTGCCCCTTGCTGGAGGTGTGGTGATGCTCAGGTTAAACCTCCAACAGTAAGTTCTTCCCTAAAGGAGAGAGCAGCCTATGGTCATCTAGGATTTTTATATAAAGTAAACAACGGGATATTTTCCTGTTAAATTAATATTGCTGTCAAACTAAAATGTGTACTCTGGCTTATTAATAGTCACATTGGGATAGTAGGGTGGGTTTCACTGCTGCTGCTCCTAATATTAATGACCAAGGTCGTATACATATATCGGACAACTTTGCTATGGCCTTTCAGTGTTTGGTGAATCGTGAAAGGGGAACAATATCATGCACAATTGAGTGAAGGTTGAAGGGCAGGAAAGAGGCTCAGAAACAAGTCCATGATTGCTGAGCCTGGGGCTGCATTTATCCAATCCCACCATTGAATCTGCTTCCAGCATCTCTTGAAACATTGCAATGGAGAGTGTGAAAGCAATCCCTCCTCCGGCTCTCTTGTCAATCAAGCATCAAAGGAAAAGGCCGGGGTTAGGCAACCCCTTCCTTGCGAGCGATCCTTTACCGGCCGCTCTCCCGGGCCCAGGCCTTCCCCCTGGGCCCAAACACTCACCGATGCCGGCCCCGATCCGTGTGGTCGCCCAGGTTTTGCTGGGACATTCCTCGCCATCCGCCGCGTCCCAGTAACCCATCGCCGCGCGGCTCAAGGACACGGTCACTGGGCGGGGGACCTGACCGTCAGTACCGCGAGACGTCAGCGACGGCAACGTCACCACGTTCCCGGCCGTCAGTGCCTGGAGACGTCAGCGACGGCAGCGTCCCACGTTCCCGGCCGTCTTCCGAATGCGGCCGCGCGCATGCGCAGTAAGGCCACCCTCACGTTTGAAATGGGAGGCGGGAAACTTGGTCATTGAGTGCAAGGTGTGAATGTGCAAACTCGCACCCCTGCACAATGGTTGTGTCCTTGGCTACCCACAGGGCATGGCCGGATAAAGATAAGAAACATATAATCGGTGCCAGCATAGGGGTGGGGTGGGTCACAGAGAGATGGAGTTGGTGCATTGCGAACACAGTTTGTGATGGAGCCCAACTTCATAATTGTTTATTTGGAGATTAAATTTTGGCGCATGTCAGAAAAACACCAATACATAGCAGAGGCAGTGCAAAGGTTCGAGAGGTGGTGATGTCGAGTTGGATGTCATTAGACTGCACCTGAAATGCATCATTGTGTTTTGGTCCAAAAGTGTGTTGTGAAATCCCTTTAGGATGTTCCCAGGTAAGAGTCCACTGAGCAATTGTCCTGAAGGGCTAACTTCCCATGGACAATTATGCTGGGCTGGGAACCATCCAGCAAAGCAATTTTAATCACTACCTTGGGATGGTTCTCCCAATTTAACATATAGTTACTCGGATTGTCAGAAGAAAAAAAAGTACCTATTTTCAGTAACCCAAAACGGAGCACTGCATGCCCCCCCCCCCCAAACTAAGCATCCCACCCCTCACGGTATTCCCCATAATTCCCCTCCCTCCCCCAACCACATGGCTTCCCATTGCACCCCAACTCGACCAGAACCTCCCCCCCCAAAAAAAAAATTACCATGTCTCACCAGCCACCCATTCCGGACCTTTCCCCTATGTCCTAACCCTCCCATGTGTGATCTTATCCCCCCGCAACCATGTCTGACCCACCCTCGTCCTAACCCCGCCCATGTCCACCCCTCCTCTCACCATGTCTGACCGACCCCCTTCTCCCCCGATGTTTGAACCCCCAGCCTCACATGCACTACCATAGAAACTTCTGCCTTTCAATTAGAGCTTTAAAGCCAGCTGCTTTACAGGAGTTAGTGCCATTAAAGGGTGTGTCCTCGTTCACTCCGCTCCCTTTGCACTTCACCACTGAAGCCACTGACCTGCTTCACAGCTTCATCCTCACCCGGCCTGAGACAGGAAGGTCGAGCGAGACGGGCACTTTGGAATTCAAGCGCAGGAAAGCCGCTACAGAGTGGCAATCTCCTGCTAATTGCCACTTCAAGGATGTTACAAGCCATGGAGATATAAAATTTAATTTACTTGATACACCAATGGCTCAGATTTAACATTAGCATTCTCACATTTAAATCTTAACATGATTAATTACTTTGATAGTATTTGCTGCATTTTCCATGAAGTGCAGAGGTAGAGAAGTGTACACCAGTTACTTTGGGGTCTTTTAAAAAAGGGCAGAGCCCTGATCGATGGAAACTAAGTGATAGGTTGGTACTCCGAGAATTTGTTTCACAGACTGATGTGGGTACTTTTCACATACCTATACAGACAGAGTAAAACATTTAAGAGTGTTTCAAATCCCCAGTTCCTAGCTGTAATACTGAGTGATTTCAAATTTCAGGGGACAAGCGCAATCAAGTTATTTTGATGTTAGAAATATGGTCAAAGATAAAAGAGAAAGCAGTTATGTTATATATTTATCATTTTACATATCAAAGTCTCACTGTGAAGCTGTGTTTTGTTCATTCATTGGGTCAAAATCTTGGAACTCCCCCCGTGATGAAATGTAGGATATTGTTATATATTATATCTCATTTTGTTGTAGCAATGTTATTAAAAACCCTGGGTTCAAAAGCAGTATGTCTGCTAAAGCTGCGATTAAGGGGTTGTATCATTGCTTTTAACCATTTACTTGTTTACATACAGATGACTAATGGAATATTGTTTATGTTGTTTAGGAGGTTCCGTGGAGTATTTGAGGGATTGTGTTTCATCTTGGCTAAGCAGGTCAAGGGACATATGAGTGGGAGGAGTCTGGAGAATGCCTTATGCTTGGGATACAGATGATGTAATTAATGTGAGGAATCAACTCTCTCTGTAGTGTGCAGGTTTTCCATAGAATTTTGGTCTGACAAGACAGAAGGATTTTCAGGTTGTTCCTGAAAGGGTCTCTCTCCCAAGGTCTACACAGAGAAGCAAGTAACCCCGATTGTTAACTTTATTTCACAAGTGGCATTTGAACTGTATTGGGTTGCTTAATTGGAGTATATAGTGGCAGTTGTAGATAGGAAAGAACTTTTTAAACTGTTAATTGGAAAGCTTTTACTGTGTAGCTAGTGTGACTGATTCTGTGTTTAAATTGAAGTTTCTTTTATCATAAAAGATGGTCAGCACTGTGAATGTACCTACACCACATGGACTGCAGCGGTTCAAAAAGGCAGCTCATCTCCTCCGTCTCAAGGGCAATTAGGGATGGGCAATAAATGCTTACTCAGACAATGGTGCCCACATCCCGTAAAAAGTAATTTTTTAAATGTTGCAAATAAAATAATTTGTTCATTTTGAAAGAGTGCTTATCTTTGACTTAAAACAGAGGAAAATTCATATTGTAGCATGCAGTACATTTACGGAGCTGGAGTACGGAGTGAGTGTTTTTTGTTCTGATCCCAGATCATGCTTGTCATTTACTTATGTATTGGCAGACAAGAAACAGTCTGAATTCCAGCGGACATGAGATCTCTTTGCAGGGTATGACCGTCGATGCAGATATCTCGTGTACAAATGCCAAGATTGTGACAGTAGGGAAATGCAGAAACCAATTTGTACACAACAAAATCTCATAAAAAGCAGATGACTTGAATCAGCTTTTTCTGCTTGTTGGTTGGTGGTAAGGGAGACTTTGGCTAATTTTTCAGAATCTTTTATAGCCACACAATAAGGCTGGAGTTCAACAGTGAAGCAGTGCCCTCTCAGCTCTGTCCTCGAAAATCGTCTAGTGTAGGACTTCCGCTTGTGACCATGGAGTTATTGGTCACATAAAGGGCTGTTCCTGTTCAAAGTAACAGAAAAGGGCTCTTTTCACCCAGATCCGGGTGGAATTTTGATGAAAAGGCGTAGGTGAATGTTAGAGGAGTAGTTTACCCCTGGAATGGTATGTCGTCTGATCACCGGTCCCGGCAGAAAACAGCGAGAAGTTTGGCTGGAAAGTTGAAACATTCTTGTGCTTTACAGACTGTCTCTTCCAGCATGCAGGTGGGGGAGGGGCAAGCTGTAAGGCCCCAGATACAGGAACTAATGACTTTAACAAGGAGGAATTCCATAAACAGAGGAAAGAAATGCATGAGGATCATGCAAAGGCCATTTCAGAAGCTGTGGCACCCCTGAAGATTACTTTGGAGTGGATGGAGAGGTGTTTGGAGGTGCAGTGGTCACAGATTCGGCAGATTGGAGGAGTGATCTCGGACCACAGCGATCGTGTGGTGGCTCTGGAGGCAGAGGTGGGGCTCCTAGGAGACCTTTGTAAAATGCTGAGGGCAAAGGTTGAGGAGCAGGAGAATACCTCGAGAAGACAGAACCTGCGAATAGTGGGCCTGCCTGAAGGAGTTGAAGGTGTGAGTGCCACGAGGTACGTCTCAAGGATGCTGGCGGGACTGGTGGCAGAAGGGGTGCTAGATAAGGCACGTGAAGTGGACCGAGCGCATAGGTCTCTGAGGCAAAAGCCTAGAGCTGGGGAACCGCCGCAGGCGGTGATCGTGAGATTCCATAAATTTGTGGAGAAAGAGAAAGTTTTACGGTGGGCCAGGGAGAAGCGTAGCTGCGACTGGGAGGGAAATAATGTCCGGATTTATCAGGACATCGGAGCCGAGTTGGCAAAACAACAGGCAGGTTTCAACAAGGCCAAGGCGGTGCTGGACCGGCGGCAGATCAAGTTTGGGGTGCTCTACCCGCCGAAATTATGGATGACGTTCGGAGGCCGGGAGTATTATTTCGAGACCCCAGAAGCGGCCGAAGACTTCATTAAGGAGCACAAACTGGGGGAGAACTGAGTGGACAATGGTTGGGAACCGGGGTGCTGGCACTATGTAATGGTCGGGAGCATGTTTGAGGTGGGTGTAGGGTATGGGGGATTTTCGCCTCTTTTTGTAGGGGGGAGGGTTCTGTTCAAGGGTGAGATTGTAAGGAGTCGTAGGGGCGAAACGCTTATGTGGGGATGGATGTTTACAACCCCCCTCCTGTTTTATGGGACTGTTTGTGTTTAACATCTGTTTGTTTGCTTTTGGAGAAGGCTACCTGGGGTTCAGGAGAAGTCCTTGTTTGGGTGGGGGAGGGTAAGGCCAGCAGGAGGCCTTCTTCTTTGTGCTGAGGAGTGGGGTGGGGGGGGGGGGGGGGGGAGGAAGGGGGAGGTCATTAGGATGTGCCTTTGAGCAGGGGCAGCCATGCTAGCAGTTTATGCTGGTGAACGGAAGTAAGGTGGTGGGGGAGAAGGCCAAGAGGGGTGGCCAGGGGGAGGGGAAGTTGGGGGGGGGGAAGGAGGGGAAGGGGAAAAGCGGGGGTTTCTGCGACGTGGCAGGGGGTGAGAGATGACATGGTCAAGGGCAAAGAAAGGGGCCATCTGGGATGGGCTAGGTACAGAGTGGAATTAAAGGGGCAGGAGTTAAGTGGGGAAGATGACGGACGGTAGAGGGGATTGGAGGCGCAAGCCTCCGGTTAGGTTGGTAACGTGGAACGTCCGGGGACTGAATGGGCCGGTTAAAAGGTTGTGGGTCGACTTCCGGTTGCGGCGATGCGGAGCTAAGCCGCGCATTTCGGCAGCTCCCGCGAAAACGGACTTTCGGGCTCTCCAGAGGAGCCCCAACGGAGCTTTTTTCAGATTAATCTCATGTGGGAAAGAGCAGTGAAGTCCCCCCCTACAATATTTGGCAGGGAGCAGCGGTGGAGCAACGAGGAAAGAGGCCATGGAGCAGAGATCAAAACGAGGGGAAGAAGGCAAGATGGCGGAGGGCAGAGAGCGAGCAGCGTGGGGGCCAGACCAGCAGGAGTTCTGCATGAGATGTGCGGAGGTGCTGAAAAAGGAGGTGCTGGCGCCGATGCTGTTGGTGATCGAGGGGCTGAAGGAGACCCAGATGACCCAGGTGGTGGAGCTTCGTGAGGTGAACGATAAAGTGAACACCAACGAGGACGATATCCAGGGCCTGGCGGTAAAAATGGAGGCGCACGAGGCGGTGCACAGGAGGTGGGCCGAGAGAATTGAGGTCCTTGAGAACAGATCGAGGAGGAAGAACCTCCGGATTCTGGGTCTTCCTGAAGGAGTGGAGGGAGCTGATGCCGGGGCGTACATGAGTACGATGCTCCATGCGCTGATGGGTGCGGAGGCCTCTCCGGCCCTCTGGAGCTGGAAGGGGCTCACCGGGTCCTGGCGAGGAGACCCAAGGCAGATGAGCCGCCAAGGGCGATAGTGGCAAGATTCCATCGCTTCGTGGACAAAGAATTTGTGCTGAGATGGGCCAAGAAGTTGCGGAGCAGCAGATGGGAGAACGCGGTGATCCGAGTATACCAGGATTGGAGCGCGGAGGTGGCAAAGAGGAGAGCAGGCTTCAACCGGGCCAAGGCGGTGCTGCATAGAAAAAGAGTCAGGTTCGGCATGCTGCAGCCTGCGTGACTGTGGGTCACTTATCAGGACAGACACCATTATTTTGAAACACCAGAAGAGGCTTGGACCTTTATACAGACGAAAAAACTGGACTTGAACTGAGGGGATGTGGTTGTATATGGGGTTGTAAATATGGGTAAAGAATATTTTATGGGTGCGATGATGGATGGGGATGTGGGTAGAGATCTGGTTAAAATTCCTAAAATTTCCTTTTTTCTTTTCTGTAGACAAAATGATGATGATGGGGAATGTGGGCGTCGGTCCTGGAAGGAGGTGAGACTCTGGGATGAGGGAACTGGGATGATGGTCGCAACAGGAGCTGCGCCACAGGGGGCGGGGCTGGTTCAGGAAAGCACGGGCTTTTTTCCCGCGCCAAAAGGGGGGGGGGATGGAGGAAGGTAAGGAGGAGGAGAGACTCCCACACGGGGAGATTAACGGGAAGGCGGGGGAAGCTGGGGTCAGCAGAGGTCAGCTGACTCACGGAAGTAATATGGGGGGATCTAGCGGAGGGGGGCGAGGGGGGGATTCTAGGGTTGCTGCTGCACTGTCCAAGGGGGAACTGAAAATGGAAGAGGTGGTCGGGGCGGGGGTTCCTCGCCTGGGGGTCTGGAGGGTGCGGGAGGCGCGAGCACGGGACTGGCCTAAGATAGGAGGTGGCTAGTCGGCCGGGGGGGGGGGGGGGGGGCAGGGGGAACCCCCCAATCCGGCTGATCACGTGGAATGTGAGAGGCCTAAATGGGCCGGTTAAGAGGGCCTGAGTGTTCGCGCACCTAAAGGGACTGAAGGCAGACGTGGCCATGCTTCAGGAGACACATCTGAAGGTGGCAGATCAGGTCAGGTTAAGGAAGGGATGGGTGGGACAGGTGTTCCATTCCGGGCTGGATGCGAAGAATAGAGGGGTGGCAATACTGGTGGGAAAGCGGGTGTCGTTTGAGGCCAAGAACATAGTAGCGGACAAGGGAGGCCGATACGTGATGGTGAGTGGTAGGTTGCAGGGGATGGAATTGGTACTGGTGAATGTATATGCCCCAAACTGGGACAATGCTGGATTCATGAAATGGATGTTGGGGCGTATTCCAGACCTGTAGGTAGGGAGCTTGATAATGGGTGGGGATTTTAACACGGTGCTGGATCCAGCATTAGATCGTTCCAGATCTAGGACGGGGAGGAGGCCGGCTGCGGCCAAGGTGCTTAGGGGGTTTATGGATCAGATGGGGGGAGTAGATCCGTGGAGATTCGCCAGACCTTTGGCCAGAGAATTTTCTTTTTTCTCCCACGTACATAAGGCCTACTCCCGGATAGATTTTTTTTGTTTTGGGCAGGGCACTGATCCCGAAAGTGGAGGAAACGGAGTATTCGGCCATAGCTGTTTCAGACCATGCCCCGGACTGGGTGGAGCTGGAGCTGGGGGAGGAGCGGGACCAACGCCCGTTGTGGAGGTTGGATGTGGGACTGCTGGCAGACGAGGAAGTGTGCGGGTGTGTAATGAAAGATATCTGGAGGCTAACGACAACGGGGAGGTGCAGGTGGGAGTAGTATGGGCGGCGCTGAAGGCGGTGGTCAGGGGAGAGTTAATCTCCATCAGGGCTCACAGGGTGAAGAGAGAGGGCAGGGAAAGGGAGAGGTTAGTGGGGGAGATTTTAAGGGTGGACAGGTGCTATGCAGAGGTCCGGATGAGGGACTACTCAGGGAGAGACGAAGTCTCCAGATGGATTTCGACCTGTTGACCACAGGGAAGGCAGAGACACAGTGGAGGAAGGCACAGGGGGCGATATATGAATATGGGGAGAAGGCGAGCCGGATGCTGGCACACCAGCTCCGTAAGAGGATGGCAGCGAGGGAAATAGGTGGAGTCAAAGATGGCAGGGGAACTACGGTGCGGAGTGCAGGGAAAGTGAATGAGGCTTTTAAGGCCTTTTACGAGGAACTGTATAGGTCCCAGCCCCCAGGGGGAAAAGAGGGGATGCGGCGATTCTTGGATCAGTTGAGGTTCCCAAGGGTGGAGGTGCAGGAGGTGGCGGGTCTGGGGGCGCCAATTGGGGTGGAGGAGCTGGTTAAAGGACTGGGGAGCATGCAGGCAGGGAAGGCCCCGGGACCGGATGGGTTCCCGGTGGAGTTCTACAGGAAATATGTAGACCTGTTAGCCCCGTTGCTGGTAAGGACCTTCAATGAATCAAGGGAGGGGGGGACCCTGCCCCCAACAATGTCAGAGGCGACGATCTCTTTGATCTTGAAGCGGGATAAGGACCCACTGCAATGTGGGTCATATAGACCGATCTCGCTCCTTAATGTAGATGCTAAGTTGCTGGCAACAATGTTGGCCATGAGGATTGAGGACTGTGTCCCGGGGGTGTTTCACGAGGACCAGACGGGATTCGTAAAGGGTGGGCAGTTAAACACTAATGTGCGAAGGCTCTTAAATGTGATAATGATGCCATCGGTGGAGGGATAAGCGGAGATAGTGACAGCCATGGACGCGGAGAAGGCCTTTGATCGGGTAGAGTGGGAGTATCTCTGGGAAGTGTTGAGGAGGTTTGGGTTCGGGGGAGGGTTTATTCGATGGGTTAAGCTCCTGTATAAAGCCCTGGTGGCGAGTGTGGTCTCGAACCGGCGGAGGTCGGAGTATTTCTGGCTGTATCGAGGGACGAGGCAGGGGTGTCCCCAGTCCCCTCTGCTGTTCGCATTAGCAACTGAACCTTTGGCCATGGCGTTATGGGAGTCGGGGAAATGGAAGGGGTTGGTTCGAGGGGGAGAGAAACATCGAGTGTTGCTGTATGCAGACGACCTGTTGCTGTATGTGACGGATCCAGTGGAGGGGATGGTTGAGGTAATGCAGGTCCTACGGGAGTTTGGAGACTTTTCGGGCTGTAAGCTCAATGTGGGAAAGAGTGAGCTCTTTGTGATCCATCCGGGGGATCAGGGAAGAGGGATAGAGGACCTACCGTTGAGGAGGACATTGTATTCCAATGCCTCCCAATTGTGATCACTAAGGCCTTTTTTAAGAGGGTAAGCAGGAGCATTACGGGATTTGTGTGGGCGAGAAAGACCCCGCGGGTAAGGAAGGGGTTCTTGGAGCGTAGCAGAGACAGAGGAGGGTTGGCATTGCCGAATCTGGGTGGTTATTATTGGGCAACCAACGTGGCAATGATCCGTAAGTGGGTGATGGAGGGAGAAGGGGCGGCGTGGAAGAGGTTGGAGATGGCGTCCTGTAAAGGAACGAGCCTGGGGGCGCTGGTGACCCCACCGCTCTCACCGACAAGGTACACCACGAGCCCGGTGGTGGCGGCAACGCTAAAGATCTGGGGGCAGTGGAGACGGCACAGGGGTGCGACGGGAGCCTCGGTGTGATCCTCAATCAGAGACAACCATCGGTTTGTCCCAGGTAGGATGGATGGGTGATTTCAGAGCTGGCATCGGGTAGGGATTAGAAGAATGGGGGACCTGTTCATTGACGGGAAGTTCGCGAGCTTAGGGGCGCTGGAGGAGAAGTTTGGGCTCCCCCCGGGAAACGCTTTCAGGTACATGCAAGTGAGGGCGTTTGTGAGGTGGCAGCTGAGGGAATTTCCGCTACTCCCGGCACAGGTGATTCAAGATAGGGTGATTTTGGGCGTATGGGTCGGAGAGGGCAAGGTGTCGGCGATATACCAGGAGATGAAAAAAGAGGGGGAGGCTTTGGTGGAGGAGCTGAAGGGTAAATGGGAAGAGGAGTTGGGGGGGGGGATTGAGGAGGGGCTATGGGCTGATGCCCTAAGTAGGGTTAATTCTTCCTCGTGTGCCAGGCTTAGCCTGATACAATTTAAGGTGGTGCATAGAGCACATATGACGGGGGCGAGGCTGAGTAGGTTCTTTGGGGTGGAGGACAGATGTGGGAGGTGCTCAGGAAGTCCGGCAAACCATGTCCATATGTTTTGGTCATGTCCGGCACTGGAGGGGTTCTGGAGGGGAGTTGCGGGAACAGTATCTAAGGTGGTGAAAGTCCGGGTCAAGCCAAGCTGGGGGCTAGCACTATTTGGAGTAGTGGACAAGCCGGGAGTGCAGGAGGCGAAAGAGGTCAGCATTCTGGCCTTTGCATCCCTAGTAGCCCGGCGAAGGATCTTGTTAATGTGGAAGGAGGCAAAGCCCCCCAGCGTGGAGGCCTGGATAAATGATATGGCTGGGTTTATTAAGTTGGAAAGGATAAAGTTTGCCTTGAGAGGGTCTGCGCAGGGGTTCTACAGGCAGTGGCAACCGTTCCTGGACCATCTCGTGGAGCGTTACATGAAGGTCGGACAGCAGCAGCAACCCAGGGGGGGTGGGGGGGGGAGGGGGGGACATAGTTCGTGAAGGGGGTTTCCTGTGGGGGGCATGCGAGCAAGAAAGCACATGAATGATCCGGAAACTGACATGTACGGGAAGAATCCATTGTACAAAGTTCTGTATTTTATTGACTTGCCATGTTCATGTCTTGCCACGCGAGTTCTTTTCTTTGTTACGGGGGGGGGGGGGGGGGGGGTTGTTTGTAAGGTGGAAAATATTGTTATTGAAAATTTCTTCATAAAAATATATTAACAAAAAAAAGATTGCGGGAGTTCACGCACCTCAGGAGCTCGAAGGCGGGGGTTGCCTTTTTGCAGGAGACACACCTCCGTGTGAAGGACCAGGTTAGGTTAAGGCAGGGGTGGGTCGGGCAGGTTTTTTACTCGGGGTTTGATTTGAAATCGAGAGGCGTGGCGATTTTAATGAGCAAAAAAATGGGATTCGTGAGTGCGAAGGAGGTGAGGGATCCAGGTGGGAGATATGTGATTGTGAGTGGGGTATTGGAAGGGGCAACGGTAGTGTTGGTAAATGTGAATGCCCCAAATTGGGATGATGTGGGTTTTATGAGGGGGCTGCTGGCAGCGAACCCGGGTTTGGCCTCGTACCAGTTGATCATGGGAGGAGATTTTAGCTGTGTCCTGGAGCCGAGGGTGGATAGATCGAGCCCCAGGTCGATGGGTAGGGTACGAATGGCAAGGGAGCTGGGGGGGTTTATGGAGAGGATGGGTATGGTGGATCCATGGTGCTTTCAGAACCCAGGGGGGAGTATTCCTTCTTTTCACACGTCTATAAGGTGTATTCGAGGATTGATTATTTTGTAGTGAGTCGGGAGATTTTGGTTGGGGTGGAGGGGGCAGGGTATGCGGGGATAGTTACCTCGGACCATGCACTCCACTGGCTGGATATTCGGTTCAGTATGGGACGAGAGCAGAGGCCAGGGTGGAGGTTTGACTCGGGGTTGTCGGTGGATCGAGGTTTTTGTGATAAGGTGCGGTTGGCGATTGGGGATTATGTAGAGTTGGGAGGTATCAGTGGGCATTTTTTGGGAAGCACTGAAGGCAGTGGTCCGGGGTGAAATCATCTAATTTACGATTGGTTGAATAAGGAAAGGAGGGTGGAACATGACCGTCTAGTGAGCAAGATAGTGGAGGTGGACAGGGAATATTCGAGGGTACCCACCGTGGAGGGATTGCTGAGGAGGAAAAAGTTGCAGGGGCAATTTGACAGGATGACAACAGGGCAGGCAGTAGGGCAACTGCGTAGGGCAAGAAGGGTGCAATACGAGTATGGGGAGAAGGTGAGCCGCATGCTGGCGCACCAGCTGCGGAGGCAGACTGCGTCCTGGGAAATATTGAAGATCCGGACAGGGGCTGGGGTTGTGGTGTCAGAGCCAGGGAAGATAAATGAGGCATTTAGAGAGTATTACCAGGGACTTTATGAGGCAGACCCAGGAGGAGAGGAGGGGGACATGAGGCGGTTTCTGGACGAGCTGGAATTTCCCCAGGTGGAGGAAGCAAAGAGGCAGGCGTTGGAGGAGCCCCTGGGGCTGAGGGAGGTGCTGGATAGTATCAGGGGTATGAAGTCAGGGAAGGCCCCTTGGGCCGGATGAGTACCCGGCAGAATTTTATAAGGAATTTGTGGGGGACCTGACACCACATCTGTTGGGGGCGTTTAATGAAGCATTGGAGAAGGGGGAGTTGCCGGAGACGATGAAGCAGGCAGTAATCACACTAATCCCCCAAAAAGGGAAGGATCCGGTGGAATGTGGGTCGTTTAGACCCCTATCACTACTGAACACGGATGTGAAAGTATTGGCTAAGTTGTTGGCGGGGAGGATGGAGGATTGTGTCCCGGGGTGGTTGCAGAAGATCAAACAGGCTTCGTGAAGGGCAGGTAGCTCGCGAGTAATATAAGACGGCTGTTGAATGTGGTGATGAATTCGTCGAGAGCTCTGGTACAGGAGGTGGTGGTGTCCAATGACATGGAGAAAGCATTTGATCGGGTGGAGTGGTGTAGGAGGCCAGGGAGGATCTTAAGAGGTGGGATACACTGCACTTAACGTTGGCGGGGAGGGTCCAAGTGGTGAAAATGAATATTCTGCGGAGGTTCTTGTTTATCTTTCAGGCTCTCCCGATCTTTATACCAAAGGCCTTTTTTCAGAAAGTGGACACAATCATCTCTGACTTTGTATGGGTGGGGAAGGTGCCGAGGGTGGGGAGGGCCCTGCTACAGAGGCAGAGGCAGCGGGGGGGGTTGGCGTTACGATATTATTGTTGTGCACACCTGAACTGTAAGAACTGTGTGAGATTATTGAATGGTAAATCTACAAAATTTGTAAGGAATATCATTTGGAAAATATTAGTTTCGTCAAGTCCATGTTCAGCACCTTCAAATCAGAGCTTGTCTCTGATTCATCTTACACTATCTAGTCACTGTTTTCTTAACAGGTACACCAGCTCAAACCCGTCACAAGCAGAACACTATGAAAGTTACTCTGCTTGCAAGACATCACAGTCAAAACCAGACACACAGATGTACGAATTAACACCGCTTTAATTAATTAAACAATCCCTTTCATAATACAACTAATGCCACCGTAAGGTTAAGCATGAAGAATTACAATAAGAACATAATTCCTAAATGTATCACAGTCTTAGACGGTTTTTTTTTTTACTTGCTGGTTTTTTTTTAAACTTACTGTCATTATTACAGAGCTATGTTCAATTTCCAGGATGGTGGACAGTGAACAAGATTAAACTTACAGTTCACATTCAACATAACACTGTCAAATCCAGGATACATCCGAAATGAAAGTCTAAACCTATGACACCTTCCCTTAATAGGTTGGTGGATGTAGCTTTGCCTTCCTCCTGATCACTCCAGGCGAAGTGCTCTCCATGCTCATTGTCACCATCCATGCTTGTTGTCTTCTTTCTTTGATTATCATCTTCTTCAGTCCTCTTAAGTAACGTAGCACATTTTATCTCTTCATAATGAACATTATTGCTTTCCTCTCTCTTGGTTTGGCATTGTAAACCATCAAGCATTATCTATGATCCAATTACATATTCTCTGCTTCTTTCAGAAATGCTTCAGATGTTCTTTACTTTTTTTCTTCGTTTTCCTGGAACCCGTATGAAATATTTTTTTCTCAACTTTCAAGTTTTGTTTCGGACTCTGTGGCAGTTAAATTCATTAGCCCTTGATCAGGGATGGTGATGAACCCATACCCTTTCAGTGGAATGCAGGTAGTATATTTCCTGCTGCTTGCTCATTCTAAGCAGGAGTCCAATACGGTTGCTGCCTGGCACTGCTTGAAGCTAGTCTGTACTAGCCTGTACTGCTGAAAGTTAGCTTGTACTGCTTAAAACTGGCCTGTACTGACTGCACCTTTTCAAAGGAAGACGCACTGTAGCTGTGGGAGGTACTGAGATCAGTGGGATTTGCACACACAAAGCAATAATCAACTGCGGTTGACCATTGGAGGACATCAAGGTTTTCACATGCTCCACTTGAGGTCTTAGTGAAGAGGTGGAAAGAAAGAGAAACAGCTGCACTCGCAGGGTATGCC
The DNA here is from genome assembly GCF_047496885.1 of Scyliorhinus torazame. Taxonomy (NCBI): domain Eukaryota; kingdom Metazoa; phylum Chordata; class Chondrichthyes; order Carcharhiniformes; family Scyliorhinidae; genus Scyliorhinus; species Scyliorhinus torazame. Next base: position 38,707,098 of record NC_092724.1, read on the forward strand.
TGGAAAGCAACGGCAAGGAATAGCAGAGGAATGCTCCAGTAATTAGTTCTCGCTCAGATCCGCTCATTCAAGACCCTCGATGGACCAGCCTTCAGTCTTGTTTGTGTTGCTAACCTTTTGTAATGATGTGGATCTCATTTTGGTGTATAATGCTGCGACTGTGGTGCAACTCTAATGGAGACCTTTGTCCTTCATGAAATGCTCCTTCTTCAATAGTTGGTTAAAAACCCATGCCTTGCCTGCAATGAAGATGGAAACATCTGCATTCTACAAAGCTGCAGCATTGCTATATTTAGGGCTGTACACTTCGTTTATTTCACCACAGCAATGCTTTGTACCATTCTAGTCTGCATAGGATTGGATTTGATCAGCTTTCTCCTTTCAATTATATTTCATTTGTCACAACTGGGCTTGAACCAGAAACCAAATAGCTTTGTGATATGTTTTCTTTGCATTCAAGTTTGTTATCTGCAGGTGCTACACTTCAAGCAAGTGAATCTACAGCTCTTGTTTATTGCCTGCGTCCATCTGTATCATCACATCTAAGTGTCTAATGAACTTTGAAACAGTTCCGCAACTATATAGTTGGCTTGCTGGTAGTAATATGAAGCGTACCATGTGGTGGTTGGTCCAACATTCTGCCCCATGATGTTAGTCATCTTTACGCACAGCATATTACATTGCCAGATGCTGATGTAATCAGTAAGAAGCCAATCTTCATTACAGGATATATCCAAGAAGTTTTGTGTTTGGCTGAAGGAAGACTGCACTGGGGAAAGAAAGAAGTTCTTTATTAGTGATTACAAATGCATGCTTGACATAGCGGCCACAAAATTGAACTCCACAGTGCTGCTGGTGTTTTTTGCTATGGAAACCTGGAGAACTAAATATGGTGGTCAATCTACTAGACTGGTGTGGGAATGCCATGTATTTGTCAGAAGGATGTGGAGTGGGCAGATCACTCCGCATCCAACGCTAACCACCTCGTCCCCCTTTATTTCAAAGGATCAGCATGGGACTTTCAGGTGAGCAGCTTTTGACATTTTCTTGCTCAGCAGAGTTCATGGAAGATCTGTCTACTGGTTTGTTGGAGTCAGAAGGGAACCATGCTGGACTTTTCTCAGGGGTTCAGTAGCAGTTCAAGACCTCCAAGCAGAAAATCTGCACTCCCCTTCAGGGTTTTATATTAGCAGCCCAGTTGAGCTGCAGTATGACAGGGAATACAGGCAGCGGAGAGTGAAGCTATGCATGGAACGAGAACAAGGAAAGCTTTCAATATAAGGTTGTAGCCATCTTGGATCTTCGGGGAGCATTTCTCTGACCTCAACCTGAACTAGGAGCAGTGTCAAAGGAGCAAGAAGGTGATTTGTGTCACCACCTTCAAATGGACCTGAGGTGTGAAAGAAGCCTAGCCCATCGCTTTTTAGAAGTCTGCAAATGGATCCCTCCTTCATTATCTCATATTTTGCTCAAATTTTCAGAGTAAAATATAGATTTACAGTACTATTTTTACTGCACATACCTACCCTGCACATTTTTGGGTTTGTGGGGGAGAGCCCTCGCAGACATGGGAAACAAGTGCAAACTTCACACGGACAGTGACCCGGGGCCAGGATCGAACCCGGCCTTCAGCGCCATGAGGCAGCAGTATAACCAGTTCTTCACCATGCCGTCCCTTAGCTTTACAGTACTGAAGCAAATTAAATCATCTTTTCAAAATTGTAAACTTTCATAATTGTTATGCGAAGCAACTTTTTAAGTAATTCAGTTAAAATTTATGCAATTCAAGTTGTGTTCATTTGAGCAGTATTGAAGGAATGCTGGATTGTTGTTGGTGCGTCCTCGCTTTCAATGAGATATTGTCCCAGTAGATTAAAGGGGGCATGGTGGCACAGTGGTTAGCACTGCTGCCTCACAGCAACAGGGACACGGGTTCAATTCCGGCCTGGGGTGACTGGCTGTGTGGAGTTTGCACGTTCTCCCCGTGCCTGCGTGGGTTTCCTCCGGGTGCTCCGGTTTCCTCCCACAGTCCAAAGATGTGCAGGTTAGATGGATTGGCCGTGCTAAATTGTCTTTTGGTATCCAAAGAGCTGTAGGTTAGGTGGGAATAAGGCGGGGGTGTGGGCCTAGGTACTGTACTCTTTCAGAGGGTCAGTACAGACATGATGGGCTGAATGGCCTCTGCACTGTAGAAATTCTATGATTCTATTATTTCAAAGTCCCATCTACTGACTTGACTAATTCGGGTGAATGTGAAAGTTGCTATCTCATTATCTGAAGGGAAGCAGGGAATTTTCCTGGTGTCCCAATCAAATACTCCACCCTCCCCAAAAGTTACTAAAACATTAATCTCATTGTTGCATAATCTTTCTTAGGGCAAAATGGCCACAACATCTGCCTGCAAATAATAGTTGTTACTGCTCGTGAATGCACAATATTTGAAAGGTTTTTGGGGTGTTTGTGAGAGATTTCATAGAATTTACAGTGCAGAAGGAGGCCATTCGGCCCATCGAGTCTGCACCGGCTCTTGGAAAGAGCACCCTACCCAAGGTCAACACCTCCACCCTATCCCCATAACCCAGTAACCCCACCCAACACTAAGGGAAATTTTGGACACAAAGGGCAATTTATCATGGCCAATCCACCTAACCTGCACATCTTTGGACTGTGGGAGGAAACCGGAGCACCCGGAGGAAACCCACGCACACACGGGGAGGATGTGCAGACTCCACACAGACAGTGACCCAAGCTGGAATCGAACCTGGGACCCTGGAGCTGTGAAGCAATTGTGCTATCCACAATGCTACCGTGCTGCCCGTAAAAGATGTGATAAGATTTCAGACAAAAGGTAGACATTTAGATGCTTTTGCATGGGTGTTTGTCTGATAAAGATTGTGACAGGCAGTACTTCTGCATAACCATTTGATCTGGCTCCCTTACCCCAGTGATAGAATCATTAGCCACCTCCACCCTCAGCAATGGTAACATTTTCGCTGCAACATTTCCTACCTTGTCAGTTGGTGCGTGTGATGAGTTTACAGAATCAGACACATCCTAGAGGTCTGTACGCGTGCTTTGAAACGCCTCTTCCTGCTTTCTGTCAGCCTGGATCGTGCAGCGATAGGACCCTCTGAATTGTGCCTCTTTTGGCTCCGATGGAGAATGATGCGGTACGTCCCAGTTATGGGACTAAGGCAGTTCCAGGTAGGATTGTTGCAGATGTGTTCCTCTGTGATTCCCAGGCCTCTCAATGTTTTCTTCACCTCCTTTTCCTCTTCGTTTAGAGATAGAGAACTGGCCAGGTGGGCTGGATTCAAGTGGAATGGTTGGTATGGCTCTGGACATTCCATTCCCTTCAGCCACGGGCTTTCCAGGATGTCGGCCAGGGTGTAGCGGTTTGTTGGAATGGATTGAAGAATTCCTTGGATTAGTTTCTGGCAGGGATCTGACACATAGGCTGGAATTGTGTATGATCCAAGTAAAATGCACTTTTTCAGCTTCCTGATGTTTTCTGCACGGAAAGGCAAGGTTGCTGTCACCATGAAGTATAGAAGGATGCCCAGAGCCCAGATGTCCACATAGATTCCAAAGTAGCTCTTTTCCCGAAATAGTTCTGGGGCTGCATAGGGCGGCGAGCCGCAACAAGTGTTTAAAGGTTCATTCGGAGGACACAATGCACTGAAGCCAAAGTCACCCACTTTCACACAGTTAGCACCCGAGTAGAACACATTTTCTGCCTTGAGATCCCGATGGATCACATTGTTCTCATGCTGAAAAAGGAAAATGGAAAGTGGAAAGTTAGGCAGGCAAAATATGAAGCAATCGGGGAAGGAAGAGATGAGAACACTGAGGAGTTGATAGTCTGTCGGTTGTAATACTCATATCAGGACACCCGGTATCAAGGCTATCACCGGTACCAGCTTCATTTTTCTATTCCAGAAATGACTTCTCCTCAGAGCAATGCAAAAATTCACATTTGTAATGCAGGGTATTATCATCGCTTTAATTTTACTTTGCTGACTGTAATAGGGCTGGAATGTCCCCCCACAGGATTCGTGGCCCTGATGTTGGGATCAGTTGGACATTCTGGGCCTGTACTTCCCAGCAGCAAAACTGGTTCAGCATTTCTCTGGGAGGCAGCCTTACAACTATTTCTTATTGGGTTTCTTTATCTGAGTACGGTAGAGGTAACTCTTGCACACCTCCCATGAATGCCAGAAACAAATCGATCTAGTTTAACAGCACAATGGCAGTTGGCCATTTTTGCTCCAATTTCTGTTTCTACTCTCTGTCCTTTAGTCACTGCAGTGGTGCCTTTACCTGCACTGCGGGGGTGCCTTTGCCTGCACTGTGGGGGTTGCCTTTCCCTGCACTGCGGGGGTGCCTTACCCTGCACTGCGGGGTTGCCTTACCCTGCACTGCGGGGTTGCCTTACCCTGCATGCAGGGGATGCCTTTCACTGCACTGCGGGGGATGCCTTTCCTTGCACTGCGGGGGATGCCTTTACCTGCACTGCGGGGGTGCCTTTCGCTGCACTGCGGGGGTGCCTTTCCCTGCACTGCGGGGGTTGCCTTTCCCTGCACTGCGGGGTTGCCTTACCCTGCACTGCGGGGTTGCCTTACCCTGCACTGCGGGGGTTGCCTTACCCTGCACTGCGGGGTTGCCTTACCCTGCACTGCGGGGGTTGCCTTACCCTGCACTGCGGGTGTTGCCTTACCATGCATGTAGGGGATGCCTTTCCCTGCACTGTGGGGATGCCTTTCCCTGCACTGCGGGGGTGCCTTTCCCTGCACTGTGGGGATGCCTTTCCCTGCACTGCGGGGGATGCCTTTCCTTGCACTGCGGGGGATGCCTTACCCTGAACTGCAGGGGTGCCTTTCACTGCACTGCTGGGGATGCCTTTCCTTGCACTGCGGGGGTGACTTACCCTGCACTGCGGGGGTGCCTGTCCCTGCACTGCGGCAGGTGCCTTACCCTGCACTGCGAGGGTTGCCTTTCTCTACACTGCGGGGGTACCTTACCCTGCACTGTGGGAGTGCCTTTCCCTGCACTGCGGAGGTTGCCTTTCTCTACACTGCGGGGGTGCCTTTCCCTGCACTGTGGGGATGCCTTTCCCTGCACTGCGGAGGTTGCCTTTCTCTACACTGCGGGGGTGCCTTTCCCTGCACTGTGGGGATGCCTTTCCCTGCACTGCGGGGTGCCTTTCCCTGCACTGTGGGGATGCCTTTCACTGCGCTGCTGGGGATGCCTTTCCCTGCACTGCGGGGGTGCCTTTCTCTACACTGCGGGGGTGCCTTTCCCTGCACTGTGGGGATGCCTTTCTCTACACTGTGGGGATGCCTTACCCTGCACTGTGGGGATGCCTTTCTCTACACTGCGGGGGTGCCTTTCCCTGCACTGTGGGGGCGCCTTTCCCTGCACTGCGGGGGTGCCTTTCCCTGCACTGTGGGGGTGCCTTTACCTGCACTGCGGGGGTGACTTTCTCTACACTGCGGGGGGCATTTCCCTGCACTGCGGGGGTGCCTTTCCCTGCACTGCAGGGGTGACTTTCTCGCAGGACAGTTGCATACCATTAGGAACAGGAGATGGAGTGCTCTTTCAGAGGGTCAATGGAGAATCAATGTGCCTCCTTCTGCACTGTAGGAATTCTATGGATTCTGTACTCTATTACTCCCAGAGGAGACTATTCCTATGAAGTTACTTGGGTCACTACAGACCTGTTTCGCCCCAGCTGTTGCTTTTTCAGATAGTCAACATTCACTGGAGGATCGCTGGCCGATTAAGAGCACAAATAGCTATACATAGGGCTGAAAACGCAGATATAGAATGCTGAAAATTGGGTTGCCCTGGTTTTTGAGCACGAGGGAAACGATGCCAATGTAGTCGGTAACACACACAATTGTCATGTACCTAATTCAGCTGTATGTTTGTAGCATTGGTTTGAGCAGCTCCGGTGATGTTTCTCTGTCCTCCAAGCTATCTGCAGCCTCCGCGCACAGCAGGGGGGCCGGCAGTGTCGTTCGCTGATCATGGAGGTACCACCAAGCTTCCTATTAGAAGAGGCTGCATATCGGAGATCATGGCTGATGGAAAATCCGTTTGAAAGATTGGGAGAATGTCTGAGCAAGGAAGGTTGAGGGCTCACTGCTTTACTAATGCTGCACTGGAGGCTCTGGTCACTGAGTTGGACTCCAGGAAGGAGGCTGTGTATTCCCAGGTGGAAGAGCAACCCAAAAGAAACAGCCTGAAGAGAAAATGGGAATATTCTGTCCTCTAGGGAAACGCCTGGATTCTGGACATGGCAGCAATGCAGGGGAAAAATACAACAATCATACAGACAGGGAGGTGAGTGAATGCATCCTCACATCTAATTCTCACCACATAACCAATTCCTTACTCCAATTAATTTGCCACAACCCCATCATTCACCCAGCTGCACTCCCTGGCACTCGGGACTTTCACCTATCATTCCTGTGTTCCACCAAACCCATACACATATACCAATGCTGCCAACATCACACCCACCTCTCTCTATGGAAGGAGGTTTAAGTTCCCTTAACAACAGGGAGAGACAGAGAACCAAGGTGCTCAGGAAGGGGTGAGGGGATGTGCGTACCAGGATTCCATTCCGAGTCACCTGGAGGAAATGATGGGACCAGAGGCAATGCTGCCCTTGGCACCTGATGCAGCGCAGACTGTCCAGCATGATGGTGAGTGACGGTCTTCCTCCTTTTCAACTTCTCCCTCACTCTCATCCCGAGATGTGAGAACAAGTGGAAACTGAAGATGGCGTGACCATGGAATTCCTGCTTTCCCCCGAAATCCCACCCACCCTTCTCTGCAGAAGAATTACTCCCTGGGCACACCAGTGGGGCAGCTGGATGAGGAAGAGCTACCCCATGAAAGTGATGAAGATGCACCATTGCTTGATCTCTGTAAGGATCCTCCCTGTTTATTCCCCTTATTTCCCCTATCTTTTATTTTGCTGTTCTTATTTTGATCCATGGATAATTAATGGACATGTCCCTTTAAGGCACGCAGCCTGTACCTTTAAGCAAAAGAATCCGGATGCTACAGGATAAATCACTTTGCTAGCCTGTGCTGGTTTCAACAGGAGACCACAGACTTCTTAGCACCAGTGAGAGAGATGGGCGGGTGGGCAATAAATTGGCCCAAAACGCTGTACTCTGCCTGGTAATGCTTTTCAGAATCCTAAGGAATTTCAGTTTTGATTCTGGCAAACCAGAGGTAAGTAACTGCAAACTCGTATTAGCTGCATAGTTCATTATAGTTCTTGTGTTATAAATTCAGTAATTGTGTTTAAACCTACAAACCTGGTGACTGTAATTATTGGGCAGGCAAGGCCAAAGGCTTCAGGTATTTTTATAAGAATTATTGTTTCATTCATTTGTGTTGTGACTCTGGGGCACATGGGGCTGGAATTGACCGCGCTGTGACCCAGGGGTTGGAACATCTCCCACGGGTCACCAGCAGCCTAGATACAAACACTGCGAGGAGCTCAAGAGGGTGGTGCTGAATTACAGTCTGCACATAGTGAGTTATCAGACATGGTTGGACTGCAGCCAGACCAGGGAAAAGGATGGCTCACATGCCAGCTCCCTGGAGGCCGAGGGGCGAGACGTCTTCTGCTGCAGGGGGCTTAGATGATGACCTTGATGGGACGGCCTACAATTATGCTGCTACTCTGCCAGTGTCCTTGCCTGTCATCCAGCCAGCCCAGGTTGCTGCTGCCTGTACCAAGTTGGTGCAGTCTAAAGCTAGGCCCAGACCTGTTTAAGGATGTCCTGTATAGCAATCTGCAGTCTTCCTCTTTGAAAGTCTGCAACCACAGGGATAGCACTGAAGGAGTACTAGAGAGGCAAGAGCACTTATATGGCAGGCACTAAAGGATTGCACAGGGGATTAGTTCATTGTTGTTTCAATATTTGGATGTGTTGTTGTATAAAGATGCTTTGTAAAGGTTCTTGTGGGTGGCCTTTATTGCTGGATGTTGGACGAGGAGACATTGTGATGGAGAGCGTGGAGTGAATGTGGGGGTGGATCTGTTGTGGGCCCACATTGAGATGGGTAAAGTTGTTTCAAGTGGCAGTGTAGCCTTACAATTCATCAACTGACATTCCATTCAGTTACCCAGGCTGCAAGACGCCTACAGGGATGACAGCAAAGAGGCGTTTAATGGAAATTATGGATAGTTAGTGCCAAGGATCACAGCTAACCACCATGGATCAGGCTGATCAATTAACAAGTTAATGTTGGACAGTGGTCTTCGTTTTGCTCAGGTATAACAGAGGTTATGATTGCTCTTGACCTGGATCAGTTCAAACAGAGACCTATTGTAGGTTTATTCATGACCCACCCAACTCAGCAGGGCTTCTTTCTTCTCCACCCACCTCGGTCAGCAGATCCATACATCATTTCCTGATTGCTGGTGTCTGGCTTCAGGGTGTCGGCAGAGATTACCCTCTTTGTTGGAACATGGAATCTTTAAAAAGCAATGTTGACCACCTTCACGTAATATCTAAACTGGTGACTGGACCACGGTGATATCATCTGAGGGGGAGCAAAGCAAGTTCCTCTTGTCCAGGCGAAAGCTTCAGTATAGTAATCCCACTCTGATCTTTCATCTCTACATCCCATCCACCTGGCCCTTTTAGGATCACAGGACATGGGTCTATGCAACCAAATTGTTAACTGGCTTATTACCACGCAGGGTGCTCAAGGCAGATGCATCTATTGTTGCAGTTCAACTGCAGTCACAGCACCCATATGACTCCATTCTTCATTAAATGTCTGTGACTTTTTGAACGTTCTTTGTGAACAAGTATCTCAACCTATTCCAAAAGCTCGACTTCCTCATTTCCAGAAGTGTCATTTGCCAACACAGCTGGAGATAATTTTTCAGACAGTCCCTCCATTGTGACTGGTACCTTCTTCATGCAGGGGGCAATAGCATATCTGCTTGTACTGAGGCTGTGTGTAACACAGTCTTATGCACAATATGTGCAGGTGATCCCTGCACCTGAACTTGCTTCACCAGCATTCTCACAGGAAATGACCCAGTTGATAAGAGGCAGATGAGGATGATGATCTTGGGAGTTAATAATAAGACTCTAAGACATAGGAGCAGAATTAAGCCACTTGGCCCATTGAGTCTGCTCCGCCATTCAATCATGGCTGATATTTTTCTCATCCCCATTCTTCTGCCTTCTCCCCATAACCCCTGATCCCCTTATTGATCAAGAACCTATCTATCTCTGTCTTAAAGACATTCAGTGATTTGGCCTTCACAGCCTTCTGTGGCAAAGAGTTCCACAGATTCACCACCCTCTGGCTGAAGAAATTCCTCCTCATCTCTGTTTTAAAGGATCGTCCCTTTAGTCTGAGATGGTGTCCTCTGGTTCTAGTTTTTTCTACAAGTGGAAACATCCTCTCCGCATCCACTCTATCCAGTATCTTTCAATAAGATCCCCCCCTCATCCTTCGAAACTCCAACAAGTACAGACCCAGAGTCCTCAACTGCTCCTCATTCGGCAAGCTCTTCATTCCAGGGATCATTCTTGTGAACCTCCTCTGGACCCTTTCCAAGGCCAGCACATCCTTCCTTAGATACGGGGCCAAAACTGTTCACAATACTCCAAATGGGGTCTGACCAGAACCTTATACAGCCTCAGAAGTGCATCCCTGGTCTTGTATTAATGTTGCTCATGGAATTTTCTAGCAAACAAATCTTGATCACTGACCTTAGTCATAAATAATTCCCTACTGAGGTGGGGAAACCAAGGTCAGGATGATGATCACATGTTATGCAGTGTTTGCCTGCCACATAAACAACCAAGCACCACCGTTAACTCCAATTCACTTCATTGAAGGATTAGTCCTTTAAGACATAAGTGATGTATGGAGGAGGGCAGAAGAAGAAAAGAATGACCTACCTTGTAGGGTTTTCTTCATTCTCTGAATGCTGTGGCAACCTCTACACTATGCTGCTACCTGGTCATTCCAGAAGGACTTTGAAGGATATCAAATTAATACTGCTTTCTTCCTCTCACAATGTCCTCTGGCAGTCTGAAAACTAAATGCAATCTTGTGTATATGTCAGAATTTATAAATGACGCAGGAATGGAAAGATTATATAGACAATTTACTTTAAACCATCTGACCTTAAAATGAGATGTACATTCAGTGAATATTTGGAATCAGTCCAATTCGGTGGTGTGTAAAGAAGGTGACATCTATTTAAAGATGACAATATATGACAGTTTTGTTTTTAAGCCAAGACTACATCTCCCACTTACCATATGTTTGACAGCCGATATAATCTGAACAAATATAAATTTACTCTCGTATTCCATGAGTCGTCCCTGCGTGGAGATCCTGGTGAACAGATCCCCTCTGTCCACATACTCCAACACCAGGTAGAGTCGAGATTGTGTCTCCAGCATCTCGTACAATCGGATGATATTCGGGTGATGAAGTTGCTCCATATTCAGGACTTCATTTATGAATGGTTGCTGTGAATTCTGGCTCAGATGCTTCTTGTCCATGATCTTAATTGCTACCTTCTCTGCAAATTACAAAGAGGACAATATTGTCACTAAAATAAGAGAGTGATTAATATACTGAGTGTAGACTCCGTGCTTCCATATTACAGTCAATGGAAGGAGTAGATAAGTTTATCTGATTCATCATTCAGGTTTCTGGACATGTAGTGTGTTCAGAGCACTACATCATATATCAGGATAGCAGGTACTGAGATACAAACAAAATGCTTAATTTACTGAGAGACTGTGTGCTGACTGGCACTAAAGTAATCCAAGTAGTTTATAGCCTTTGCATGTTTTTAAGCTGCTTTAGTATTGTCCCTCCCAAGTTAATCATGATTGGTAATCTTACTTAGATGGATCTAATATAATCTTGAGGAAATGTGCATTGACAGACCAATGTTTCTTTATGATGATATCGTTATGTTGTCATAGACCCGAGGGGACAATCCAGAGAATAGGGTTGACATAAGAATTCGTATTATCAATTTCAGTGGTAGATCTTGGCTCCAGGTCACTGTCCATGTAATGTTTGCACATTCTCCCTGTATCTGCATGGGTCTCACCCCCACAACCCAAAGATGTGCAGGGTAGGTAAATTGACCATGCTAAATTGTCCCTGAAGTGGAAAAAAAGAATTGGATACTCTAAATTTGAAAATTTCAGTGGTTAAATAGTTACCCATGAATCTGATACTTTTCATCATATTGGTATTACTCATTTGATCTTACAACCATCCAGATACGGGCATTGTACTCTATCAGTTACGTGTCCCACCATTTGCTGAGTGTATCTGATCTCGGCAATTACATCCATCATGGATGAGAAAATCTTAGATTGGGGGCGGCACTGTGGTGAGCACTGCTGCCTCACAACACCAGAGACCTGGGTTCGATTCCGGCTTTGGGTGCCTGTCTGTGTGGAGTTTGCATATTCTCTCCATGTCGGCATGGGTTTCCTCTGGGTGGGTGCTCCAGTTTCCTCCCACAGTCCAAAGATGTACAGATTAGGTGGATTAGGCATGCTAAAATTGCCCATTTGTGTCAAACAACGTTGGGCTATGGGGATAGGGTGGGGGAGTGGGCCTAGAGAGGGTGCTCTTTCAGAGGGTTGGTGTAGACTCAATGGGCCGAATGGTCTCCTTCTGCACTGTAGGGATTCTATGGATGAGACAGCGATGTTGGAGACAGCAGTAGGTCATGACTGCTTTCTTTTTGCAATGCACCTGATGAATAAAATTGGCAAAATAGGGAGGTGCAAAAACCATTTTAGAAGCTGTTCACCAGGTCCATTGGAAAGAGTGGCCCTTTCCCTTCCATATCTTTTACACTTAGTATGAAGGATTTTCCTTTACCGCACCTTCCATGTACCATTTATTTTCACCAACTGAACAAGTGACTGTGCAACATTTTATAATAACATTCACACTCATCTAGTTACGATAGTGTTTACCCCCAATCTACAGTGTTCTAGATTACGAACAGCAGCACCTTTGCCTTGGCAACCTGAGCAACGGGGATGGACCAGTGGGATTGGGATGGGGATTGAGGGGGGCGGGGGTGGGATGATATGGTGACTTGCTGAATAAAACCCCTTAAGATTATTGTCCCAGTATCCATGTATGTGATTTGGAATCATAAATGACCATTACTAATGATTTAATAATCACTTAATTGCTGGCCTGAATCGTTAGATTTCTGTGTTGGTCCCAAGAACAGACAGCTACATCTTTATCAGCATACCATTATTTAATATTCCTTTCTTCAAAATCTCTTGGGTGCGCGAGGATTTTGAATCTTGCCTGTTTGAATGATTTTGTGTCTTTTCTAGACTTCATTGTAATGGGTATTTTGTAATTGCCACTGTCACCACCTTTAAGGATTGTTAATGCACAAGGCCGCTGGGCATTATGTACCAAGTTGCTGTTTTGCAACTGAGACACAAAGCATTTCATAACTTGATTGTGCTTCAAATAATTGGAGCGTCCACAGCAAGTGGCTATCAGATTCATTGATTGGGCTAAGAGCAGAGGTGATGCACAAGAGGCCAGAGTCAGAGGGACTGAGAGTTTATGTGGGGACTGAAGGTATGCAGAAGGGCACAGAAAGAGAGAGGATCAGAAACAGAATGAGTGTTTTAAATTTGAAGCATTGTGGGAAGAAAGCCAATGTCAGTCATTCAGGGAAGGGATGAAAGATCAGCGGGACTTGGTGTGGGATAATATACAAACAGCAGAGTTTTGATGAGTCATAAACGCACAATAGAAGACCATTTGGCCCGTCAGGTCCCTGAGCTGAAGTTAAGGGATATCAGAGGGTGAACGATGGGATTCCAGCCTGAAGCATTGATGTAATTGAGTCTGAAGGCAAAAAAACATGAATGAGTTTTCAGCTGCAGAATGGGGTGAGGCATTTTGAGGGGGTGTAAGCGGATGGTCTTTGTTACAATGGCGATGCATTCTTCAGATGCTGTCTTCAGAGAAATATATGCATTCAGGGCTTAGGCAGTGGAGAACTTGGGGAGACATGATGGAGAGAGATTTTGACTAAGAAGAGAAACAATGCCACAGCAGAAGTTAAATGGCTTGAATGTTCAACTCGGGAGAATAGGGTACTGAGTTAGCAAACAGCCTGATTTACTCACAGAATTGCATCCCCCTGTCTGGTCAATCAATGAGAAGGCTCCAGAGTCTTTGACAGGGGACAAAGACAATGATTTTGGTCGTCAAACTATTTAACTGGAGTAAATTGCATCTTAGTGAGAGTGGAGTCAGATGAGCTCAATTTCACTGAGCTGGACAATGAAAAGAGTGACATTGGAGGGTATTGCAGTGGCTGACCATGTCAAAGGCAGTCAAAAGGTTGAGAAAGATGAGATAATTGCACCATGACCACATTCGGAAAGTTTGTCGTGAGTGACTTTGGTTAGGAACATTTCAGTGCTTTGCCACAAGAGATTGGAGAGATTCAACCATGGAATTATATAAATTTGAACGTAGACTTGGAAGATTAAGAGAGATGAGGCAACCATTTGCGAGAATGGGGAGGTTGTGATTTCTTTTCAGGAGTACTCCAATATTGTGGTGTTGAAAAGGAGAGGGAGGGTATCCTGGGAACCTTTACAATGCCAAATGGCGTGGGGGCCAAGGAAGGAAGTTGGGTTTCATAGATGTGGGGTCAAGGGAGCAAACACTTGGATTCATCAGTAAGAGAGGAGATAAGTCAGAAACTAATAAAATACATGCATTCAGGGTTTTGGCAGAGGAGAACTTGGGGAGACATGGTGGAGAGAGAATTCGACTTGGTTAAGAAGATAAGCAATGCCACAGCAGAAGTTAAATGGATGGTCACAATCTTAGTAACAAAATCTATGAGCTCCTAGAACTTGTTATTGGAGATGGGCATGGTGGGGCATAAGAGAAGTGGATTGAAGGAGATGGTTGTTCTTGGAAAAATATGTTTTAAGTCTGCAACAAATTGAGGGAATGGCCATGAGGCTCGGAGAGAGCAAAGACTTTTAGAGACAAGGACATCAGAGGTGGGGTGTGGTTGAACAAACTGAAGGCGGCTTAAGCGATGAAGCAATGAGGGGCTGTGATCTCATTGAATAACAGGCTCAAGGGGATGAACAGCCTACTCCTGTTCCTAAGTTCAAAGACTACGCAGACTACATGAGGAATGGATTGGAACTATAAGACTGTCCACGACATTCTGTGCTCATTACTCCCAGTGCTGGTTTACTCGTGCCTCCATTGGTCCGTGTTTTCAAAATGTTAATTTAACAATGTCAAAGATTGTTGATAATTGTTGCTGGTATTTTTAACTAATCCCTAAATTCATTGTTTATAGGTCAATTACTTTATGCACTAAGGTCCGTACTGTTTTATAATGTTTAGTTTAGAACAGTTTTAGCATTACACCATTGTATAATATCATAATCCCAGTATGGCACCAATTTGGATATTATAATGCAGGTGTTTCTAAACTTGTTTTCAGTGCAAGCTCTGCAACTTTGTGTTTGTCCTCTTCTCTTGCAAATATCGACAATCTGTTTAAATAATCTTTTAACGATATCTTTGCATTATCTATTAATCGGCCAGACTTCTCAATATACAGGGTACGATTGAGTATGGTAGATATATTCACCTTTCGTCAAGCAGTGTATTCCAAGCTTCACCTTTGAGAAGTTCCCAATGCCAATTTCTCCACGAAGTTGGTAAAATCCAATCCTTTGTCCAAGTATAAGTTCATTTTTCACTTTCTTGTTGCTCCTCATGTCATAAATAACCTTTTCAAAGGGTGTGAGTAATACATTTGGCCCCTCTCCCTCCTCATCATCCATCTTGCACTGCAGCAATCGTTTAACACCTTGTGTCGGGCTGAGGTAATCCCTCAAATCTTCAGTGTGAACAGAAAGCTTTTCTACAGCCATCGTTAAGGTTCACAGTTTGCAACTGAGAAAGTGGAACTCCATCACCATCGCTTTAAAAGAAAAGTTCAGTCAAAGTTAACAAGGAGAAGTTCCCCACTCAAAGTCGCATCCTCTCAGTGGTCTCATGGAATCTCATCTCTATGGAATCTCTGTGCCTAATCATCTCCTTCCTCAGAAGGCTCTCCCCAGACTTTGATACGAGTTATGTTTGTTAGCTTCGAGTTCAGAGAACCCAGATCTAAATGATTTTGCCACAGAAAATCGTTGCTGTCTTTGAAACTGGAATATTGTTACTTGATCTTCATTATCAGTTCAACGTTGAACAGCATTCACTTTATATTCTACTCAAAGACTAAATAGATTCTGATCAGGGCAGTACGGTGGTGCAGTGGTTAGCACTGGGACTATGGCGCCGAGGACCTGGGTTCGAATCCCGGCCCGGCTCACTGTCCGTGTGGAGTTTGCACATTCTCCCAGTGTCTGCGTGGGTTTCACCCCCCACAACCCAAAGATGTGCAGGTTAGGTTGATTGGCCATGCTAAAATTGCCAATTAATTGAAAATAAATAAATAAATAATCGGGTACTCCAAATTAATTTTTTTTTAAATAGATTCTGATCGGTGGGAGCATCTTCTTCAGCTTCTAGACAATCTCTAAGATTCTCTGAGACAATAGTGAAGGAAAAATACATTTAATTTCAATAATGGGCAGTAAGTAGAGCTACGCAAGGAGTCTTAATTTGTACAGAGCCACAAAACTCCATTTGACAGCTTATAAATTAGGAATTGATCAGCCCAGAGAGTTACTGGCAGGCTCGGTTGGAGTGCCTTTGTTCAACATCTGAAAGCTCTCTTCACAAAGGAGAAAACAAACACTGAGCAGTGGCATGAAAAGCAGGTTCACAGTCAAATGTAACATCCTGTGTGGTGGGCACTATCCCTCCTTACCCTTTTGGAGCCACCTTGGGGCCTTTGACGTGATTGACCACAACATGTTCCGCTACGACTCCCCGCCATTGGCCAGCTGGACAGGACTTCCATGCATCAAATCATAAGCAGACACTTCCCTACAATGGCTTCTCTCCCCAGTCTTGCACCATTACCTCTGGAGGGCAAGTACTTATCCTTGGCTCCCTCCTATTTCTCATTAATGTGCTGCCCCTCGAGGACATCATCCCAATCCACATGTAAACTGCTGAGACCCAGCTCTACCTTACCGACACCTCTCTTGACCCTTTTCACTTTTGTCACGCTACTTGACCATCATCCAGAATTTAATCTGAAATTTCTCCCAATTAATCATTAAAAATATAGAAGCCATTTTCTTCAGCTCTCACCACAAACTTCATTCCATAGCCACTCTCTGAAGCTGCACCAGACCATTTGCCACCTGGCTGCCCCATATCCCCTCCATCAACAAAAACACCTACCTCCATAATAATTCCCATCTATGCCCCTACCACAGCCCATCAGCTGCATGAAAAGCCGGACTCAAAGTGTTACTTTCACATGGCACAATGGCGGCACAGTGATTAGCACTGCCACCTCATAGCGCCAGGCACCTGTGTTCAATTCCAGCCTGGGTGACTGCCTGTGTGGAGTTTACACTTTCTCCCCATGTCTGCGTGGGTTTCCTCCCACAGTCCAAGGAATGTGGGTTAGGTGGGGTTATGTGGTGATGGTGGTGGTGGTGTGGTGTTGGGGGGGGTGGAGATGCTCGCAACATCATAAAAAGGACAAAGGTATTCCCCCTCCGATGGCTTACTAAGCTGCTATTGATAACAGAGTGGACATGCCCAGTTTATCGTGGTGAAGCCTCCTGGATAGAGAGAGCCTGATGTCCTCAAATTTGTTCAAAACCCTGAGGGAATTTGCATAAGTTTACGAGCCCCGTACATGACTCTGGTCTCAAAAAAAAAAGACCCAACCCCTGGATTTGGTGCACGGTGGCCTTGACTTGACTGTGTAACCTTGCTGACTGTGTGTGAAATGTACTGCCGGTGACAGTGGTAGTGGAGTGGAATCCAGTCAAATCAGGGCTTTAGTGTCTAAATGGAGTTGTGAAAAATGACTACTTGGGCAGAGTACCAGGGAACTGTCTCTGGTTGTTGAACTTTATCCAATCAAAAAATACCTACCCAACAATTTCACTCACAATGTGTACAAAGAGTGCATTGAAGTGTAATGCGAAATATCACCCCGCCAGCCCACAATGCTTCAGGCTGAGCAGATTAGAGCTAACAGTCCGGTTCAACAGATTGGAGTGCCTACTGGTGACCGACCATGAAAGAAGTCTCTTCTAATGCTCTTACTCCCCTGCTGCTTATCATGCTTTCAGGCCGTGAGACTTAGAGGCTGAAACCCTCGCAACATTTAAGAAGTATTCAGATGAACACTTGAAATGCTGTGGGATACAAGGCTACGGACCAAGTGCTGAGAAAATGGGATTAGAATAGATAGGTGCTCGATGACGGGCGTGCACACAATGGGCTGAGGGGCCTCTTTCCATGCTGTAAAAACATTATGACTCTCTCTATGAGCTCAGTGCTCAAGAGGAGCTGCAAGATTTCTGCCCTGTCCCCACATCACCATAACTGGATTGTGGCTCCACTTGGAGCTGGCAATGTATTACCAAATAGTACAACATAATCGTAAGTAATTTCGAGGTGAGACGAGCACAGACCTTCAGATTTGCTATGGTATCGGTAAAGATGCTCAATAGTGTCCAGCAATTTGGTGCATGAATAATTTTAGAATTGAATTAAATTGGTTACAATATAGAAATTTTAGAATTGAATTAAATTGGTTACAATATAATTTTTTAAAATGCCGAATCTGTATGCTATCGGACAGAAAACGGCCTGTCACAAACTCACAGGATTAGTTTACCTGTTTAATCAAAATTGTGTAATTGTTCTTCTCCATCTGTTGTAGTTTAAGTTGATCGGTCAGTTTTGCCTTGTCCTGTTGCATGAGAGCCTGCGTTTCAATGTCCTCTGATGCTTTCTGTTCTGTGGCAGCTGCGCTTGGGAGTCCAGGAAGAGCTTCAATCTCTGACGAGTGTTACAAAGAATAAACAGCAGTAAGACTGCTCACTGGGTTAATCTAATTTGGTCACTGACAGTCTTGAGGATGAGGATTAATGCAGTTACTTTCCCTTTTTATATCTGGCCTGTTTATTCTTAACAGGATTTCAAGAATTACCGCCTGACCTAAAATTACACAATTTATTAAAATGTGTCACTAGCGCAATCACTTTTAGCAGAATGTGGACAAGCATCTTACAATCACCTGCCATTTCTGGCCATAATCTACCACGCAAAGCACCGAGAACCATTTCTCATTGTGACGTGACAGTCCCTTCACACACGGCATACCAATTTACATTAATATTAACATTTGACATAGGAAGGTGGAAAAGGTCTTTCAAGGGGCTTCACAGAAGCAGAATGAGACAGAAACAGATACTGGGCAAATGAAAGGGATGAAATTGGTCCATGCCAACAGACACGGGTTTGCAGAAAATCAGCAGCCAATTGCTAGCTTTTTTAAAAAAAATTCCTTCGACTTCAAAATTGTGGCCAAGATTCGTGATTTCAAACCAAATAAAAGTGACAGCGCAATGTGGAAACCAGTTTTACAAAAATACTTTGAAAACCATTGTTCCATGAGCCTCAGGTGAAAAATCAGCATTGCTATGAGTCTGTTTAGCTTTGCGAGTATTTTACCTGAAAGGTGTGCATTAAGGAGGCTATTAAAAGGAGAAGCAGTTGGTGAGGTTTAGCAAAGGAATTTCCAGGTGATCGGGCCTAGATGACTGAAGGCATGGTCACCAATTGTGGGACAAAGTGATTGTGGGATGTGTAAAAGGCCAGAGCTTCTCCCATAAAGGTGTGTTGGTTTATGGGTGTCTCAATCTTCCAATTCTCACACTACTGTGTGTATATGTAATGCCCAACCAAATCATGTGTATGTCTAGCCAATTTATAATGCTCCTGCAAAGCCTAGAGATATTTAACTTTCTTACAGATTCTCCATAAATGCACAGTTTGCCACTGTGGTTTGTAGACCCAGTTATGCTTCCTCCCCTCACCCCATCCTTTATGTTGCTGTCCTGGTCTCTCTGGGGCAAACATTTTCATCAGACAGGTTGAGTCCACAATCTCTAATACCATGTGGCCAGCATGAGCCCCAAGTTGACTCAGCAGCTTATTGGGAGCCCACCAGGGACCTCAGAAGCAGGATTTTTATTTAGTCAGGTTGACATTACTGTAACAGGAGATAATCCAAGTAGGTGTATGTCAGCACTTATTGTGAGCAGGTCATTAAAGGCCACCCAGCACCATTTTCCCCTTCTATCTCCCACTGTTCACACCAGGGTCATCTCATCAGCAAAATGGTGGGCAACACAGGAGCATTATTTCGTTAAGGTGGGGAGACCGATGCTTGTAGTAGGTGGGAAGAAACCTGTCACTAGATAGATTAAAAACCTGCTTAGAGAGGAAGCAATTGGGTTAAATTTCTTGCAGCATGTTGTCGTGTTGGGTGTTCTGATGCACAAATGATCCAACACGGCTGTAGGTGGTACAACTCAGTTTTATTGTCTAAACAACTGTAACAACTAACTGCTGGCTTGGGTACGTGCTTCACCGGCTAACCTGTGGACGCAGCCCTATCACTGTCTTAATGAGGCACTCTGCACATGGTCTATGTCTGAGTGGCGCGCTGTGAGCTCTGTGCTCTGAGCTATCTCCTGGTAGCATGAGCGGGAACTGTGGTGTTCCCTGTTTTATAGTGCGTGTGCTCTCACTGGTGATTGGCTGCGATGTTATGTGTGTGCTGGTTGGTCCAACTGCCTGTCCATCAGTGTGTGTGTGATTGAACCATGATATGCTGATGTGGATATCATGACATCCCCCCCTTTCACAAAGGATATGTGCCTACATGCTAATAAATAGAAATGTGTACTGAGTGTATCGGAGTATGTGTGTGCAATATTTACAACATGTACATGAGGCTAAACTATATGCAGAGGAAGGTGTCAGGTGCAACAGAACAACGAGTTTGTACCAATAAGAGAACAAATGCAATCAACAAACGATGAGAGAAAACTTCTGGAACAATGAACGACAAGAAAAGAAACTCGTTAACAGTACTGTAAAACAATTCAGTGAGTCCAATGTGCTAACAAGCTCATAAGTCAAGTCTCTCAGGTGGGCGGCGAATTCGGGTTGACCGCCTCAAGGGTGGGTCAGGATCCACCAGCTGAGGAATGGGCCTGGCCACGGGCGATAGAGGAAGAGGCAGAGTGTCAGGAAGCTCAACAAAGTCGACATCACGGACAACAGGAGGGCGTGGCACCGGTGCATGTTCTCGTAGCGAGCGCGGAACCAGATGAAGGGCCCGCTGATTACGGCGGTGAATGGAGCCATCAGGCATACGAACCAGGAATGAGCGAGGTGCCACCTGGCGGAGAACCTCGGTGGTTGCTGACCAGCCACCCTTCGGTAGGTGTATGCGGACGTTGTCTCCATGCACCAGGGCAGGAAGATCAGTCGACCGAGCATCATGTGCCACCTTCTGCTGAGCACGCTGTTGTTGCATCCTTCGCAATACTGGAGCATGGTCGAAGTCAGGAACATGAATGGCCAGCACAGTGGTCCTGAGGGTGCGACCCATCAACAGCTGGGCTGGCGAGAGGCCCGTGGACAGTGGGGCCGAGCGATAGGCCAGCAGGGCTAAACAGAAGTCAGATCCGGCATCAGCAGCCTTGCAGAGGAGCCGCTTCACAATGTGGACGCCCTTTTCCGCCTTGCCATTCGACTGAGGATGCAAGGGACTGGACATCACGTGTGTGAAGTTGTATGAAGTGGCAAAGGAAGACCATTCTTGACTCGCAAAGCAAGGCCCGTTGTCAGACATGACGATGAGCGGAATTCCATGGCGAGCAAAGGTTTCTTTGCATGCCCGGATGACAGCTGATGACGTCGTGTCATGCAGGCGTATGACCTCCGGATAACTTGAGAAGTAGTCAATAAGAATAATGTAGTCCCTGCCGAGCGCATGAAAGAGGTCCACGCCCACCTTCGCCCAGGGGGACGTGACCAACTCATGGGGCTGAAGGGTCTCAGGGGGTTGCGCCGGCTGAAACCTCTGGCAGGTGAGGCAGTTGAGCACCATGTTGGCGATGTCGTCGCTGATGCTCGGCCAGTACACAGCCTCTCGGGCCCTCCGCCTGCACTTTTCAACTCCGAGATGGCCTTCGTGCAGTTGTTCGAGGACAAGCCGGTGCAAGCTGTGTGGGATCACGATCCGGTCCAACTTCAAGAGGACACCATCAATGACGGCCAAGTCATCCCGGACGTTGTAAAATTGTGCGCACGGCCCCTTGAGCCACCCTTCCGTCATGTGGCGCATCACACGTTGTAAAAGGGGGTCAGCCGCTGTCTCATGGCGAATGTGGGCCAGACGTGCATCAGTGGCCGATGTGAAGGCTACTTGTGCGTCGAACTGACAAACAAACCCCTCCGAGTCGGGCAGTGTGTTGACCGCCTTGGACAGAGCATCTGCGATGATGAGATCCTTTCCCGGTGTGTAGACAAGTTGGAAGTCGTACCTCCGGAGCTTGAGCAGAATGCGCTGGAGGCGAGGGGTCATGTCGTTGAGGTCCTTCTGAATGATGCCGACCAGGGGGCGATGGTCGGTCTCCACAGTGAACTGCGGAAGACCATATACATAGTCGTGAAACTTGTCGATGCCAGTCAACAGGCCTAGGCACTCCTTCTCAATCTGCGCATAGCGCTGTTCTGTGGGGGTCATGGCCCGCGACACATAGGCGACCGGAGCCCATGATGCGGTGTCGTCCCGTTGCAGGAGTACCGCCCCAATGCCAGACTGGATGGGGTCAGTTGAGATCTTTGTTTCCCGTGTGGTATCGAAAAACGCCAGTACCGGGGCGGTGTTGAGCTTGACCTTGAGCTCCTCCCATTCACTCTGGTGTGCAGGCAGCCACTGGAATTCCGTTGTCTTTTTGACCAGGTGACAAAGAGCAGTCGTGTGTGAAGCAAGGTTAGGAATGAACTTCCCCAGGAAGTTGACCATCCCGAGAAAGCGCAGCACTGCCTTCTTGTCTGACGGCTGCGATGGCTGCCACTTTGTCGGCATCCGGCCGCACACCGACCGGGAGATGTGGTCCCTCAAAAACTTTAGCTCAGTCTGACCAAAAGAGCACTTGGCTCGGTTAAGGCGCAGGCCCTGATCCCGTATCCGTGCAAAGACACACTGGAGATGACTGATGTGCTCCTGTGGTGTGGTGGACCAGATGATAACGTCGTCTACGTAGACGCGTACCCCTTCGATGCCCTCCATCATCTGTTCCATGATGAGATGGAACACTTCGGAGGTCGAAATGATGCCAAATGGCATCCTATTGTAGCAGTATCTGCCAAATGGAGTGTTGAAAGTGCACAGCTTCCTGCTGGACTGATCCAATTGAATCTGCCAAAAGCCCTTTGAGGCATCAAGCTTGGTGAATATTTTTGCCCGAGCCATTTCGCTCGTGATTTCTTCTCATTTGGGTATGGGGTAGTGTTCCCTCATAATGTTGTGATTCAAATCTTTTGGGCCGATACAGATCCGGAGCTCGCCGGAGGGCTTCTTGACGCACACCATGGAGCTGACCCATGGCGTTGGCTCTGTGACCCTAGAAAGCACTCCTTGGTGCTGCAGATCCTGCAGCTGCTGCTTGAGGCCGTCCTTGAGTGGTGCTGGGACCCTACAGGTGCGTGAATGACTGGGGTGGCGTCCGGTTTGAGCCGTATTTTGTACGTGTAGGGCAGTGTGCCCATGCCCTCGAAAACCTCCTGGTTGTGCGCGAGGAGTGAGTGGAGCTGCGCCCTAAAGTCTGCATCCGGGAAATCGGACGTGCCTTCTGGAGACAGAGTGTGTACCCGCTGAACGAGGTGGAGGATCTTGCACGCCTGTGCGCCTAACAGAGAGTCCTTCGAGGATCCTACGATTTCAAATGATAATGTGGCTTTGTGTGAGTTGTGTGTAACTTCGAGCTGGCAGGACTCCGTGGCCGGGATGACGTTTCCATTGTAGTCAACCAGCTGACAGTGGGATGGCAGAATTGGTGGTTTAACCTTCAGGGTCTGGAAGGCTGACCATGCGAGGAGATTGGCGGAGGCACCAGTGTCCATGCGAAATGTGATTTGGGATTGGTTGACCGTTAGGGTGGCACACCACTCATCGCCCGGATCAATGCTGTGCACTGGCAGCGGCTGGTGGTTCCGACTTGGGGACATCCGGCTCTTGTGGATTACCACAACGCGGAAGGGCTCCCTGTCTTCGGTATCGCTGGTCTGCGTACTATCTGGATATGACTCAGTGTAGGGGGGCGCTGAATTGCCCGCACGTCCCTGCGAGGCTGGCGGAATTGTTGGGAGTTGGCAGGTTGAGCTGCTCGACAGCAGGCAGCATAGTGGCCCATCCTGCCACAGCGGAGGCATTGTCGCGTTTTGGCCGGACATTGCCGCTTTAAGTGGGCGGAGCCACAGTTGCCGCATGTCGTGATGTCATGCCGTTCGTTGCGCCACCGCGCATGCGCGCTGCGGTCCTGCGTAGAGCGCGCCTGCGCATCATGTCCCTCTGCGTCAACGTCCCTTCTTTTGGCGCGTACAAGCGCGGGAGGCCTCGGAAAGCGCACGAAATGGCCGACCTTGTCCGGGCCGTGGGCCGGGAGGAATTCGATCGACTGGACCCGCTCCTCCTCGTAGGACCCGAGCCGTGCCGCTTCGGCCGCCTGGGTTTGGGAGTACCGACTGGTCGCGTTCTCATGGAGGACGCAGGTCTCGATGGCAGTCGCTAGGGTGAGTCGCTTTATTTTAAGGAGCTGCTGGCGTAGGGTGTCCGAGATGACCCGAAAAACTATCTGATCCCGTATCATGGAGTCGGAGGTGGCTCCATAGCCGCAGGTGTGTTAAGTAAGATTGGAAAGGCTCATCCTTACCCTGCAGGCGCTGCTGGAATAGGTACCTCTCGAAGCTCTCATTGACTTCCACGCTGAAGTGTTCCTCGAACTTCAGAATCACCGTCTTATATTTTGTTTTGTCCTCGCCTTCCTCGAATGCCAGGGAGTTATAGATGTAGATGGCGTGCTGCCCTGCCGTGGAGAGGAGGAGGGCGATCTTCCTGGTGTCCGATGCATTCTCCCTGTCTGTGGCTTCTATGAAGAGCTGGAAGCGCTGTTTGAACAGCTTCCAGTTTACGCCGAGATTACCAGCGATTCGGAGCGGCTGCAGCGGGCTGATGTTTTCCATGGAGCAGGATGGCAGATTTCTGAAAGGGTGCAGGTAGGTCTCAGTCGCTGGTTAGCGTCCACTACTGGTATCATGTCGTGTTGGGTGTTCTGATGCACAAATGATCCAACACGGCTGTAGATGGTACAACTCCATTTTGTTTTCTAAACAACTGTAACAACTAACTACTGGCTTGGGTACGTGCTTCACCAACTAACCTGTGGACCCAGCCCTATCAGTGTCTTAGTGAGGCACTCAGCACATGGTCTATGTCTGAGTGACGCGCTGTGAGCTCTGTGCTATCTCCTGGTAGAATGAGCGGGAACTGTTGTGTTCCCTGTTTTATAGTGCGTGTGCTCTCACTGGTGATTGGCTGCGATGTTATGTGTGTGCTGGTTGGTCCAACTGCCTGTCCATCAGTGTGTGTGTGATTGCACCATGATATGCTGATGTGGATATCATGACACATGTGTCAGCATGTTAATGTCCAGTGAATATTCACCTAGCTTTTTTGTGCTTCTGCAGAATCGTGTTTAGATGGGGCAGTATCACTTCCAGGTACCCAGTGACGTAATGACAACTTACAAGTGCCAGCAGTTCCAGCCAACTCTCTGCGAGCCAAAAGACCAAAGTATAGAATTCATGTTTTCTCAGACTCTAACACACAAGTGCAAATGGAACAGGCTTGCAGGAAATGGCGACTGAGTATTCATGGAAGGAAACCAGTGAAAGGAGTCGGACTAGCCCTGTGTATGGAGCTGTCAGTGGCTCTGGATACCACATGTCTCACATTCAAGTTTTGCAGACTGGTATCAGGAATCAAGTGACCTAATAAGGAAGGGTAGGCAAAGTAAGGGAATTAACACTTTGTCCAATTCACTTTGACACCATGGAGCCCTCTGATGGTCACTCTCACTTCAGTGAAATAAAAATCCTCAGCACACCATAGTTTATTGGCTCTGTAACCCCTTCACTTGGAACCTGTGTTGGAACCTCCTTCAGTGCTGAAACATTCTATGATCAAGGAATAATTTTCCTCTTGGTGGCCATCAGCAGAGTGTTCAGCAGTTTCATTGCACTCTAGAATCATTCTCCACTTCCAACAGTGTAGCCCAGTCAGTGTGTTCCCCATGTTAGAAACAAAGTATGCAGTGCTGGAGGTCAGGCGAACGAGCCTTCAGAGACACAAGGCCAACCTACTTGAACCAACCTCAGCACTCACAGAATGGTGCCTATTTCAATCTGCCTAGCTACAGTCCAAACTTCTATTTTTGTTTGATAAATTTAGAGTACCCAATTAATTTTTCTTTTTCCAATTATGGGGCAACTTAGCGTGGCCAATCCACCAAACCAACACATCTTTGGGTTGTGGGGGTGAAACCCACGCAGACACGGGGAGAATGTGCAAACTCCACACGGACAGTGATCCAGAGCCGGGATTTGGACCCGGGTCCTCAGCGCCGTAGTCCCAGTGCTAACCATTGCACCACGTGCCACCCTAGCCCAAACCTCTGTTTACTCAAAACTCAACCTTGGAGGTGAAACGATCCAAATCTCCCCTTTTCCAATCCCACTCCAAAACCAAAGTAATATTAACAACCTTCCGGAAGTATCCAGTGCAGAACCTTCTGCGCTGTATGTTCTATGTAAGTGTCCTGGGGGTCTCCAGGGAGGTTGAAGGTTAAAATCTCCAAGACACTCCCGTGCATTCAGTGGGTAGCCTCACACCAGATCCAACCCCAACTATAGCTTTTCCAGACTGAACCAAACAGGAGAACCTCCATGGTCAACTCACTGCCCATTACATCGTCTCTTAACCTGGTTGGTTGGCAAGACTCATGGCCATTGGTCAATCTATTACACTATTGGTCAATCCACTTGATGGGCCACCCTTCTCTCTCTCTCCTGATTGGTAGAGGTCGTGCCCCACTCTGTTCTATGATTGGCGGAATGGGGGGGAACGGTTAACGGGGGAGAGAGAGAGCGCTGGCGATTGGTTGTTGTGGACCGGCTGCCTGTGAGGCGGGAAGGCCGGTAATGGAGGAGCTGGAGAGCGGAGTGGCGGTGGCGGAGCCCGGCCAGAGCCTGCAGCTCGAGGCCGAGGCCGAGGCCGAGAGGCCGGGCTCGGCCCCTCTCCCGGGGCTGCACCACAAGTTGCTCCGGCTGCCGCTGAGCCGTATCAAGGGCCTGATGAAGGCTGATCCCGATGTGTCGCTGGCCAGTCAGGAGGCCGTGTTCGCCATCGGCAAAGCCACGGTGAGTGAGTGATGGTGGGCCCGGCGGACCTCGGCCCAGCGCTGCTCTCCTTTCTAAAGATATGTTGACCTTGGAGGAGGTGCAGAGTATGTTTACCGTTATGATATCTTCACTGCATAGGTTTTTAATTATTCCTCGATTACCATACAGTGTGAAGCACCGTATTAAAGGCAAGAACATCAACAACAGCATCAGACAACACATAGAAATCACACCACGTTTCGGACAAGTCTTCTAAAAATCACTGCATTTGCAGCATTCAAAGGGAAATCGGGCAACGCTCTGACTTTTTTTTCTCTACGAATATCAAGATGTGAAGCAAATTTATTTTTAAAAAATAAATTTAGAGTACTTAATTCTTTATTTCCCAATTAAGGGGCAATTTAGTGTTGCCAATCCATGTACCCTGCACATCTTTGGGTTGTGGGGGTGAGACCCATGCAAGACACGGGGAGAATGTGCAAACTCCACACAGACGGTGACCCGGGTCCTCAGCGTCGTGAAGCAGTGTTGCTAACCACTGCGCCAGCATGCCCTACCCGAACAGGTGGCGGAATGTGGCGACTAGGGGCTTTTCACAGTATCTTCATTGCAGTGTTAATCTAAGCCTACTTGTGGCAATAAAAAGATGATTTATTTATTTATTATTTACGCTGCCCGTGTGAACCAAATGTCAGTAGTTTATACTGAAGATGCTGCAATTGCGAGTAGAGTTTTCAGGCTCTGAGGTAGTAAGGCCATGTGTCATTTTATACACCGCAACCAAATCAAAATTCAGTCTTCTCTCCTCTCTAAAGATTGTAATCCAATAATTCTTAAATTATAAGAAGGGATTACACAAACTTGGAAAGAAACAAAATACTGATTGTTGTTACAGAACATCTTCAAAGTAAGAGAAATGGCAGAGAATTAAACACTAAAATAAAAGTTAAATGGTGCATGAATTGACTACTAAAATGCTCAATACTGTGTAAGTTAACCATTACAAAGGCGAGCGACCAAGTGTTGGAAAATGGGATAGGTGCCTGATAGTTGCCACAGATACGATGGACCAAAAGGCCTCTTTCTGTGTTGTAATACTATACGCTGTGCAACCTAACCACTAAATACTGTGTAACGTAATCACAAAAGGCTTACATACTGTATGACCTAACCACTAAAACCTAAATTAAACACAAATGTAAATGTCGCCCCAGTCCCAGGTGACCATAGGCTACTCTCCCCTATGAGAGCTGACTGGTAGTAATTTAACCTGAGGGTGATCACACCTCGGGTGAGGGGAAAGGCTGAGAAGGCAGCACTTTCATGAATAATCTCAGCCGGCACGGTTATCCATGAAGGCCCTGCCTACTCAACCCGCCTGTGGTGTGGTGGCCCTCCGGTTAAATCACCACCAGTCAGCCCTCTCTCAAAAAGGCAAGAGCAGTCTAAATTAAACGCTATAATAAAAGCAAGAAATGAAGACAGAAAGTGCTGGGAAAACTCAGCATGTCTGGCTGCACCTGTAAGAGAGAAATAGAGTCCATGTTTTTTTAAACACTGAAGATGTCATATCGATTCAAAATGTTTAACTCTGTTTCTTGCTCCTCAGTTGCTGCCAGACCTGCTGAGTTCATCCTGCATGTTCTGTTTCTATTTCAGCTTTCCAGCATCCACAGTATTTTTGCTTTTATTTGAATAAAAGCAAGATACCGTGGACTTTCTGAAGAAGAGGCATGTTCGGCTCCGCATCAACTCTGTTTCTCTCTCCACAGATACTGCTGGGTGTTTCCAGGACTTTGTTTTATTACACAAACTAGGGTTGTATTCCCTGGAATTCAGATTAAATGGTACTGATGGTTTGGCTCGTTCCATCCCATTTCCACTAGTTAGGATGTCTAGGACTAGGGGGCATAGCCATAAATATAAAGTCAGACCTTTCAAAAATTGTAAAATGAATCCACACACAAAGAGGAATCAAAGTTTTTAACTTGTCCTCAAATGGCAATTGGTGCTAGATCAATACTTGAGGTATTAAGGGACATGGGGCAAAGATAGGGATATGAACTTAGCCTCACTGATCTCATTGAATGGTGGAGCAGGATTGAGGGGCTAAATCGCCTTCTGCACTGCTATGTAGCCACCCTGTACAGGTCAGTGCGAAGCAGCCCAGTGATCCCTGAAAGGGAACTCCCTCTAATCTCACTCTGAAACGGAAGTCATTCATAACTCAGCCCCCTGGTGCTGTGGATTTGTTGCCTTTTCACCTTTTCCAGGGCTTGGATATTTTCTTTATGCCCCACTTACCAGACTGTTGTATTCAACAGCAACTCGTATTTACAAATGATATGATAGAACATACTAAGGTGCTTCACAGGAGTGTAATTAGACTAAAAATTGACAGTGAGCCAAAGAAGAAGTTATTGGGACAGTAACCAAAGGCTCGGTCAAAAGTAGGTTTTAAGAAAGGTAGTGAGAGGTTTGAGAAGGGAATTTGAGTTTAGGCCCGAGAAAGCTCAAGTCACAGTTGCCATGGTGAGATGAAGGAAGTGGGATCAACCACAATTATTTTATAGAAGCAACTCCAATATTGTGTTCATCCTTTTGAGGCGAGGTGACTATGTTCGTTATCCTGTGTGCAGTAGGGTTGCAACAGGAACAGAGGTGACTGCTGAGGCCAATCTGTGCCCAGAAGGTCCTGCAAATAGGACAGGATACTATAGGACAATTGAGTTTTGGATGAGTTGCTGGCTTGGGGTTTCCTCTCCTTGTATGCCATCATGGAACTGTTGAATCATTTTGTGATGAAGTTCTCAGGGCAGCCGATTGTCTCCATTACCTTCCGAAGGCATTGGTCAGGTCAAAAAGAGTGGTGTTGAGGTCCATGTTCTGTTTTTCGCATTTCTCCTGGAATGTCTTAACTGCAAACAACATTTTGGTGGTTTCTGAAACCACACTGACTCTAACAGCAGTTCCTGGTTGAGCTGTAGCACTCACTGAGTGGTCCAAAAGAATTCTGGCAAAGATTTTACTGGCAATGGAAAGATATGAGATTTCTATCTGGTTGTTGTAAGATTGAGTTCCTTTCTGCTTGTACAGCTGGATAATGGAGACGCCTTTGTATCCTTGCTCGCACATAGACTGAAAGAATTCAATGAGCTTCCTTACCAGGCGCCTCCCTTGTAGACCTCAAAGGGGTTTGATGGTATTCATAATTTCTAACTGGGAGGGTCATCAAGAAAGCAGTATGTTGGTTGCTTCTTCATTGATGGATGAAGGCTGATTGAGGTTGTGCTTAAAGTGCTATACTTGTTTTTCTCGAATTTGGGCTTTTTCTGTGAGCAGCGTTGACCCATTAGCACTGAGGATTGGTGTTGAGCCAGTGGACTGGGGCCCATGGACAGATTGTTAAATATCTTCCAGTCTTTGTGGTCTGTATATGACTGAAGTTCATCTGCTTGCTGATTGCCAACTGTCTTGGATCTCTGAGCTTGCACAGTCCAACGACGTGCAGGTTAGGTGGATCGGCCATGATAAATTACCCTTAATGACCAAAAAGGTTAGGAGGGGTTATTGGTTTATGGGGATAGGGTGGAAGTGAGGGCCTAAGTGGGTTGGTGCAGACTCGATGGGCCGAATGGCCTCCTTCTGCACTGTATGTTCTATATGTTCTAGTTGCAAATCCTTTGGTAGGCATCGTGCTTAGGTAGTGATGACTTGTCGTTAAGGTAAATCTCCAGGCGATGTTTCTCCTCCAATAGTTTCTGGATGATCTTGTTTGAGCCAATTTTGATGCTTATGAAAGGTAGGGCCAAAGGCCTCTTGAAAATGAAATCCACTAAATCTCTGAAGGTAACCCAGTCATCCTCAATGCAATGAGTGTCCATTTTCACTGTACATAGATGACTTGCTAGCTTCCCTGAGAGAGTTTCATCACTATTGCCTGTTTGAGGTCTTGAGACTGATGCACTTCTATACCGTCATCCATCAGGGCTGTCTAGAAGGATAGATTTTGATATTTAGCTATGAAATGGTAAGACTATGATCAGTTCAGCAGCCAGTGCTTTTGTTACACACACATTCTGACTGGTGATAACATAATCACTTAGATGCCAGTGCATGGAACAGGGGTGCATCCAAGAAGCCTTGTGATTTAGGAAGGTGGAAAACTATTGTTGAGTTAGGAGCTCATGCTCAGCATACATCTTCGGCAAGAGGAGACCATTGCGGTTAGAACTGCCAATCCCATTTTTCCCCAATCACCTGGTGATCTGCGCCAACACTTGTCTTGAAGTCACCAAGAACGTTTATGCCTGGCTTTGATAATGTAGCAGTTATGCAGCGGAGTTCATTTGAGAATTTATCCTTGACTTCATCAGAATTGGTCATTGTAGAGGCATACACACTTGAGTTACTTGTCTGTTGTTGTGCAAGGTGAGTTTGAGCACCATCAGACAATCATCAACACCAGGAAGACAATTCACCTTATTGATGAGACGATTCACTACGGCAAAGCCTGCACCAGCCTCATACTGTTATTTTCCACCGCCAGTCCAAAAGAATGGAATCCTGCCCAGATTTAATTGAGCTGACTAATTCTAGAGGGTGGCGAACTACACTTTGTACCTGGCCAGCTCTCTACAGACGAGAGCAGTTCTTCTCTCGGGTTTGTCGATTGGGGCATTGTCCCTGAGGGTGCCATTTGTCATTTTGTGTGCCAGTACTGACCATATCAGCGTTATTCTTTACTTTTTTGCGATTGACTTCTAACTACATTGATGGGATCACTGCCAGTTGTGGCTTGCTGGCCAGGGTGATGAAGTTGCCAATGTTTAGAATACCTTTTCAAACCCCTTCCTCATGCCAGAAAGTTGAGCAATATGGTCCTGAAAAGGGCTGAGCAAGAGTTGCTCAGGGCGCTGCCAAGTTCCACTACCTCCTTTCAGTGTAAAACAGGGCTCTGGCCTGAACTGCCTGTGTGCAGATTTACAGCTCAAACTCCCAGTGAATTAACACCTGCTGCCACATTGCTCACCTTCTTGACAGAAAGATAATGTGGTGTGGTAGATAGAAAGATGGTGAACATGACTTGTGTGTGAATTGGATTATAGTGAGCGAGAGTTGCTTATTGTCAGCTTCACTCTTGTCCTTGCCTATCTTGGTCCAGTGGCAAGATAGAGTCTAGACAGCTGGAGATACATCTGGATGCTGCGAGTAACCAGGACATCATCTGCATCTTGTCAATCTTTGCATGTTGTTTACTTATCCATCTTCAAGCCTGTCGGACTTTACTTTGGTCACATCCGCCCAGAGTGAGGGCATCAGTCTTCGCATGTTGAGGTAGACAAACCTCTTAAGTTGCCGAGGGTAGGAGACCAGATGGCTGACCCATTGAAAGAGTTTACTGGGGTATGTCCCCTGTCGCATCCTAACAACACAAGCCACAAGAAAGGGCGGAGTGATGGTGAGGACCAATGCAGGATGAGCATTAAGTGGAATCAATCCTGAGTGAGTTGTGTTCGAATATACCACTCATCCAATTGAGATACATTTGATAAGTCAGACCAATTTGCAATAGGAAGAGAGTTCTATACATTGCATCAATTATGTATTTGGATGACCTGATATTGTGAAAGGCACTATTTTTTTAAAAATGCACACCTTTCTTTATAATCCAATTGATGGTTCTATAAATAGTTGGGATGTGATCCCAACAGATGGCTTGTGCCTAACCTGCCTCACTCTTCAAATGTGACTTTAGGAATGTCCCATAGAATTATTGCACAATATGGCGCTGGAGCATGGCATCTCTCTGCGAGCTCTCCCTAAACGATCCACTTTTTACTGAACTTGCAATCGTTACCTTGTGTTGCCTTATTATGTATTTTGTTTTATTTCCTTTTCTTTTGATGTACTTAATGATCTGTTGAGCTGCTCGCAGAAAAATACTTTTCACTGTACCTTGGTACACGTGACAATAAAATCCAATCCATACAGTGCAGAAGGAGGCCATTCGGCCCATCGAGTTTGCACCAACCCTCTGAAAGAGCACCTTACTTAGACCACTCCCCCGCCCTATCCCTGTAACCCCACATAACCTGCACTTGAATCCACTTAACCTGCACATCTTTGGACTTTGGGAAGAAACCGAAGCACCCAGAGGAAATCCACACAGATATGGGAGGAAAATGTGCAAACTCACACAGACAGTCACCCAAGGCTGGAACTGGACCCGGGTCCCTGTGCTGTTAGGCAGCAGTGCTAACCACTGTGTCACTGTGCTGCCCCAGTGTCAAGATGCCAGCAATGCTGCAAGTGGCAACATGTGTGAGTGGTGGAGGTGAACCATCATGTAGTCAGATGCAAAGTGGTAAATGCAGCAGGGATGCTGCCAGAAGCAGTTTCCCATGTTGTTGATGCCAGTGCCAATATATTTATATTTTAGGGTTACATTCCTGTTCATCCCCAATTGTAAAGTACAGTGTACCAATTCTGGTATTCACTTTACCATGTATCATCTTAAAAAGCAGGGATCTGTATTAATGCAGGTTAGCAGCAATGGGAACAATCACATGATGGTAATCAATAGGATGGCTGACTAATGGGCAAGGGATAAATGACAAGGCAACAGCTTTTATTTATATGGCCTGTTTAGCATAAAATGTTCTCGAGTGGTTACAGGAGTGTTGTAAAGCAAAATTTGACACCAAGCCACATACAGTGATGGTGACCCAGTAAGGGGTGCCTTGAAGGAAGCTGGAATTAGAGAATCAGAGAGGGAATTCCAGAGCTTTGGGCCAAGGCCGCTGAAGGCTAAGCTAACGTGGTGAAGAAATGAAAAGCTGCATGTTTAAGAGGCTGGGAATAGATGAGTAAGATATATCGTAGGGTTGTGGGACTAGAGAAGATTGCAGACATTGGGAGAGTTGAGGCCACAAAGGGATTTGAAAACAAGGTTGAGAATTTTTTTAATGAGGCATTGCTTGATTCGTGAAGATAAATTCTCTGATCACAATTGGCCGAGCAGCATATAACAGTAAATGTTTGGAGATGCAAAGACTCTTTTTCCATCTAGCCTACCTATTCAAATCTAATTGTGATCTTGAAACTAATAACAGCATCCCATCCTTCTTTTAATAATCTATTATGACTTCCTACCCCAGCATAATTATTAGTAATCTCTTCAGATGTTATCTTGTTGAATTTGTTGACCATAACTTTTAAATTGTGTTTTGTAGTCCTCAAATGTTATGGGCGACAGAAGAACCATCTGCATCCAAAGTCTCTTCATCTGTAAACAAGTTTAATGACTTTTATCAAGTCTCTGTTTCTATCCCATTCCCTGAAATTTTTCCTCCAGAAAGTAAAACCCTCGGGTAAATAATATTTTCAATAATATCTCGGTTTGGCTCTTGACATATTGTGAATTTATTTTTAATCAGCTTCATTTCATTTACTTTGTTGTGTCAGGTCAATTTTGCAGATTGACCTGATGATTCTAGAGTTTGCCTAATCTTTTAATCTCTGATATTTAACAGTGGCATTGATCATCTTGCATAAGAGTGGATTAATGAAGCTTAAGACTTAAGAAAAGCTACCATCTTGCATCTTGGTATAGCTACCTATGAGGCAAAGATAACTTTCCTCTTGGAATAGAAGTTAGGGTTAGTGGGCCACCTGGAGGAAGACATTCTGGTTGCTCGGGAAAGCTACAAGAGTTGTATAGGGCCTACTGGAAGTATGTACTGAATCTCTGGAGAGCGAGAAGGTAATTAGGTACCCTACTGAATGTATTTGTTTTCTCCTGACAGGAGCTGTTTGTTGAAGTGATCGCGAAGGATGCATACACATTCGCTTTGCAGGGAAAGCGGAAAACCATCCAACGGAAGGACGTGGGTGAGTGCAAGCAATGCCTGTTATGCCAGGCTCTTGCCATCGGAGCATACACAAGGGTCTTTGTTAGTGGGATTATTGTGTGTGAGAGTAGTTGGGTTTTGAACTAAGTTGGGGCGCAGGGGTGTTTGCTTTGGTGAAATAGTCAATAGTAGCTTTGGTCGGAAGTTGTCCATGTTGCTGAATTATGTCTTTTTATTTCTCTTTCAGACAATGCAGTTGATGCCACTGATGAATTTGCATTTTTGGAAGGTGAGTGAGTCCACCCTCTGCTTAGCAGCCAGTACCATTGTTCTAGCAGCTATTTTCTCCTGACCCTGATGCCATTACTAGGTTTCTTTGTAATTCATGGACAGTGGAGAGTGCAGGAAGCAGATGAATTATGTAATTCACCCCAGTAGGAGGCATTGTTGGTGCAAGGTGCAGCAGACACTGTTACCTTAAGTTGGAGTACTGATGAAGTCTCAAACTTTCTGACTTGCACAAACTGTCTGAGCTGTTATCAATCTTCCACGATCACCTATGTAACCTGTTCTTAAATGTTGAGTGGACCCTGGTTCAGTCAGATTTTGATAGTACATTCTACAGCTTTACAGTTTTTTAAGTCCTACAACTTTTGAATTTCATCTTTTACTCATGGCCCTTTACGAACAAGGAACAGGAGTAGACCATTCAGTCTCTCGAGCCTGCTTCGCCATTTAATAAGATCATGGCTGATCTGATATCCTCAAATCTGCATCTTGCCTACCCCAAATGACCTCTCACCCACTTTCTTACCAAGAATCTATTCACCTCTGCCTTTAAAAAAAAAATCCAAAGATTCTGGTTCCACCACCATTTCAGGTCTTGCGTATAGAGGATTATCATATCAGATATGAGCTCATTGAATGACGGAGGAGACTTGATGAGCTGAATGGCCTACTTGTCCTCTTACATCTTATGGCCTTAAAAGAGTTTCAAAGACTCAAGATCCTCTGAGTGAAATAATTGTCCATTTTAAATGGACAACTCCTTATTTTTAAGTAGTGGCCCTTCGTTTTAAATTCTCTGACACGAGGAAACATCCTCCCTACAAGTCCTGTCAAGTCCCCTCAGGATCCTGTATATTTCTAGATTTAGTTACTAGAAATAACTTCCACCCACGTTCTCATTATTTCATAATTATAAGCACTTATCACTTCACCTATAACAGCACTGTGGGTGTACCAGCACCAGCTGGACTCCAGCAGTTCAAGAAGGTCCAGCACCTTCTCGAGGGCAATTGGGGATGAGCAACAAATGCTAACCTCGTCAGTGATGCTCTCCTCCCATGAAAGAAAGAAATAACCTGAAATGAGATCGGAATATCTTTCATTATCACATTTTAATGTTTCCAAGCCTTTTATTTTTTACATTTATATTTCTTCATCCAAGGTAGCAATCCAGTGAATCTACACTGTCCCCTCTCCGTTGTTTCAACATCCTGCTGTATTGTGAGCCCCACAATTGTATTGTACCAGACTGTTAACCATCCCGGTTTGGCCCTTATTCTTTATCTCTTAAAACCTCGTATTCTATTAGCCGTTCCTTTATCCTGCTGCTTATAATGTCTTGTAATCCTGAACTCCAAACTCCTCTGCTTATCCGTGTCGCCTGGCCTCCACTTCAATTAATAAGTCATTGCACTTCTTCCTCGCTTCCCTCTCACAACCAATTTAAAAGTAATTAATTGGCTGTGAGCTACTTTGAGACGTGGGGAGATCATTGTCCTGAAAGATTAATGCTGTTTAATTCTTCACATACTGCCTGACCTGTTATTTACAGCATTTTATTTGTGTTTGATTTAGAGCATCTGCAGTATTTTGCTTACCTCTTTCTCTTTCCCCCCCCCCCCCCCCCCCAATCTCTGTCATGATCTGATTCTTCAAACTCCCTAATTCCATTTGTAAGAATGCCTTCATCCTTACTTTCCCAGGTTCTGGTGGTGATGCTGTTACACTAGAAAGGGGGGATAGCAATGGTCACTGTTTCTTGGGTTGCATTTTTTTGCATTTCTGCTTGTTCGTACATCCCAGAGAATTTCAATCCACTTTATTCTTCCAGGAACTTTGGATTGAAATGGAGCCGAACTTCACTAGAGGCCAAATTAACTGTAGATGACGAACTGTGTTCAGAGATTCTTAGTGTATAAGTGTATGTACATTTTTGTATAATTTGTAAAAAAAAAAAAAGGTACCTGTTGTGAGTAATTGATTTCAGGTTTTCATGTTTGCTGATTAAATGACTACATTCAAAAGCTTCTATAATTTTTATCTTGAACATTACCCTTGGCCACATGTCCTTTCAATCATGCTGCTAGTGGGGTTAGTGTGCTTATGCACAAATGAAAATCCCAACACATTTAGACAGCATCAATAACTTAAACAAAATAGACAATATTTCAGAATATAACTGTCATACTCAGCTAGCATCATCTCCATTGATTTATATCATAGTAGGTGCAATGATGTTATGAAAAGTTTCAGGGCACTAATATGAAAACACTGACTTTTACACGATAAAAAATGCACAGCAGGATCCAAACTGAAATCTGTACTGCTGGCAAACAGAGGAAGACTTGGAAGCGTAACTGCCTGAACTTGCGGTTAATTCCAACCTGAAACCCATTCCATGGGACCCGCTATTCTATCCCGATTGTATTAGTTTCTATCTCACTTCATTATCTTTCTGTGCATTTGTAGGAGGATAGTAAATGTGTGTAATTTTGTCAGACGTTTTAATCCACTGGTTATACCACCTGAAATCACGTTTATGCCACACAAGTGCCAGATGTCAATTAACAAGTCACACTTTGTATCTTTTTTTTTTTTTTTTTTGTCAACCCGTTCAGTAGCAAGGGCATTATTTGCCATGTGTATCTAAGAGACATTCAGCTTTCAGGGGCTTTGGACATTAATAATACATTTGTTACTACATCCGCAAAAGTTTTTGAGCTGTGCCATCAGGTACTGCAAAATGGCCTTCACGGTGAAGGGTAAACTTGTGTAATGTGTAAGATCCTAATGACCTATATTCAAATACTGATCCTCTTTGTATAATCCCACATACCCTAATTTTACTAATTGAATGTGACCTGTGCTGTATCATGTTTGTCTGTCTTCTCAAATGACAGGAATGCAAAAAGTCTCCAATAAATGCAATTAAATTATCATTGACCAGGAATTGTTAACTGGATTTAAAGTTGATCACGATGCTTGTTAATGCTAATAGCCGGTAGGGGTCCAGTTTGAGGGTCTGAAGATTTAAAGGATAGTTATTGATGAAGGAAGATTGTGCTTTACCTTTTTGACTGAGCTCCAGTTTTTCTGACCGTTGTGCTTGTTGGTTGATTCCTGCTCTTTTTCCACCTAATTATATGAACTGTTTCAATTGACTCAAACCTGTTTTGATTTTACTGTACCTTTTTTTGTACTAGTGGTTATTATGCCTGACAGTACAATGACCCATTCTTTGGTGTTGTTGTCTGATTGGAATTAAAGTTTTTTTTTTTTCCTATTTATTGTCTTTGTCCCTTTCATGTATTGATGGATTGATCAGAGATGCAAAGAAAAAACCTTGGGGGAGAAACCGGGTTGCAACTGTAAACTACCAGTAAGATGTTCCTTCAGTGCTTTATCAGCGAGGGGTTAATCAGAGAGGAGTGGAGAGCCTTCAAAATATAAATAGGTTAAAAATCTGACTGCTCAAAACAGTAACATTCTGCATATTTAAAGATATTAATCGTAAACTCGCTGAAATGCCAAGAATAGTTCGTACTAATCCCATCATACTAAACGGAGTAGATTTGTGCCGTATTGACAAATCCCATCATACTAAACGGAGTAGATTTGTGCCGTAGATTTGTGCCGTGTTGACAATCATTGAGACTATTGCTGGACAATAGTCCAGGGAGGGATCAATAGATTTGCAACAGGTTAACATGTTCTCTGTATTTAAAAGTACCTAGCTTCCAGTTAAACCAGCCAGCTAGAATTTGTGAAGAAGCAGCCTGACGGCTCCAAAGCCAAAAATGGGTGGACCAAGAATAAGGGAATCCCTACAGTACAGAAGGAGGCCATCTGGCCCATTAAATCTGCACCAACCCTCTAAAAGAGCACTCTACCCAGGCCCACTCCCCTGTTCTATCTCTGTAACCCCACGCAGTGATCATGGCTGATCCACCTAACCTGCGCATTTTGGTCTTGGAGAAAACCAGACCGACATGGAGAACATGCAAACTCTACAGTCACGCAAGACCAGAATTGAACTGAGGCAGCATGCTGGCCACTGTGCCACGTGCTCAAGCCATGAAGGGCAGAATGAAATGGAAATATCAAGGATAAGCAGCACAATGATGTGACAATGAAGAAATAACAGGAGCTTTGAGATTGTGAAAATAACAAAAGCAGTGAAGGAAATTGAAAGCATTACTCAATGAGCAAGAGAAAATAACTGGGTTTGAAGTGACGAGAGAGCAATGGTCTAAGTGAGAAAACTGAAATGTTGGTGATGGGGAATGTGAATTATTGCGAAGACACAGAGCAGAAACTTGGGAGTAATGAAAATGTCGCCAGAGAACCATAGGCTGCTCTCTCCATTGATTCAACATGAGGGTGGCCACACTTCAGGTGAGGGGCAAAGTTGAGGTGCGATGATGAGTGTGAACTAATGAAAGAATAAAATTGACGATAAACAGGAAGGAGAGTGAGCATAGTAGTGGAAAGGATATTCCTCCCTGTGCCACAAGAGAGGAGCCATGAGATTGGAAGTAAATGAATGCCTGAGAGATTCTGTTCATGCTTCATTGTTTGGAAATTTGCAATGTGTTGAAATCACCCAAGCTTAAAATGTTGTATTCATTTATTCTGTATTATACTTCAATTTACAATGAGTAAACTCTTGCAATAGTCCCGAACCTCCATATATTAAGACATCTATATAGAATTATATACATATATGCATATTTTACAACTATTACAGTCACCACACTTCTATGGAGTGACTTTTCTATGGAGTCCATTTCTTAGACAGACACCTTGCTTCCATGTTTGTAGTTCTGAAGAGATTCGGATGGATCCCGCTGTTTCCAGATCTCTTGAGGATAACTATTGCCCTCCTTGAGCCAGGCACATGGCTGTGGTTCTCTGACTGGTAGCTAATAGCTTCCTGTCTGGGTGGTGATTATAGGTGTCAATACTGGGTTAATGACACCCACAGCTGCCAGCAACCATGTCGTCGTACTGTTTCAGCACCACGTTCTCATCGTCATCAAAATAGAGAAGATTAATAGAAAAGAGCTTGTCTGGGATACAGCACGGAGATGCCACGCCATTGGCTAGCTTAAGAGCATTGATAATGGACTGGACAGTGGCATGGTTGGTGGGTCTCATATTTTGGCCCAGTGGGAAGACACATACTCCTTTGCAGTGGTAAGCATTATAACCTCGTGGGGAGATGATCCAACCGGCCCAGCCAATGTCCTCAAAGTCTACATATAGAGGATACCTCTGACACGCTTCGAAACCCAAAGATCTTGTGTTCCGGTTCTGGAGTTTTGCATGGGGGAGTGTTGGAGTCTCTGTGGCCACATCTGAAAGAGAGCAATGTAATAAGTTAAGATTCCTTGTGTATTCCAGGTGTCATTTAAAATAAAGATCTTGTCCTTTCTAAAGAGGCAGATGTGGAATTTCACAGGCACCAACATCTGCATTTTTTTAAAAATGTAAACACTGCAGATGTTGAAATTCTGAGTTTCCAGCGTTTTATTATTTCATCCGTGGAGAGAGAAACAAAGTGAATGTTGGTCGGTGACCTTTGTTTAGAATTGAGACGCTAACTCTCTCCCTCTCCGGGTGGTGTGAGGCTTGAGTATTTCCAACAATTTCTGCTTTTATTAGTACTTTCTTCATTTGGAAGTGTCTGCAAGGACACAACATTCTCAAAGTAGGGTCCTGCAGGGCTGAATTATGGTAACGGTCAGAGGCATTAGTGACTTAGAGAGCGAGAATAGCTTTTACTATTATACCTGCTGACACAGCTGCAGTTTAGGTGGATTGGCCATGATCAATGTGTGAGGCTTATGGAGGAGGGGTCGTAAATCGAGTGCTCTTTTGGAGGGTCGGTGTAGACTTGATGGGCCGAATGGCCTCTTTCTGCACTGCAGGGACTCCCATAGAACATAGAACAATACAGCGCAGTACAGGCCCTTCGGCCCACGATGTTGCACCGAAACAAAAGCCATCCAACCTACACTATGCCATTATCATCCATATGTTTATCCAATAAACTTTTAAATGCCCTCAATGTTGGCGAGTTCACCACTGAAGCAGGTAGGGCATTCCACGGCCTCACTACTCTTTGCGTAAAGAACCTACCTCTGACCTCTGTCCTATATCTATTACCCCTCAGTTTAAAGTTATGTCCCCTCGTGCCAGCCATATCCATCCGCGGGAGAAGGCTCTCACTGTCCACCCTATCCAACCCCCTGATCATTTTGTATGCCTCTATTAAGTCTCCTCTTAACCTTCTTCTCTCCAACGAAAACAACCTCAAGTCCATCAGCCTTTCCTCATAAGATTTTCCCTCCATACCAGGCAACATCCTGGTAAATCTCCTCTGCACCCGCTCCAAAGCCTCCACGTCCTTCCTATAATGCGGTGACCAGAACTGTACGCAATACTCCAAATGCGGCCGTACCAGAGTTCTGTACAGCTGCAACATGACCTCCCGACTCCGGAACTCAATCCCTCTACCAATAAAGGCCAACACTCCATAGGCCTTCTTCACAACCCTATCAACCTGGGTGGCAACTTTCAGGGATCTATGTACATGGACACCTAGATCCCTCTGCTCATCCACACTTTCAAGAACTTTACCATTAGCCAAATATTCCGCATTCCTGTTATTCCTTCCAAAGTGAATCACCTCACACTTCTCTACATTAAACTCCATTTGCCACCTCTCGGCCCAGCTCTGCAGCTTATCTATATCCCTCTGTAATCTGCTACATCCTTCCACACTATCGACAACACCACCGACTTTAGTAT
The DNA here is from genome assembly GCF_047496885.1 of Scyliorhinus torazame. Taxonomy (NCBI): domain Eukaryota; kingdom Metazoa; phylum Chordata; class Chondrichthyes; order Carcharhiniformes; family Scyliorhinidae; genus Scyliorhinus; species Scyliorhinus torazame. The sequence continues at coordinate 38,748,581 of NC_092724.1, forward strand.
CGTCTGCAAATTTACTCACCCACCCTTCTGCGCCTTCCTCTAGGTCATTGATAAAAATGACAAACAGCAACGGCCCCAGAACAGATCCTTGTGGTACTCCACTTGTGACTGTACTCCATTCTGAACATTTCCCATCAACCACCACCCTCTGTCTTTCAGCTAGCCAATTTCTGATCCACATCTCTAAATCACCCTCAATCCCCAGCCTCCGTATTTTTTGCAACAGCCTACCGTGGGGAACCTTATCAAACGCTTTGCTGAAATCCATATACACCACATCAACTGCTCTACCCTCGTCTACCTGTTCAGTCACCTTCTCAAAGAACTCAATAAGGTTTGTGAGGCATGACCTACCCTTCACAAAGCCATGCTGACTATCCCTGATCATATTATTCCTATCTAGATGATTATAAACCTTGTCCCTTATAATCCCCTCCAAGACTTTACCCACTACAGACGTGAGGCTCACCGGTCTATAGTTGCCGGGGTTGTCTCTGCTCCCCTTTTTGAACAAAGGGACCACATTTGCTGTCCTCCAGTCCTCTGGCACTATTCCTGTAGCCAATGATGACATAAAAATCAAAGCCAAAGGTCCAGCAATCTCTTCCCTGGCCTCCCATAGAATCCTAGGATAAATCCCATCAGGTCCCGGGGACTTATCTATTTTCAGCCTGTCCAGAATTGCCAACACCTCTTCCCTACGTACCTCAATGCCATCTATTCTATTAGCCTGGGGCTCAGCATTCTCCTCCACAACATTATCTTTTTCCTGAGTGAATACTGACGAAAAATATTCATTTAGTATCTCGCCTATCTCTTCAGACTCCACACACAATTTCCCATCCCTGTCCTTGACTGGTCCTACTCTTTCCCTAGTCATTCGCTTATTCCTGACATACCTATAGAAAGCTTTTGGGTTTTCCTTGATCCTTCCTGCCAAATACTTCTCATGTCCCCTCCTTGCTCGTCTTAGCTCTCTCTTTAGATCCTTCCTCGCTACCTTGTAACTATCCATCGCCCCAACCGAAACTTCACACTTCATCTTCACATAGGCCTCCTTCTTCCTCTTAACAAGAGATTCCACTTCCTTGGTAAACCACGGTTCCCTCGCTCGACGCCTTCCTCCCTGTCTGACCGGTACATACTTATCAAGAACACGCAGTAGCTGATCCTTGAACAAGCCCCACTTATCCAGTGTGCCCAACACTTGCAGCCTACTTCTCCACCTTATCCCCCCCAAGTCACGTCTAATGGCATCATAATTGCCCTTCCCCCAGCTATAACTCTTGCCCTGCGGTGTATACTTATCCCTTTCCATCATTAACGTAAACGTCACCGAATTGTGGTCACTGTCCCCAAAGTGCTCTCCTACCTCCAAATCCAACACCTGGCCTGGTTCATTACCCAAAACCAAATCCAACGTGGCCTCGCCTCTTGCTGGCCTGTCAACATATTGTTTCAGGAAACCCTCCTGCACACACTGTACAAAAAACGACCCATCTATTTTACTCGAACTATATCTTTTCCAGTCAATATTTGGAAAGTTAAAATCTCCCATAATAACTACCCTTTTACTTTCGCTCATATCCAGAATCATCTTCGCCATCCTTTCCTCTACATCCCTAGAACTATTAGGAGGCCTATAAAAAACTCCCAACAGGGTGACCTCTCCTTTCCTGTTTCTAACTTCAGCCCATACTACCTCGGCAGAAGAGTCCCCATCTAGCATCCTCTCCGCCACCGTAATACTGCTCTTGACTAGCAGCGCCACACCTCCCCCTCTTTTGCCTCCTTCTCTGAGCTTACTAAAACACCTAAACCCCGGAACCTGCAACATCCATTCCTGTCCCTGCTCTATCCATGTCTCCGAAATGGCCACAACATCGAAGTCCCAGGTACCAACCCACGCTGCCAGTTCCCCTACCTTGTTTCGTATACTCCTGGCATTGAAGTAGACACACTTCAAACCACCTACCTGAACACTGGCCCCCTCCTGCGATGTCAAATCTGTGCTCCTGACCTCTATACTCTCATTCTCCCTTACCCTAAAACTACAATCCAGATTCCCATGCCCCTGCCCATGTTCCACTCCAGGATGTGGGTTGCGTAAAGAAATTGTTAACAACTTCAAATGGGCAGCACGGTAGCATTGTGGATAGTACAATTGCTTCACAGCTCCAGGGTCCCAGGTTCGATTCCGGCTTGGGTCACTGTCTGTGCGGAGTCTGCACATCCTCCCTGTGTGTGCGTGGGTTTCCTCCGGGTGCTCTGGTTTCCTCCCACAGTCCAAAGATGTGCAGGTTAGGTGGATTGGCTATGATAAATTGCCCTTAGTGTCCAAAAGTGCCCTTCGTGTTGGGTGGGGTTACTGGGTTATGGGGATAGGGTGGAGGTGTTGACCTTGGGTAGGGTGCTCTTTCCAAGAGCCAGTGCAGACTCGATGGGCCGAATGGCCTTCTGCACTGTAAATTCTATGATAATCTATGAAACTTGAACCAACCATGGATTTGATACATTGGCTCTTGGTATGAAACAGGCAGGTTAGAGAATCTTGCTGTAGCATGTCTGGCAACCTCGAGCATTAGTTTGGCCAACACCCTTATAAGCACTTTAGTCATGGGTTAGACGCAGAGAAGTGATTTAGAATTTTGAGAAGCCAATAGATATTTGCGTGGGAAGTAAGGCTACTAAGTGATTTTTAATTGGGATTAAAAGCCACCTTCACAGCATCTGGGAACGGTTGCACTGGCTGGCTTATCCCCCTGCAGCAATCGAGTCCAAACGAATGCAACAAATTCTGAATTAAATCTGCAACCTTCCATGCTGTGTATGGGAGCAGTGCACAGGACACTGCTTGAACCCTTTGAACAGTCAGGAATTAAAAGTTAATCATTCTATGTAAGTGAATGGAATTACTATTTTTGAGTCTCATTTAAATAGATTTGGGGGACCCCTCCATTGAGTACCTAACTAAGATTTTAACCAACCTGTTTAGCCATGTGTCCAAGGATAGCTTTTTTGCAAGTGTGTTTAAACTCAGTGAGGCGGGTCCTGCTCTTCGGTACCAATCATAAAGATCTTACCTCTTAAGGAAGTAGAGGCGGTAATTCCTCTTCTCTCGTCATCTGTGAAGAGGACCAGCATTGGCTGCTTGCTGGCGTGATGGTCTCTCCCCGTGGCGAAGCGGACAATGTGATTGTTGAGTTGCTGCCCAGTCAGAGTTTGCACAATGACCAACAAGCCCTTGTTGCTCGCTTTATCCTGCGTCCAGGCATACACCTGCATAAATAAACACATCTTTCATCAGTCGAGTACAGCAAGTGTTTCGTGTTGTGTTGGACTCCCTCTTTTATCACATGAACCATTGCCAGATCGGGTACAGCAGGTATCAGATGCAGAACAAAATAATCTCCCTTTTCTCAACCCAAACAATAGGTCCTGACCTTCAATGTCAGAACAGCGCCGCCTATTGCATCACTGTCACATTTCCATTTTTCACTTGTAAGATTGACATACCTGAGGGGCCATTGGCCTCAGCTTCACTCATCTATCCAGAATAAGGCAACTCCCTATCAAATAACGGATTTCGAAAGGCAGGATTTTCACCACCTTCCCTCCCATTGTGTGAAAGCCCGTTCTCTTTCTGTGTGAATTTCTTATCATCGCATCATTTCAACCTCTCCCCGTGTGTTCTAGTATCCTGGCATCAGCCCAAACAGGGATCAGTCCAATGACTTCTTTGTACCCTCCCCGTGGATTAAATATGCCCTTCATGGTTTAGTGAAACTGCACACAACGCTTAAAAATGTTTTCTGATCAGGGACTGCACATTTCACAGTTTTAGCATACCTTTTGACAGACTTAACTGGCTGTGGAGGGCAACACGTTGGCACAGTGGTAAGCACTGCTGCCTCTCAGCGCCTGGGACCCGGGTTCGATTCCCACCTTGGGTGACGTGTGGAATTTGCACCGATGTCCCCCCCCCACAAAAGATTGTCTATGTGTATGTTAGGTGGGGTTACGGGGATAGGGTGTGGGCCTGGGGTGGGTGCTCTTTCGGAGGGTCGGTGCAGACTCCATGGGTCAAATGGCCTCCTGCGCTGTTGGGATTCTATTCCATTCTGTGCTCTTTTGTTGCGGTCACCATTGGTTTAACGTGTTTTGAATAGAATCTGCTGTTGCTCCAATCACTTCCCCCTTCATCTTTATCCAGTCCTACACTATTTTCTGTATACTTGTCAGATTTAGTTTCCATCCACCCTTGTAGCCTCCGAGTGAGAGTCAGCTTTCTGTGATAGAGACACGCCTGTTAATCCCGTCTACTAATCCAGTGTCGCTTTCAGTCCATTTAGCGTGATCATTTTCAGTGGCACCGGGGTCTTTATCCTCACACGGACCTGGATGTCTGTTATCCAGGAGCACAACTGGCATCTATGGCCAATATGCTGGTTGGCATGCACATTCCGCCCAGCATATTGGTAAAGGCTGAGGCATCGGCGTTGTTACTCCCACAGTACAGGAACATGAATAAGAAATTGTGACTTCTAGTCCTATAATCCCCAGCAAGGAGAAACACCCGCCCTGAGAAATCATATCAAGCTTCTGTGCAACCTCTACTAAAAATATATCAAGGGTCTGAATACACGGGTGTAACAAATATTGATTCATTTACTGCTGATGGTACATCAATGGTTGATGTGGTCATCCCCACAGCTAGAGCAATGTGAATACTCCCCATCGAGTCACTTACGCCACCAAAGGAGGCCCATCAGCCCAAGTCTAAGCCGGCTCCTTGCAAAGCGAGTGCTTTTTCAAAATTCTGTAGACTGTGGACACCCCCCCCCACCGCAATTTATTTCCTTCAAACGCCCATCCAATTTTCTTTTGAAATTATTGATTGTTGCCACTTCAACCACCCTTATGGGCGGCAAGTTCCAGATCATTGCTACTCGCTTTGTTAAATAAAGATCTTCACATTCCCCCCTGCATCTCTTGCCCCAAACCTTACATCTATCTGCGTCCCCATCGTACATGTACCATCAGTTAATAGGGGTTTTCCTTGTGTGCCTTACTAAACTTGCCTTGGGTGCTGCTATTACAGAGGCCAGCATGGTTCCTTTTGCAAGGTGCTAGAGGAGATGGTGATTCGGGTATGACAGAGGATCAAAACAATGTTATTGCTCTGGGTACTATTGAATGCAGTAATGCAATGTAACTTACAGCCGGGGTGATTGTGAAGACCTCCCAGGTGCTGTCATGGGCTGCCAGTACTCGGGATGACAGCAGTCGATGTCCCTCTGCTGTAGACGTGTTATTGCTGTTCAATATCTGGTAGACACTGACCTGGAAACAGGGTGTATGCAGCTCAGACAAGTTGTTGCAGCAAATTGTATTGTCAACAAGAACATGAAACAACCAGTGACCATCAGTGATTTCCACAGATCTGAAGACACTTCTTCGTCTTGCTTCCAACACGATGCAGTGGTGCATCCTGCTGCAAATTACTCCCTCCCAGCTGTCCCCATTATTCCTACCTGAGAAACCACCATATCATATGTACAACCAATTGATTAAAAGCAACTAGTCACCAAAACTGTTAGTTACTGAGACTGTTAACATAAATTCTTCAAAGCTTACCCCTTATTTCAACAACCTCTTAACTGGGGGGGGGGTCGGGTCCTGTGGTGGTGTAATGGGGGTAAATGTTCCTGTGGGTGTGTAATGGGGGGAAGGTTGCTGTGGGGGGTGTAATGGGGGGAAGGTTCCTGTGGGGGGTGTAATGGGGGGAAGGTTCCTGTGGGGGGTGTAATGGGGGGAAGGTTCCTGTGGGGGGTGTAATGGGGGGAAAGGTTCCTGTGGGGTGTAATGGGGGGAAGGTTCCTGTGGGGGGGTGTAATGGGGGGAAAGGTTCCCGTGGGGTGTAAAGGGGGAAGGTTCCTGTGGGGGGTGTAATGGGGAGAAAGGTTCCTGTGGGGGTGTAATGGGGGGAAGGTTCCTGTGGGGGGTGTAATGGGGGGAAGGTTCCTGTGGGGGGTGTAATGGGGGGAAGGTTCCTGCGGGGGGTGTAATGGGGGGGGGGAAGGTTCCTGTGGGGGTATAATGGGGGGAAGGTTCCTGTGGGGGGTGTAATGGGGGGAAAGGTTCCTGTGGGGGTGTAATGGGGGAAAGGTTCCTGTGGGGTGTAATGGGGGGAAGGTTCCTGTCGGAGGTGTAATGGGGGGAAGGGTCCTGTGGGGGGTGTAATGGGGGGGAAAGGTTCCTGTGGGGGTGTAATGGGGGAAGGTTCCTCTGGGGGTGTAATGGGGGGCTGGGAGGTTCCTCTGGGGGTGAAATGGGGGGTGTCCTGTGGAGGGAGTAATGGGGAGGTTCTTGTGGGAGTATAATTGGGGGGGGGGGGTGTTGCTGTGTGAGGGTGTAATCGGGGGATCTCCTGTGGGGGGGGGGGGGGCTCCTGGGGATGGTGATGCTGTGGGAGGGTGAAATCTGGAGGGTTCCTGTGTGGGGTATAATGTTGAGGGTCGGACGGTTCCTGGGCGCGGGGGTGGGGGGCGGGTTGGTCCTGTGGGAAGTTATATCCAGTATTTTGGTTCATACAAACATTTTTCGAATGACAGTTGCCATCCAAATTTCCTGCCAATCTCTGGTGTAATTGATGCATAAACATGGATGAAATCACTGTAAACAATAATTGCGCAAAATCCATAACATAAATTCCTCCTTTAAGAATGACAACAGCAGTTTCAAACCCTACACCATTCGTGTACAATAAGTTCAAACACATACCGGTGACGCTTTATGGGGAAATGTAAAAGGGTTTGCAGATTCGCTTTCACCTGTTCCACACAAACCAGGAAAATCAGGATTACTTACCCCGTTCTTAGATCAAAACAATCCAATGTAGATCTCAGTGTGGATAATGAAAAACCCAGAAATTTCCCGCTGCACAGACAAGGCTGGGTTTAGCTTTCCACCCGGTAGTTGCAGGAGGTACGGTTCTGTTTGGATGTGGAGATGCTGGCGTTGGACTGGGGTGAGCACAGTAAGAAGTCTTACAACACCAGGTTAAAGTCCAACAGGTTTGTTTCAATCACTAGCTTTCGGAGCACTGCTCCTTCCTCAGGTGAAGGAAGGAGCAGTGCTCCGAAAGCTAGTGTTTGAAACAAACCTGTTGGACTTTAACCTGGTGTTGTAAGACTTCTTACTGTTGTGTTTGGAGCTATTGGAATGGGACGCGTTTGAGCACCGGGGTCGTTAGACAGGCGGAAAAGACTGAGGAAATTCGGGCGAAGCGTAATTCTATTTGTGATTGCATCACTCGGGTTTCCCCTGATCTGTTCTGTCCCAAATAGGCAGTGTCTGCATACAGGAAATCCCACCTATACTGGGAGGACCGTCTGTGAAACCCCACTAACCCTGCTCTCACTGGTGTACCTTTCTCACTCGCTGTTTTCCCTGAATTTCGTTCTGCCTCGCTGTCACTCTCCCTTTCCCAGTCTCCCTCTCCCTGTGTTGACCTCCCCTTGATCTGTGGAGGTGCAGATTGGAAGTTTGGGGTTGGCTGCATTGCAGAATATTGGCCCTGCCCCTCACCTGGTAAAAGTGCTGCCTGTGGTACAGGATGTCCTGCGACAGGCGCCCTCGCAGTTTGAAGAGGTGAAGCTCAGCGGCCAGGATGGTCTCACTCTTGGCCACACTGGACAGGTTGAAGAAGAACTGGAACTGCTGACTGCGGCCTGAGAGAGAGGGTGGAAAGGTGCAAAGGTGAGCAAGGTGGCGTCTGTCAGTAACCATTTCTAAACCAAGCTCCCATCCAGCCAAGGGCTTGCAATGGGGGTTAGCTGGACTCACTTCTATCCGGGAAGCTGCGCACCGTGTTCCCCAGCAGCAGGTCAGGAGCCTTGGTCACTCCGTCCACGTCTGCCACCGTGTTGTAAAGGTCCAGCATGTACTGAGGGGGCTGGCGGAGTCTGTGGGGGGACTGGGGGGCATCTTCCATCCCGAAAACCTCCAGCAGCCTCTTCAGTGCCTCGGAGCGAACCTGCTCGCTGTGTCTGGACAGACTGGAGGGGCAACCCGGCCCCAGAGACACAAGAAGAAGCAGCAGAGAGGCACCGAGCCTGGAGCACATGACATTCAGAGCCTGGATGGATATTGGCATCCCTGCCTGCCACCGAGAGAGCTGCAATATATCCTCACTCCACCCCCTCCTCCCTGGGCAGCCCCATTAGGATGGAATATGCAAGCGGCCAATTAGTGGGTGTGAGGGGCTCGGACCCTCCTGTTAACGAGGTGTGACCCTACACCCAGGAAGGACAGCGCTCCTCACTCTGTAATACACAAGTATTGACTGATCCCCGACCCCACAGGCAGAGCCACCCCCCGCCCCCCCTCCCTCATTGTACTGACACAGTCGGGGCCGCTTGCGGAGTCCTCGACTGATTAATTTCCACTAATGAAACCATTAACTGTACAAACACAGGGAGCTGGCATCCCCGAGAGGGACAAGGTCAGAGAGCGAGAGACTGGGTCAGAGAAATAGCCTGGGTTAGTGAGAGGGATTTTGGGTCAAGGAGGGAGATTTAAAAATGCTCAGATAGAGCCTGGTTGGGGATGGTGGGGGTGGGCTGTGCCTTCTTCCTCTGGAGCTGTTACCCTGGGCTGATGCTGTGCGATGCAGGGAATGGAGCCGGTTACCTGGAGGCCTGCAAGGAATTTCTCTTCAGGTGGCACTACAGAAACGCCAAGTATTGTGCATTCAGCAAGATCCCTCTAACAGATCATCTGCGTGATTGACCGAATCACGGAAGATTACAGTGCAGAAGAGACCCTTCAACCATCGAGTCTGCACCGCCGCATGAAAGGCCCTGACCTGCCCACCTAACCCCACTTGCCACCACTTGGCTCAGAGCCTTGAATGTTATGGCATGCCAAGTACTCATCCAGGTACTTTTTAAAGGATGTGAAGCAACTCGCATCTGCCACCCTCCCAGGCTGTGCATTCCAGACCGTCACCACCCTCTGGTTACAAACATTTTCCCTCTAATCCCCCATACGCCTCCCACCCCTCACTTTGAACTTGTGTCCCCTCGTAATGACCTGTTAACTAAGGGGAACAGCTGCTCCCTATCCACCCTGTCCATGCCCCTCATAATCTTGTACACCTCGATCAGGTCACGCCTCAGTCTTCTCTGTTGCAGAGAAAACAAGCCAAGCCCATCCAACCTCTCTTTATAACTTAAATTGATTGATGTTGGTTGAGGAATAAATGTTGGTCAGGAAATGGGGAGAATTGCAGAGTCACAGAATTCTTATGGGGCAGAAGGAGACTTTTGTGAGGGTCACGAAGAATCCAGCACGAGTTTGTAGAATAGAAAGAAATAACATTTATTTACAATTACATATATATACAACTTCAGCAGCAGTGCTCTCTTGCTGCTCACTCCTCTCTAGCTGGTTCCATACTGGCCAGCTCTATTTATGCAGGGACTCTGCTAATGATTTCTCCGCGCCCGTCAATGGGGAAGCTCATACTCCCTAAGGATTGTGGGATTGCCATTAGTCCCCATCCAGTGGTAAGCAGGCAGGTTATAACAGACCATTTGGCCCATCGTGTCTGCACCGACTCCAAATGAACATTGCGGCTTAGTACCATTCTGGGGCTGATTAGCACAGGGCTAAATCGCTGGCTTTAAAAGCAGACCAAGGCAGGCCAGCAGCACGGTTCAATTCCCATAACAGCCTCCCCGAACAGGTGCTGGAATGTGGTGACTAGGGGCTTTTCACAGTAACTTCATTTGAAGCCTACTTGTGCCAATAAGCGATTTTCATTTTCATTCCCCTGCCTTTTCACTGTATCCTGGCACATTGTTTCTATTCAAGTAATCATCTATGAATGCATTGATTGAACCTGCCTCCATCACTAGTGTGGTGGGCAACATGCGGCCGGGCAGGTGGTTGGTGGGGGGGGGGGGGGGGGGGGTTGCGGACGTGCATGCGGCTCATCTGGCATCAGAATGTGGCCCACAAGGCATTTTGTTGCAGAGTAGACCACGTGCGGAGTTGCCACATTCTGCTGGTTTCCATCCATGTATCTTTTTTTCCTACTGGTCCGGCTGAAGTGATACATGTTAAGCCAGGGCAAGTGAAGTGAGGAGTGTGTTGACCGCTCACAACATTGACTGTGAGAGCCGTGTGCTTCCTCTCCGTCCAGTCCGCTTGAAGTTCAGGACTTTTATTAATATATGAGTGATTAAGCATTTTCAATAACTTGTTATGAAATATTTAGTGGGTATTAAATGTATTCAATCTTATTCAAGGGCCATAGTTGGTGAACAGACCTGATTTCAGTCCTGTGGCCACTGAGATGAAGAAGGGCCACTCATGCGGCCCACTCACTAGCCCATCACTGTTCCACCAGGCAGTGCATTCCAGACCCAAACCACGGCTTGTGTGGAAAAGAATTGCCCTGCTGCTCCACAAAATGGGATGGTTTACACCCTCCTGGGGAGTCAGATGGGGCCTCGGGTTTTATGCCTCATCCAAATGTAACAGTGCGGCAGTCCCTCCATACTGCATAGAACCGCTACAGTACAGAAGGAAGCCATTCGGTCCATTGGGTCTGCATCAGGCCTCTGAAAGAACACCCTACATAGGCCTGCTACGCCGCCCTAACCCTGTAACACTACCTAACCCACACATCTTTAGACACTAAAGGCAGAGCCAATCCACCTAACCTTCACCTCTTTGGACTGTGGGAGGAACCCCACACACTCACAGGGAGAACGTGCAAACTCCACACAGTCACCCAAGGCCGGAATTGAATCCGGGTCTCTGGAATGATGAGACAGCAAAGCTGACCCCTGTGTCATCGTGCCGTCCCACACTGGAGTGTCAGACAGAATGATAACCCTGAGGGGGACTTGAACCCGCAATCTCCTGACTCAGAATGGAGAGCGCCAGCACTGTGACAGCAGGAGAGGACTGGTACCGAGACTGTAAAGATGAGGAACCCTTTGTGACCGTGCAGCTGGATGAGGTGGTTCTGCTCTAAGATAAATGCAAAATATTCTGAATGCTGGATATCTGAAATGAAAACAGAAAAGGGCTGGAAATACTCAGCAGGTCTAGCAACATCTGTGGAGAGAGAAACAGAGTGAACATTTTGATTGTTTAATCACAACGCTGGCAGTTCACCGTTA